>NW_028154220.1:1200000-1767872 GCF_964211835.1 Anser anser | reverse complement strand
TCCTGGCCTTAGTGGAAGCACTGCCCTGCAAGAGCTAAGACATCCCTCTTAGCAGCTCACTGTAGCCCCGAAATCCCAAAAAACGGCACGTGCCAGCTACTGGGAAGGAAATGAACTCTGCCATTGTGATATACCCGCTCAAGGCCCTGCTCTTTGGCCCAGGTGTCTATGAGGTGGTTTTGGAAATGAATCCTGTTGCGTGACTCCGTTCTTTCTGGGTGCTACTTTTCAGTTTAAAGCGGTTACTCCTTGTCCTGTCACTCCAGGCCCTGATAAAGACTCCCTCCCCAGCTTTCCTACAGGTTGCCTTTAAGTACAGGAAGGCTCTCCCTGGTGTCGCAGTAAGCTCACCTGTTACCCAGGTGTCACAGTTATTTCCTGTGATAGGAATAATGACCAGGGTTAATCTATTGCAGGTGATTTCATACAATTATAGAAAAGCTTTTGTTGGAAAGCACCTTAGAGGTCTCCAGATCACCCGCGTACTTCAAGCAGGGCCATTTTTAAAGCCCTGTCATATTGCTCAGGGGCTTGTACAGTCAAATTTTGAATGGCCCCAGCAAGAGACCCTACAGTCTCACTGTGTGCCTTTGCCAGTGCCTAGGCAGAGTGTGCTTCCCCTGCTGGTCCTGGTGAGATGAACTGATACAAGTTTTGAGAAAACAGAAGTTTATGCTACTGCATGAAGTACCCTTTGTAACATTTTTTTTTTTAACCTTTACTGTTTCATATCTGAAATTTGAAATTCATCAGGGAACTCAGCCTGGCACACAGTAAAACTGATGGCAGATACTTCACAATATTATTCGAATTTCACGTAAATAGAACAGACTAGCAACTTACTTAGGAGAAGTAATACGATTTCAGAAATATTCAAAACCAAAGGCATTCCAAACTAAGTTTAAGTTCAGAGGAAATCCAAAGGAAAAACTAATTTTGAAACTAATAATCAGAGAACATAATCTTCTACAAACGATAGATTTTCCTCCTGTATTGGGTAATTTTGATCTGTCTTTAATGATCATCTAGACATGGCTTTGACACTGAGTATTTTGCTTTGCCACTGCATTAAGTCTTCTTCTCATGTGTGGTAAATGTCCTGCTCTCATGGGATGGGCCTAGGAGACATACGCACTGTGTCTCATGATGCTTGGCTATCATCTTAAATCTGTGAGAAGACGAAAGGTCTCGCTGCTTCCTGAACAGGGAATTGGATGTCTGCAGTTGAGAACCCTCTGTCTAATCTAGAAATGTGAAGGAAGGAGTTTGCTGGATTGCAAGTGACAGTGAAGAAAGCCACAGATGACATATCAAACTGATTAAAATGTTATTTAGCTCAGGGCATGGCTAATGATGTGGAGCTGGAATAGTTTGACGATTGTAATTACGCTCACTATCATTGTTATTTGTTTACAGGATGGTAATGCCTAAAGGTCCCGCTGGAGCCTGAAACAAGGTTGTGCTGGGTGCTGCACGTGCATATATCAGTGGCGATTTGAGAGCTAGTGATACAAACAGACAAAACAGAGATTGAAAGGAGAAACAGAGGGATAGAGAGAAGAAGATCTCCCTGCAGGTCATTTAGGGGAACCAGCCATGAGTACAGTGCATCCAGGTCTCCAGTGCTCTGCTGGCCCAGCCAGATGAATGGAAAACATTGCAGCTTTGGAAAAATAGTGTTTCTTCTAATTCTTTGGCCACAGTTTTGATGTTTTAGGACTGCTTTTTTTTTTTTTTTTTTTCCTTTTTTTCTTTTCCCCATTTGTGCTAGAAAAGGTGAACTTTTCAAATACCTATTCTGAATTAAAATATCATTTTCATTGTTATGTTTCTGTTTTGTTGGCACTATTCATAATGACTTCTACCCTTCAGTGGCAGCAAAAGCTTATCATACCGTACAATTGGAAAGATCACAGAAAACTTCAGAGCTTTTGAAGAAAGGTGAGGAAAATCCATTCCCTGTTCTAGGCAGAGAGAGTGGCTGATTTCCAGAAAGGTAAATGGGCAGGATAAGGCCACTTCATGTTCACTGATGGCCAGTTGTACGGACTGTGAAGATAATGGACTACCAGCACAAGAGACGGTGCCAATAATCTAATCCAATCCAATCTATTTCAAGTGGTAGAGACCTGATACTCTATGACAATGTGAGGAAGACCTAACTGTCAGGCAAACTTTGAGATGATCATGTTCAGGATCTAAAACTGTTATGACAAGTGTCAACACAGGAAGGGTGAAACAAAGGCATGAATGTCATACAAGTACTGATAAATCTCAGGAAGGCTGGAAACCAAGGCAAATGGATGGAATAAGATGGTGCTTTGTGTTAGCAAGAAGCAGAGGATGGAGAAATTAAATGTTATGGGTCAGCAAAAGAGTGGTTTTGTGCAAATCACTGCTAAAGATAGACAGCCTTGCTAGCCTGCTCTTTGCTCTTAGCTCCAGTCTAATAGTGAATTCTCTCTGTACAGTTATCAGACACGTAAACAATAATGGGAATTATGGGAGACTTTAACTTCCCAGCAAAAGATTGAAAGATAATTACCACTTATGTTCACAGAGGTATACTATGTGATGGATTTCTTCCCAAAAGTGAAAAAATATAAGACCATTTTAGACTTGGCTCCTGTATGGGTTTAAATGTAGTAAAATTTGAATAAAGTGTGATCATGAGCTGACTTTTCTCATTTTACATTTCACGACAGACAAAACCAGGTTTAGAATGAAGGTTTTGAGGCTTAGAAATGCAAACTTTGAAATCTAAGGAAATGAATAATTGAGTCTGACTAAGCAGCTCTGGGACTTGAGTGCAGAGAAGGCATAGTTAAAATTCAAAATTCAAAGAGGAAAAAAGCGATGAGAAAAGGCATGTTTCAGAGGTTAAAAACTGCAGAAATAAAGTAAGAATGACCAAAAACCTCCTTCACATAGGAAATTAAACAATAATAGTAAGTGGTACTTAAGCCACAGAAACCAGGGGGAACAAAGAGAACAAATTAGGACAGTTGCACGCTTGAGGCAAAAATAGATCAAAAGTTACTGATGTCTCAAATGCTGCAAATCTTATTTCCTGCATCTAACAGCAACAACAATGTGATATTAAGGGCAGTGACAGGACTCCCATTGAAAAGGAGGGTAGGGCACTAGGCGCAACATCATCTGAGGTGAAATAACAATCTATAGCGATTCAAGTGAAAAATGAAAAGCTGATATCTACCTAGCCTATTAACAGCATTGGCACACAGAACAACAAGTCAAGTAGGAAAAATGCATAACAATTGTGCAAATCAGGGATAGTCCCCAGAATGGGAGAGTAACAAATACACCTCTGTCCAGAAGAGGGTAAAGAGTCATCCAGACAAGTGTGGGCCTGTTAGTTTGACATCAACACCATGCAAAGTTTTGGAGCAAGAACAGCTAAGACCAGGGAAGGAGGGGGTAATGTGTAATTTACAAAATAATTTATCAGAGCTAAATTGTTTCCAGATAATTTAATAGCTTTCCTTTCTAGGACCAGTTCTTCCCTACACAGGGGATGAATTACATCTATTTCACTTTCTGTGAGCTTCTGATACATTATCTACGGATTTGGGCTTTGGGGCTGCAAGTGAATAAAGGGAATTTACAATTGTTCACACTGAAGAGGGACTTACCAGCAAAGGAGTCGTTACCTATGGTAATTCTCAGAGACAGTTCTGAAACTGCAGCTGCTAAGGAGGCAAAGACTCATGGAGAAATGTAGGCTGGAAGGGACCTCTGAAAACCCAACCTCCTATTCAGGGCAGAGCTGACTTCAAAGTTAGATATGTTCGGTATGGACATGGTGGCTGAAGATTAAAAATTACACATGAGCTTTGAGATTTGCAGGGGACATAAGGTTGGGAAGTACTACCAAGCCTGACAGAAGGATATCGCTTGTGATTGAAATGGTTCAGGTGAAGTGACAGGTGATAATACAAAGCAGAGCCATTCTCAGAGATTCTCAAAAAAGGGTGTTTTTTGGTCATGTTTGCTATATGGCAGTCAGGAGTTTAAAGCAAGCAAACAAACAAACAAACAAAAATGACAACAAAACCTCACGTTCATGCACTGTTAGCACAAGGAGGACTGAAAAAGTTTAGTGGTTATATAGTGTGTATGGCTATTCATTTTTTTTTCCCTCCAGTATGAATACACTGGACAAGGCAGCCCTGACACTCATTTGAGACATGAGGCACAGTTCTGCCACTTGTATTCACATTGAACTTAGGAGGAAGAGTTCACAAGACAGAAGGAACAAGTTGCCTATTGCCTGGAAGGGAATGAAAGGACATCATTCTGCCCAGCCAGATGCCAGTTGAGAGAAGAATATGTTGTCTCTACGTAAATGAATTTCTTGAGTAAATATCAAGGAGAAATAGGAAATGTGTAAGTTGGGAGACACATCTGAAATGATGACTGCAGTTGGCTTATGAGCAAGTTTGGACGGGAAATTGGTAGAAACTTCCCATTTTAAGAATAAAGTGCACCATAGATATGAAGTCAGCATTCACCTAAAGAGTAATGGCCAACTCAAATCCCCCACAAGAAAGCAGTGGACAAACCAGAACACTAACAAACATGTTGGGGTCTAGAGTCAAATAGATATACCTAACTTTACTATGCCTAAACATCTGAGGGATTGCTTTTAGAGGCTGAGGGCTTGTACCCCATTTCCAATCACTTTCTCTGTGCCCCCTTCCCCAGAGAAGGAAGCTGCTTGGCTTCCCTGCCCTCTGATTCAGCTGCCCGCTGAGGCTGCCCGCCCCTCAGCACCTCTAAGCAGCAGCACCTTCACGTCTCCTCCTGCACCAGCAGCACATCAGCGCCTCTTGTTCCAGCAGCAGGACATCGGCGTCTCCCATTGCACCATGCAGACCTCCACGCCTCGAGTGCCACCAGCAGTACTCAATGCGAGCTGGACGCTCAGGGCACTTATGGCCACCCACCTTTGTGAGGTCAAAGGCTGACAGTGACTCTCTGCTGACCTCACACGGCTCTCGGGCGCCCCGATGGCAGAGGTTACGGCGCTAAGCTGACTGCCAGGAGAAAAGGCTGACATGAAATGGCTGCTCCACAATGCCAGGAGCAAGGTCTGCTGGAATGGGGGTTCGGAGGGGAGCTCGGCCTTGGGCCTGGGAACTGTGCCTGGGAGCCAGGGACGTCCTTGGTGTGCAGCTGGACACCTGGGCCTGAGAAAGCAAGGTTTCTTTAGAGAGAATTGAAAGCATCGTCACCTAGTGGCTGTGTCAGGGGGACGAGAGAAATGCACAGCATCTCTTGGTTCCCTGAAGTGCACGTGTCCTACGCCCTTGGATGTCTCCATGATAGAAAAAGGGACTGATTTTTACCCAAAACAGAGCTCCTTTCTCTCGGGAGCTTCTCATGCTGCGTGTCCTCCTCTCTTTCTTGTATTTGGCTATGACTTTAGGCTTGTTCTTGCTACTCCTTAAGCAGACTGAAGCTTCCCCGGAACATCACATTAACTGCTTTTCACTACCTCTAAGTGCCTTTCCTCCGCTTCTCATCTAATTAATTAGTGCTATCCTCTTCACGCCTGCTACAGAGGTATCTTTCCTACCTGGTACAAGCTAGAAGAGCTTAGCAGCATCCATACGTCTCTTTCCTTTAGTCCTCACAGTAGACTTGCTCGAGGTAATTTGTGTTGAGCAGTAATCAAGAGAAAGTGTCACCAAGCCAAGGCTGCATTTGCTTGTGTCTTATGGAATCCCTGCAGCTGTGTCCCCTCCCAGCTTCCTGTGTGCCCCAAGCATCCTCGCTTGCAGGGCAGTAGAAGATGCAGAAAAGTCCTGGCCTTAGTGGAAGCACTGCCCTGCAAGAGCTAAGACATCCCTCTTAGCAGCTCACTGTAGCCCCGAAATCCCAAAAAACGGCACGTGCCAGCTACTGGGAAGGAAATGAACTCTGCCATTGTGATATACCCGCTCAAGGCCCTGCTCTTTGGCCCAGGTGTCTACGAGGTGGTTTTGGAAATGAATCCTGTTGCGTGACTCCGTTCTTTCTGGGTGCTACTTTTCAGTTTAAAGCGGTTACTCCTTGTCCTGTCACTCCAGGCCCTGATAAAGACTCCCTCCCCAGCTTTCCTACAGGTTGCCTTTAAGTACAGGAAGGCTCTCCCTGGTGTCGCAGTAAGCTCACCTGTTACCCAGGTGTCACAGTTATTTCCTGTGATAGGAATAATGACCAGGGTTAATCTATTGCAGGTGATTTCATACAATTATAGAAAAGCTTTTGTTGGAAAGCACCTTAGAGGTCTCCAGATCACCCGCGTACTTCAAGCAGGGCCATTTTTAAAGCCCTGTCATATTGCTCAGGGGCTTGTACAGTCAAATTTTGAATGGCCCCAGCAAGAGACCCTACAGTCTCACTGTGTGCCTTTGCCAGTGCCTAGGCAGAGTGTGCTTCCCCTGCTGGTCCTGGTGAGATGAACTGATACAAGTTTTGAGAAAACAGAAGTTTATGCTACTGCATGAAGTACCCTTTGTAACATTTTTTTTTTTAACCTTTACTGTTTCATATCTGAAATTTGAAATTCATCAGGGAACTCAGCCTGGCACACAGTAAAACTGATGGCAGATACTTCACAATATTATTCGAATTTCACGTAAACAGAACAGACTAGCAACTTACTTAGGAGAAGTAATACGATTTCAGAAATATTCAAAACCAAAGGCATTCCAAACTAAGTTTAAGTTCAGAGGAAATCCAAAGGAAAAACTAATTTTGAAACTAATAATCAGAGAACATAATCTTCTACAAACGATAGATTTTCCTCCTGTATTGGGTAATTTTGATCTGTCTTTAATGATCATCTAGACATGGCTTTGACACTGAGTATTTTGCTTTGCCACTGCATTAAGTCTTCTTCTCATGTGTGGTAAATGTCCTGCTCTCATGGGATGGGCCTAGGAGACATACGCACTGTGTCTCATGATGCTTGGCTATCATCTTAAATCTGTGAGAAGACGAAAGGTCTCGCTGCTTCCTGAACAGGGAATTGGATGTCTGCAGTTGAGAACCGTCTGTCTAATCTAGAAACGTGAAGGAAGGAGTTTGCTGGATTGCAAGTGACAGTGAAGAAAGCCACAGATGACATATCAAACTGATTAAAATGTTATTTAGCTCAGGGCATGGCTAATGATGTGGAGCTGGAATAGTTTGACGATTGTAATTACGCTCACTATCATTGTTATTTGTTTACAGGATGGTAATGCCTAAAGGTCCCGCTGGAGCCTGAAACAAGGTTGTGCTGGGTGCTGCACGTGCATATATCAGTGGCGATTTGAGAGCTAGTGATACAAACAGACAAAACAGAGATTGAAAGGAGAAACAGAGGGATAGAGAGAAGAAGATCTCCCTGCAGGTCATTTAGGGGAACCAGCCATGAGTACAGTGCATCCAGGTCTCCAGTGCTCTGCTGGCCCAGCCAGATGAATGGAAAACATTGCAGCTTTGGAAAAATAGTGTTTCTTCTAATTCTTTGGCCACAGTTTTGATGTTTTAGGACTGCTTTTTTTTTTTTTTTTTTTCCTTCCTTTTTTTCTTTTCCCCATTTGTGCTAGAAAAGGTGAACTTTTCAAATACCTATTCTGAATTAAAATATCGTTTTCATTGTTATGTTTCTGTTTTGTTGGCACTATTCATAATGACTTCTACCCTTCAGTGGCAGCAAAAGCTTATCATACCGTACAATTGGAAAGATCACAGAAAACTTCAGAGCTTTTGAAGAAAGGTGAGGAAAATCCATTCCCTGTTCTAGGCAGAGAGAGTGGCTGATTTCCAGAAAGGTAAATGGGCAGGATAAGGCCACTTCATGTTCACTGATGGCCAGTTGTACGGACTGTGAAGATAATGGACTACCAGCACAAGAGACGGTGCCAATAATCTAATCCAATCCAATCTATTTCAAGTGGTAGAGACCTGATACTCTATGACAATGTGAGGAAGACCTAACTGTCAGGCAAACTTTGAGATGATCATGTTCAGGATCTAAAACTGTTATGACAAGTGTCAACACAGGAAGGGTGAAACAAAGGCATGAATGTCATACAAGTACTGATAAATCTCAGGAAGGCTGGAAACCAAGGCAAATGGATGGAATAAGATGGTGCTTTGTGTTAGCAAGAAGCAGAGGATGGAGAAATTAAATGTTATGGGTCAGCAAAAGAGTGGTTTTGTGCAAATCACTGCTAAAGATAGACAGCCTTGCTAGCCTGCTCTTTGCTCTTAGCTCCAGTCTAATAGTGAATTATCTCTGTACAGTTATCAGACACGTAAACAATAATGGGAATTATGGGAGACTTTAACTTCCCAGCAAAAGATTGAAAGATAATTACCACTTATGTTCACAGAGGTATACTATGTGATGGATTTCTTCCCAAAAGTGAAAAAATATAAGACCATTTTAGACTTGGCTCCTGTATGGGTTTAAATGTAGTAAAATTTGAATAAAGTGTGATCATGAGCTGACTTTTCTCATTTTACATTTCACGACAGACAAAACCAGGTTTAGAATGAAGGTTTTGAGGCTTAGAAATGCAAACTTTGAAATCTAAGGAAATGAATAATTGAGTCTGACTAAGCAGCTCTGGGACTTGAGTGCAGAGAAGGCATAGTTAAAATTCAAAATTCAAAGAGGAAAAAAGCGATGAGAAAAGGCATGTTTCAGAGGTTAAAAACTGCAGAAATAAAGTAAGAATGACCAAAAACCTCCTTCACATAGGAAATTAAACAATAATAGTAAGTGGTACTTAAGCCACAGAAACCAGGGGGAACAAAGAGAACAAATTAGGACAGTTGCACGCTTGAGGCAAAAATAGATCAAAAGTTACTGATGTCTCAAATGCTGCAAATCTTATTTCCTGCATCTAACAGCAACAACAATGTGATATTAAGGGCAGTGACAGGACTCCCATTGAAAAGGAGGGTAGGGCACTAGGCGCAACATCATCTGAGGTGAAATAACAATCTATAGCGATTCAAGTGAAAAATGAAAAGCTGATATCTACCTAGCCTATTAACAGCATTGGCACACAGAACAACAAGTCAAGTAGGAAAAATGCATAACAATTGTGCAAATCAGGGATAGTCCCCAGAATGGGAGAGTAACAAATACACCTCTGTCCAGAAGAGGGTAAAGAGTCATCCAGACAAGTGTGGGCCTGTTAGTTTGACATCAACACCATGCAAAGTTTTGGAGCAAGAACAGCTAAGACCAGGGAAGGAGGGGGTAATGTGTAATTTACAAAATAATTTATCAGAGCTAAATTGTTTCCAGATAATTTAATAGCTTTCCTTTCTAGGACCAGTTCTTCCCTACACAGGGGATGAATTACATCTATTTCACTTTCTGTGAGCTTCTGATACATTATCTACGGATTTGGGCTTTGGGGCTGCAAGTGAATAAAGGGAATTTACAATTGTTCACACTGAAGAGGGACTTACCAGCAAAGGAGTCGTTACCTATGGTAATTCTCAGAGACAGTTCTGAAACTGCAGCTGCTAAGGAGGCAAAGACTCATGGAGAAATGTAGGCTGGAAGGGACCTCTGAAAACCCAACCTCCTATTCAGGGCAGAGCTGACTTCAAAGTTAGATATGTTCGGTATGGACATGGTGGCTGAAGATTAAAAATTACACATGAGCTTTGAGATTTGCAGGGGACATAAGGTTGGGAAGTACTACCAAGCCTGACAGAAGGATATCGCTTGTGATTGAAATGGTTCAGGTGAAGTGACAGGTGATAATACAAAGCAGAGCCATTCTCAGAGATTCTCAAAAAAGGGTGTTTTTTTGTCATGTTTGCTATATGGCAGTCAGGAGTTTAAAGCAAGCAAACAAACAAACAAACAAAAATGACAACAAAACCTCACGTTCATGCACTGTTAGCACAAGGAGGACTGAAAAAGTTTAGTGGTTATATAGTGTGTATGGCTATTCATTTTTTTTTCCCTCCAGTATGAATACACTGGACAAGGCAGCCCTGACACTCATTTGAGACATGAGGCACAGTTCTGCCACTTGTATTCACATTGAACTTAGGAGGAAGAGTTCACAAGACAGAAGGAACAAGTTGCCTATTGCCTGGAAGGGAATGAAAGGACATCATTCTGCCCAGCCAGATGCCAGTTGAGAGAAGAATATGTTGTCTCTACGTAAATGAATTTCTTGAGTAAATATCAAGGAGAAATAGGAAATGTGTAAGTTGGGAGACACATCTGAAATGATGACTGCAGTTGGCTTATGAGCAAGTTTGGACGGGAAATTGGTAGAAACTTCCCATTTTAAGAATAAAGTGCACCATAGATATGAAGTCAGCATTCACCTAAAGAGTAATGGCCAACTCAAATCCCCCACAAGAAAGCAGTGGACAAACCAGAACACTAACAAACATGTTGGGGTCTAGAGTCAAATAGATATACCTAACTTTACTATGCCTAAACATCTGAGGGATTGCTTTTAGAGGCTGAGGGCTTGTACCCCATTTCCAATCACTTTCTCTGTGCCCCCTTCCCCAGAGAAGGAAGCTGCTTGGCTTCCCTGCCCTCTGATTCAGCTGCCCGCTGAGGCTGCCCGCCCCTCAGCACCTCTAAGCAGCAGCACCTTCACGTCTCCTCCTGCACCAGCAGCACATCAGCGCCTCTTGTTCCAGCAGCAGGACATCGGCGTCTCCCATTGCACCATGCAGACCTCCACGCCTCGAGTGCCACCAGCAGTACTCAATGCGAGCTGGACGCTCAGGGCACTTATGGCCACCCACCTTTGTGAGGTCAAAGGCTGACAGTGACTCTCTGCTGACCTCACACGGCTCTCGGGCGCCCCGATGGCAGAGGTTACGGCGCTAAGCTGACTGCCAGGAGAAAAGGCTGACATGAAATGGCTGCTCCACAATGCCAGGAGCAAGGTCTGCTGGAATGGGGGTTCGGAGGGGAGCTCGGCCTTGGGCCTGGGAACTGTGCCTGGGAGCCAGGGACGTCCTTGGTGTGCAGCTGGACACCTGGGCCTGAGAAAGCAAGGTTTCTTTAGAGAGAATTGGAAGCATCGTCACCTAGTGGCTGTGTCAGGGGGACGAGAGAAATGCACAGCATCTCTTGGTTCCCTGAAGTGCACGTGTCCTACGCCCTTGGATGTCTCCATGATAGAAAAAGGGACTGATTTTTACCCAAAACAGAGCTCCTTTCTCTCGGGAGCTTCTCATGCTGCGTGTCCTCCTCTCTTTCTTGTATTTGGCTATGACTTTAGGCTTGTTCTTGCTACTCCTTAAGCAGACTGAAGCTTCCCCGGAACATCACATTAACTGCTTTTCACTACCTCTAAGTGCCTTTCCTCCGCTTCTCATCTAATTAATTAGTGCTATCCTCTTCACGCCTGCTACAGAGGTATCTTTCCTACCTGGTACAAGCTAGAAGAGCTTAGCAGCATCCATACGTCTCTTTCCTTTAGTCCTCACAGTAGACTTGCTCGAGGTAATTTGTGTTGAGCAGTAATCAAGAGAAAGTGTCACCAAGCCAAGGCTGCATTTGCTTGTGTCTTATGGAATCCCTGCAGCTGTGTCCCCTCCCAGCTTCCTGTGTGCCCCAAGCATCCTCGCTTGCAGGGCAGTAGAAGATGCAGAAAAGTCCTGGCCTTAGTGGAAGCACTGCCCTGCAAGAGCTAAGACATCCCTCTTAGCAGCTCACTGTAGCCCCGAAATCCCAAAAAACGGCATGTGCCAGCTACTGGGAAGGAAATGAACTCTGTCATTGTGATATACCCGCTCAAGGCCCTGCACTTTGGCCCAGGTGTCTATGAGACGGTTTTGGAAATGAATCCTGTTGTGTGACTCCGTTCTTTCTGGGTGCTACATCCCCATAAAGCTTGCTTTTCAAGGCCCAGGAGGGTCTGCCGGGCACTGGCCTGGGTTCCCAGCCTGACCCACCTGCTGGGAATCAGGGAGGCTCGGTTGGTGTCTTGTGTTGGGTTTACGAGGACAGGTTCTGGTAGCGGGGGGCTGCAGGGGTGTCCTCTGTGAGGAGAATGCAGCAGCTGCCCCATGTTAGATAAGGGCCGGTTCCAGGAGGCTCCAGAGGGACCCGCTGCTGCCCAGAACTGAGACAAAACGGATGATGTTTGCGCCTGTGTGAGAGCCCATCTAAGAAAGGGAAAGAAACCTGCTGCACAGCAGCGTCTGGGTCAGGGAGGAGTGAGAAACCTCTCTGCAGCCCCCAAGGTGAGTGCAGCAGGAGGCAGGAGGTGCTCCAGGCTCACAGCAGCAGTTCCCCTGCGGCCTGGGGAGAGGCCCCTGGTGGAGCAGGCTGTCCCCCTGCAGCCCACGGGTCCCACACGGAGCAGATCTCCACGCTGCAGCCCGTGGAGGAGCCCCCGGTGGAGCAGGTGGATGTGGCCTGGAGGAGGCCGCGGCCTGTGGAGAGCCCCCGCAGGAGCAGGCCCGGGCTGGACTGGAACAGGCTCTGCTGAGCCTCTTTTGCCCGTGACGATCATTGTGGAGTGATCTCCCTGTCCTTCTCTCAGCCCTTGAGCCCTTTCCATCCTATTTTCTCCCCTTTCCCTTTGAGGAGGGGCAGGGAGAGAGCGGTTGAGGTGGAGCTCAGCTGCCCAGCTGAGGAAAACCACCACGTCTCTCCCTTGCCGCTGCTGCAGCAAGGTGGGTGCAGGCAACACCTGCTGTTCTTCGACCCTCAGCAACCCCACAGCATCTTCCTGGAAGGGATCCCTTTCCTTCACGCCTGACAGGCGCCGCCTCCAGAGGCTTGTGCCCCGTTTCCGATCGCTTTCTCAGTGCCCCCTTCCCCAGAGAAGGATCCCAGCTGCTTGGCTTCCCTGCCCTCCGATTCCAGGCTCCCGGAGCTGTTATCCCAGCATCGCAGCAGCCAGGTGACAATGTGCTCGCCTGCATGACAGCTGAAATCTTGTCCCATGTCTCGCAGCTCGCCCAGGGATGGGGATCACCTGCTTACTGCTGCTTTTCTCTCTTTTCTATTTTATAACAGCCTCCTCTTCCCTGGGATGGCCCTACATTGGGGTCGCCTGCCTCGCCTTCCTGTTGCTCCTTCCCCTTCTTCGGAGGACTTTCTTCCCTGCCTAAACGAGATGACTTCTGCATCCATTCCTTCATCTTGTGTGTGTATTGGCGACTGATACGGCAACGGGGTAGTCCCCGGAGCCAGCTGTAGGGCCTGTCACAGGGTTGGAGTGGCTGCTGGTAAAATCACAGGGCTTGGAGGGGCTGCAGGTAAAATCACAGGGGTTGCAGGGGCTGCAGGTAAAATCACAGGGGTTGGAGGGGCTGCAGGGTGCGTCGCAGGTTTGCATCAGATCAAGATGCATTTCCCTAGAACCACACATTTCCTCCTGAAGGTGCTGAATAGTATTGAATGGTCTTCAAAATGCATAGAGCAGACCCAGCAAACGTACAGCTGGTGCTCGGAAGTAGTTAACTTTTATTTTGTTGCTGTTAATTTTGTATCATGACAACAGATGCAAATATGTATCTTGAGTTGAGGGCAAAGGTGAGCTTGGATCTGAAGCACACAGGCGTTCACTAATGTCCCCCCCATCCTGAGTGAATCCAGAACGACTCGGAAGGAAAAATGAAGTACAAAGCAGTGCGTTGTGATAAAGAGAGTTTAATAGGGTAGAAAAGGAAGAGAACCTAAAAAAATGCCATCCTGTACAACACAGTCAATAAAGTAAATTTAATAAATAAAATTAATAAATATAATAAATAAAATAAATATTAAAATTAATAAAATAATAAATAAAAATGAAACCAATTTGTCCTATTCTAATGAATTCCTATCCCCATCGTGACTTCCCATCCCACTGGTCATTTCCTATCCCAACAACCTCCCGTGTCTGATCCCAAGGCTGAATTCCCAACTCCCATCACCCTCCCATCCACCCAGCCGTCCACCCATTTTCTCCCGTCCGTGCTGGCCATGCCCACATCCATGCACGGACTGAGCATGGGCAGCGGGAGCGGGCTGCATGAAATCCCCTCGGCATCCCAGTGCCAGAACAGCTGCAGGCAGAGGCCTTGCTGAGTGAACACCTACACTAGAGGAATTTAATAAGGAAGGCACTAAAGAAGAGAAATGACCCGAAAGAAGAAAGAAGTTTGGGATCTCAGCCATTTGGTGTCCCAACAAGCAGTTCCCACGCCCAACCTTTCCCACCCCAGCTATTGCCAACATCCCAACAGCTTCCCATTGCAACGTTCATTCGTGACGCGCGCATTTCCCATTGCCCCAGTTGCCCATCCCTGACAGTGGCAAACACTGCCTAGCTGCAGCACTGGAGAAGGGAGAGGGCAAGCGAGAGGGGCAAGGGCTGAGGAGCGTGGCTGAAGCTGGAGCAGGCGCCTGCAGAGGTCTCTGTGCCTGCATGCTGAGCGGGCCCGGGTGCTGCGGGGGCCGTCGAGGAGCGCAGGGTCACGGGTAGCCGTAATACTTGGCTATGGCGTGGTCCTTCTGCCGCTGCACGAAGAATTGCACGGGGCCGATCTTCATCTGGTGGGCCGCCCGCTGCCGCTCCTCCTGGGCCAGCTTCTTCAGGCGCTCCCGCTCGGGACGCTGCTGCGGCGTGATGGGCACCGACGCCTCCTGCTCCTCCAGCGGCGTGGGCGCCGCGTCGCCGCCCGCCCAGGGCCCCACGCAGGGCACGTAGTCCACGCGGGGCTGCGCCGGACGCTGCAGCGTGCGCGGCTGCGTGGGCAGAGGCTCCCGCTGCGCTTGGCCCCCCGCGGCTGGCAGGCACGGCGCTCTGGGCGCCTGCTGCAGGGGAGCTCTCCACGCTCGCGCCGTGCTGCCTGGTGGTGCCGGCACCGCCTGGGCCTTCTCTCCAGCTGGGGGCCGGGGGGCAGCGGGCACAGCGCTGGAGCCTGGCACCGTCGGCGGGGCCCTGGGCATGCTGCTGGGGCCGCTGGAGGTGGGCTGCGGCTGCACACAGGGCGGCTGGCGCACTGGCCCCAGCGCCTTCGCCCTGGCCCCCAGCGGCTGCAAAGTCTCGCTGGGGGTCTTTGTCCCCGGGTGCTGGCGCTGCAGCGTCTTGTCCCCGATGGCTTGGGGACGGAGCCTGTCCTGGGCCCGCACGGCACGGGCACGGGCACGGGGCTTAATGGGGGGGGGCTCCAGCAGCAGCAGCGCTCTCCGGGGAGGCGGTGCCGCTGCTCCTTGCCCCCCAGCAGCCCCCGGGCTTCGGGCCCTCTTGCTGGGCGCCCTGGTGCTGTCGCTCGCCGGCTGCTGCCTGCCGCCGCCCGCTTGGCCGCTGCTGCCAGCCACCGCGCTGTGGCCACCCGTCTTCCCCTGGCACAGCGTCTTGGGGCCTTGGCCACCCTGGCCCAGCAGCGTCGTCTTCTCCTTGCCGGGGGTTTTCTCCGTCGCCGGCCTCCTGTGCTGGGAGCTCTGCGCTGTGCTGGGGGTGCTGGTGGGCGCGGGGCGCTTGGCCCCCCACTTGGTGCCGGTGGGCGCAGGGGCAGGCGGGGGGCTCTTGAGGGGACTCAGAGGGGGATTGGGCAGGGGCCTCCTAAGGGCACTAATAAATTCAGGGCCGGGGGGGCTCTTGAGGGGACCCAGAGGGGGATTGGGCAGGGGTCTCCTAAGGGCACTAATAAATTCAGGGTCGGGGGGGCTCTTGAGGGGACTCAGGCGAGGCTTGGGCAGGGGTCTCCTAAGGGAATTAAGGAATTGAGGGTCGGGGGGTCTCTTGAGGGGACGCGAGGGAGGGTTGGGCAGGGGTCTGCTAAGGGCAGTGAGGAATTCAGGGTGGGGGGGCCTTTTGGGGAGAGTGAAGGGAGGGTTGGGCAGGGGTCTCCTGAGGGCACTGAGCTGGGGACTGGCTGCAGGCTTGAGGGGGGAGCTCGCTGCCGGCACAGCAGGGGGCTGCACCGCCCGCCCACCCTGCACCTTCTCGGGGTGCACCCCAGGGGTTGAGGGTACCTCACCCAGCGCTCTGGTGGCTGCCAGTCCCTGTGTGCTCGGCTCCTCGATGTCCTCGCAGAGGTCGGGCAGCTCAGACAGGAAGCGGCTGAGCACAGGACTGCTGGGGACACCGGGGAAGGCGTCCTGGGGCTCCACGGCATCGAGCCAGCTGAGCAGCTCCTCCAAGCCGGAGATGTCCAGGTCGGCCGGGAGCTGGTCCTGCAGGTGCTGCAGCTGCTGGCTGTCCCCTGCCAGGTGGGGAAAGGCCTCGGCGAAGGCATCGGGGCCCAGCTCAAGCAGCTCCAGGGGCTCCTCAGGCACCTCTGCAACTGTCGCCGCTGAGGAAAAAGCAAGCAAATCCCCCAGGATGGGCGATGCCAGCTTTCCCATGGCTCCTGGGTGTGGGGCGCCCAGCGGCCGGCTGTGCCAGCCCCAAACTCACCGTTGGGCGTCACCGTCTGGGTGCTGGCGGTCGTTGGAGCCTGGGCAGGCTCGGGGGGAGTGGGGCCGGGCAGCGGGGGCCCCTGGTCCTCGCTGAGCCCCACGGCGTGGTCGCAGGGCTCCGGCAGCTGCCCCCGGCTGCTGGTCAGGGTGCGGGGCGCGGGGAGCGCCTGCCCCCGCAGCGGAGGCCCCGGGACGAGGAGTGGTGGGGGGCCGGGGTGGGCAGGGGCCTGCAGCAGGCAGGTGCCTGCGGGGTGCAGGAGCTCCCCATGGAGCACGGCCCCGGGCCCCAGCCAGAGGGGATCCTGGGGCAGCACCGTCCCCGTCCCCACGGGCTGTCCCCACTGGTAGACGGGGGCCCAGGGAGGAGCGGTGTGGGGGAGCTGCCCCACAGCAGGGAGCTGCCCCACGGCGGGGAGCTGCCCAAGCTGCAGGTGGTGCCCCTCGGGTGGGAGGTGCCCCCCAGGTGCCAGCTGCACCCCGGCGGGGAGCTGCAGCACCTGCCCCTGGACCCCCGGCACCACGTGCCAGACGGTGGCCTGGGGCAGCGCGTAGGGGAGGGTGGGTACCTGGGGGGGCTGCAAGGGCAGCGCCATCGCTCCGGGGAGGGAGGGCAGCAGCCAGGCAGCCACCGTTGGCGGCACGGCTGGGACGACGAAGGGGGAGTTTTGCGTCTGCGGAAGCCGCGGAAGCCGTCTGGGGAAACCCTCTGTGCGAAAAAGGGCGCTGGGGTGAGATCCGGGGCGCTGGGCTCGCCAGCAGGGCTGCAGCCCCGGGAGGAGCGGGAGCCGGCTGCTGTACCTGCCATGGTGGCTGGAGAGTGGGGCGGTCGGTTGGGGAACGCGGGCAACGGCCGTTCCGTCCCAACGGCTGACCAGCCCCTCGCCGCCATCTTGGTGAGGACTGCAGCTTTTGGACCCAAGCAGGCTTCCCATCGCAAGACTTTTCCATCCCCATCGGGCTTTCCCTCCCACGCATCATTTGCCATGCCCAGGACGGTTTCACACCAACACTTCCCCGTCCCAAGCATTTCCCGTCCCAGTACCAGCTTTGCATCCTAACGGTCATTTCCCATCCTTACAATTTCACATGATAACAGATTCCCATACGAGATATTTCCCATCGACACGAAGCCTTTCTTAATCCAAAGAGATCTCATCCCAAAGAATTCCCATTCCTCTGATTACTTTTCCAAGTACTTCCTTCCCCAGTGAATGTTACCCACCCCATTAAAGACTTCCCATCCCAATACTTCCCCATCCCCGGAGTGATTTCCCATCCCAACGCTTTTGCTTCCCAATGATTTCAAACCCAGGGAAGATTTCCCATCTCTTTGAGTTCCTAGCCCAATGGCTTTCCACCCCAAGGAAGTCTTCCCATCCCAGCAATGATTTCTCGGCCCACTCATCATTTCCCATCCCAATCATTTCCCATTTTCACCATCCAACAGACAGCTTAGCCAGCCCACAGCTAGAGAGAGATCACAACAGGGATTTGGACGATTCTGTTAGATGCAAGGTCACGGAGACTTGGTGTGCTACCAATTGCTCTTTATTACAGATCAACACAGATCGCCAGTACCAAGGGCGCTGGGATGAATCTGGTGAATATGCAGATACAAGGCTCTTACATTTCTTACCAGGAAATAAACAGATATGGGCATTTCTCTCTACCCACCTTAGTAAAAAGATAGGAAGGGTAGAGCACTAATTAAGAGTAGCATGCTCAGCCACCGGCACGGAGGCTGCCTGCTCCTCAGCACCTCTAAGCAGCAGCACCTTCACGTCTCCTCCTGCACCAGCAGCACATCAGCGTCTCTTGTTCCAGCAGCAGGACATCGGCATCTCCCATTGCACCATGCAGACCTCCACGCCTCGAGTGCCACCAGCAGTACTCAATGCGAGCTGGACGCTCAGGGCACTTATGGCCACCCACCTTTGTGAGGTCAAAGGCTGACAGTGACTCTCTGCTGACCTCACACGGCTCTCGGGCGCCCCGATGGCAGAGGTTACGGCGCTAAGCTGACTGCCAGGAGAAAAGGCTGACATGAAATGGCTGCTCCACAATGCCAGGAGCAAGGTCTGCTGGAATGGGGGTTCGGAGCGGAGCTCGGCCTTGGGCCTGGGAACTGTGCCTGGGAGCCAGGGACGTCCTTGGTGTGCAGCTGGACACCTGGGCCTGAGAAAGCAAGGTTTCTTTAGAGAGAATTGGAAGCATCGTCACCTAGTGGCTGTGTCAGGGGGACGAGAGAAATGCACAGCATCTCTTGGTTCCCTGAAGTGCACGTGTCCTACGCCCTTGGATGTCTCCATGATAGAAAAAGGGACTGATTTTTACCCAAAACAGAGCTCCTTTCTCTCGGGAGCTTCTCATGCTGCGTGTCCTCCTCTCTTTCTTGTATTTGGCTATGACTTTAGGCTTGTTCTTGCTACTCCTTAAGCAGACTGAAGCTTCCCCGGAACATCACATTAACTGCTTTTCACTACCTCTAAGTGCCTTTCCTCCGCTTCTCATCTAATTAATTAGTGCTATCCTCTTCACGCCTGCTACAGAGGTATCTTTCCTACCTGGTACAAGCTAGAAGAGCTTAGCAGCATCCATACGTCTCTTTCCTTTAGTCCTCACAGTAGACTTGCTCGAGGTAATTTGTGTTGAGCAGTAATCAAGAGAAAGTGTCACCAAGCCAAGGCTGCATTTGCTTGTGTCTTATGGAATCCCTGCAGCTGTGTCCCCTCCCAGCTTCCTGTGTGCCCCAAGCATCCTCGCTTGCAGGGCAGTAGAAGATGCAGAAAAGTCCTGGCCTTAGTGGAAGCACTGCCCTGCAAGAGCTAAGACATCCCTCTTAGCAGCTCACTGTAGCCCCGAAATCCCAAAAAACGGCATGTGCCAGCTACTGGGAAGGAAATGAACTCTGCCATTGTGATATACCCGCTCAAGGCCCTGCACTTTGGCCCAGGTGTCTATGAGACGGTTTTGGAAATGAATCCTGTTGTGTGACTCCGTTCTTTCTGGGTGCTACATCCCCATAAAGCTTGCTTTTCAAGGCCCAGGAGGGTCTGCCGGGCACTGGCCTGGGTTCCCAGCCTGACCCACCTGCTGGGAATCAGGGAGGCTCGGTCGGTGTCTTGTGTTGGGTTTACGAGGACAGGTTCTGGTAGCGGGGGGCTGCAGGGGTGTCCTCTGTGAGGAGAATGCAGCAGCTGCCCCATGTTAGATAAGGGCCGGTTCCAGGAGGCTCCAGAGGGACCCGCTGCTGCCCAGAAGTGAGACAAAACGGATGATGTTTGCGCCTGTGTGAGAGCCCATCTAAGAAAGGGAAAGAAACCTGCTGCACAGCAGCGTCTGGGTCAGGGAGGAGTGAGAAACCTCTCTGCAGCCCCCAAGGTGAGTGCAGCAGGAGGCAGGAGGTGCTCCAGGCTCACAGCAGCAGTTCCCCTGCGGCCTGGGGAGAGGCCCCTGGTGGAGCAGGCTGTCCCCCTGCAGCCCACGGGTCCCACACGGAGCAGATCTCCACGCTGCAGCCCGTGGAGGAGCCCCCGGTGGAGCAGGTGGATGTGGCCTGGAGGAGGCCGCGGCCTGTGGAGAGCCCCCGCAGGAGCAGGCCCGGGCTGGACTGGAACAGGCTCTGCTGAGCCTCTTTTGCCCGTGACGATCATTGTGGAGTGATCTCCCTGTCCTTCTCTCAGCCCTTGAGCCCTTTCCATCCTATTTTCTCCCCTTTCCCTTTGAGGAGGGGCAGGGAGAGAGCGGTTGAGGTGGAGCTCAGCTGCCCAGCTGAGGAAAACCACCACGTCTCTCCCTTGCCGCTGCTGCAGCACGGTGGGTGCAGGCAACACCTGCTGTTCTTCGACCCTCAGCAACCCCACAGCATCTTCCTGGAAGGGATCCCTTTCCTTCACGCCTGACAGGCGCCGCCTCCAGAGGCTTGTGCCCCGTTTCCGATCGCTTTCTCAGTGCCCCCTTCCCCAGAGAAGGATCCCAGCTGCTTGGCTTCCCTGCCCTCCGATTCCAGGCTCCCGGAGCTGTTATCCCAGCATCGCAGCAGCCAGGTGACAATGTGCTCGCCTGCATGACAGCTGAAATCTTGTCCCATGTCTCGCAGCTCGCCCAGGGATGGGGATCACCTGCTTACTGCTGCTTTTCTCTCTTTTCTATTTTATAACAGCCTCCTCTTCCCTGGGATGGCCCTACATTGGGGTCGCCTGCCTCGCCTTCCTGTTGCTCCTTCCCCTTCTTCGGAGGACTTTCTTCCCTGCCTAAACGAGATGACTTCTGCATCCATTCCTTCATCTTGTGTGTGTATTGGCGACTGATACGGCAACGGGGTAGTCCCCGGAGCCAGCTGTAGGGCCTGTCACAGGGTTGGAGTGGCTGCTGGTAAAATCACAGGGCTTGGAGGGGCTGCAGGTAAAATCACAGGGGTTGCAGGGGCTGCAGGTAAAATCACAGGGGTTGGAGGGGCTGCAGGGTGCGTCGCAGGTTTGCATCAGATCAAGATGCATTTCCCTAGAACCACACATTTCCTCCTGAAGGTGCTGAATAGTATTGAATGGTCTTCAAAATGCATAGAGCAGACCCAGCAAACGTACAGCTGGTGCTCGGAAGTAGTTAACTTTTATTTTGTTGCTGTTAATTTTGTATCATGACAACAGATGCAAATATGTATCTTGAGTTGAGGGCAAAGGTGAGCTTGGATCTGAAGCACACAGGCGTTCACTAATGTCCCCCCCATCCTGAGTGAATCCAGAACGACTCGGAAGGAAAAATGAAGTACAAAGCAGTGCGTTGTGATAAAGAGAGTTTAATAGGGTAGAAAAGGAAGAGAACCTAAAAAAATGCCATCCTGTACAACACAGTCAATAAAGTAAATTTAATAAATAAAATTAATAAATATAATAAATAAAATAAATATTAAAATTAATAAAATAATAAATAAAAATGAAACCAATTTGTCCTATTCTAATGAATTCCTATCCCCATCGTGACTTCCCATCCCACTGGTCATTTCCTATCCCAACAACCTCCCGTGTCTGATCCCAAGGCTGAATTCCCAACTCCCATCACCCTCCCATCCACCCAGCCGTCCACCCATTTTCTCCCGTCCGTGCTGGCCATGCCCACATCCATGCACGGACTGAGCATGGGCAGCGGGAGCGGGCTGCATGAAAGCCCCTCGGCATCCCAGTGCCAGAACAGCTGCAGGCAGAGGCCTTGCTGAGTGAACACCTACACTAGAGGAATTTAATAAGGAAGGCACTAAAGAAGAGAAATGACCCGAAAGAAGAAAGAAGTTTGGGATCTCAGCCATTTGGTGTCCCAACAAGCAGTTCCCACGCCCAACCTTTCCCACCCCAGCTATTGCCAACATCCCAACAGCTTCCCATTGCAACGTTCATTCGTGACGCGCGCATTTCCCATTGCCCCAGTTGCCCATCCCTGACAGTGGCAAACACTGCCTAGCTGCAGCACTGGAGAAGGGAGAGGGCAAGCGAGAGGGGCAAGGGCTGAGGAGCGTGGCTGAAGCTGGAGCAGGCGCCTGCAGAGGTCTCTGTGCCTGCATGCTGAGCGGGCCCGGGTGCTGCGGGGGCCGTCGAGGAGCGCAGGGTCACGGGTAGCCGTAATACTTGGCTATGGCGTGGTCCTTCTGCCGCTGCACGAAGAATTGCACGGGGCCGATCTTCATCTGGTGGGCCGCCCGCTGCCGCTCCTCCTGGGCCAGCTTCTTCAGGCGCTCCCGCTCGGGACGCTGCTGCGGCGTGATGGGCACCGACGCCTCCTGCTCCTCCAGCGGCGTGGGCGCCGCGTCGCCGCCCGCCCAGGGCCCCACGCAGGGCACGTAGTCCACGCGGGGCTGCGCCGGACGCTGCAGCGTGCGCGGCTGCGTGGGCAGAGGCTCCCGCTGCGCTTGGCCCCCCGCGGCTGGCAGGCACGGCGCTCTGGGCGCCTGCTGCAGGGGAGCTCTCCACGCTCGCGCCGTGCTGCCTGGTGGTGCCGGCACCGCCTGGGCCTTCTCTCCAGCTGGGGGCCGGGGGGCAGCGGGCACAGCGCTGGAGCCTGGCACCGTCGGCGGGGCCCTGGGCATGCTGCTGGGGCCGCTGGAGGTGGGCTGCGGCTGCACACAGGGCGGCTGGCGCACTGGCCCCAGCGCCTTCGCCCTGGCCCCCAGCGGCTGCAAAGTCTCGCTGGGGGTCTTTGTCCCCGGGTGCTGGCGCTGCAGCGTCTTGTCCCCGATGGCTTGGGGACGGAGCCTGTCCTGGGCCCGCACGGCACGGGCACGGGCACGGGGCTTAATGGGGGGGGGCTCCAGCAGCAGCAGTGCTCTCCGGGGAGGCGGTGCCGCTGCTCCTTGCCCCCCAGCAGCCCCCGGGCTTCGGGCCCTCTTGCTGGGCGCCCTGGTGCTGTCGCTCGCCGGCTGCTGCCTGCCGCCGCCCGCTTGGCCGCTGCTGCCAGCCACCGCGCTGTGGCCACCCGTCTTCCCCTGGCACAGCGTCTTGGGGCCTTGGCCACCCTGGCCCAGCAGCGTCGTCTTCTCCTTGCCGGGGGTTTTCTCCGTCGCCGGCCTCCTGTGCTGGGAGCTCTGCGCTGTGCTGGGGGTGCTGGTGGGCGCGGGGCGCTTGGCCCCCCACTTGGTGCCGGTGGGCGCAGGGGCAGGCGGGGGGCTCTTGAGGGGACTCAGAGGGGGATTGGGCAGGGGCCTCCTAAGGGCACTAATAAATTCAGGGCCGGGGGGGCTCTTGAGGGGACCCAGAGGGGGATTGGGCAGGGGTCTCCTAAGGGCACTAATAAATTCAGGGTCGGGGGGGCTCTTGAGGGGACTCAGGCGAGGCTTGGGCAGGGGTCTCCTAAGGGAATTAAGGAATTGAGGGTCGGGGGGTCTCTTGAGGGGACGCGAGGGAGGGTTGGGCAGGGGTCTGCTAAGGGCAGTGAGGAATTCAGGGTGGGGGGGCCTTTTGGGGAGAGTGAAGGGAGGGTTGGGCAGGGGTCTCCTGAGGGCACTGAGCTGGGGACTGGCTGCAGGCTTGAGGGGGGAGCTCGCTGCCGGCACAGCAGGGGGCTGCACCGCCCGCCCACCCTGCACCTTCTCGGGGTGCACCCCAGGGGTTGAGGGTACCTCACCCAGCGCTCTGGTGGCTGCCAGTCCCTGTGTGCTCGGCTCCTTGATGTCCTCGCAGAGGTCGGGCAGCTCAGACAGGAAGCGGCTGAGCACAGGACTGCTGGGGACACCGGGGAAGGCGTCCTGGGGCTCCACGGCATCGAGCCAGCTGAGCAGCTCCTCCAAGCCGGAGATGTCCAGGTCGGCCGGGAGCTGGTCCTGCAGGTGCTGCAGCTGCTGGCTGTCCCCTGCCAGGTGGGGAAAGGCCTCGGCGAAGGCATCGGGGCCCAGCTCAAGCAGCTCCAGGGGCTCCTCAGGCACCTCTGCAACTGTCGCCGCTGAGGAAAAAGCAAGCAAATCCCCCAGGATGGGCGATGCCAGCTTTCCCATGGCTCCTGGGTGTGGGGCGCCCAGCGGCCGGCTGTGCCAGCCCCAAACTCACCGTTGGGCGTCACCGTCTGGGTGCTGGCGGTCGTTGGAGCCTGGGCAGGCTCGGGGGGAGTGGAGCCGGGCAGCGGGGGCCCCTGGTCCTCGCTGAGCCCCACGGCGTGGTCGCAGGGCTCCGGCAGCTGCCCCCGGCTGCTGGTCAGGGTGCGGGGCGCGGGGAGCGCCTGCCCCCGCAGCGGAGGCCCCGGGACGAGGAGTGGTGGGGGGCCGGGGTGGGCAGGGGCCTGCAGCAGGCAGGTGCCTGCGGGGTGCAGGAGCTCCCCATGGAGCACGGCCCCGGGCCCCAGCCAGAGGGGATCCTGGGGCAGCACCGTCCCCGTCCCCACGGGCTGTCCCCACTGGTAGACGGGGGCCCAGGGAGGAGCGGTGTGGGGGAGCTGCCCCACAGCAGGGAGCTGCCCCACAGCGGGGAGCTGCCCAAGCTGCAGGTGGTGCCCCTCGGGTGGGAGGTGCCCCCCAGGTGCCAGCTGCACCCCGGCGGGGAGCTGCAGCACCTGCCCCTGGACCCCCGGCACCACGTGCCAGACGGTGGCCTGGGGCAGCGCGTAGGGGAGGGTGGGTACCTGGGGGGGCTGCAAGGGCAGCGCCATCGCTCCGGGGAGGGAGGGCAGCAGCCAGGCAGCCACCGTTGGCGGCACGGCTGGGACGACGAACGGGGAGTTTTGCGTCTGCGGAAGCCGCGGAAGCCGTCTGGGGAAACCCTCTGTGGGAAAAAGGGCGCTGGGGTGAGATCCGGGGCGCTGGGCTCGCCAGCAGGGCTGCAGCCCCGGGAGGAGCGGGAGCCGGCTGCTGTACCTGCCATGGTGGCTGGAGAGTGGGGCGGTCGGTTGGGGAACGCGGGCAACGGCCGTTCCGTCCCAACGGCTGACCAGCCCCTCGCCGCCATCTTGGTGAGGACTGCAGCTTTTGGACCCAAGCAGGCTTCCCATCGCAAGACTTTTCCATCCCCATCGGGCTTTCCCTCCCACGCATCATTTGCCATGCCCAGGACGGTTTCACACCAACACTTCCCCGTCCCAAGCATTTCCCGTCCCAGTACCAGCTTTGCATCCTAACGGTCATTTCCCATCCTTACAATTTCACATGATAACAGATTCCCATACGAGATATTTCCCATCGACACGAAGCCTTTCTTAATCCAAAGAGATCTCATCCCAAAGAATTCCCATTCCTCTGATTACTTTTCCAAGTACTTCCTTCCCCAGTGAATGTTACCCACCCCATTAAAGACTTCCCATCCCAATACTTCCCCATCCCCGGAGTGATTTCCCATCCCAACGCTTTTGCTTCCCAATGATTTCAAACCCAGGGAAGATTTCCCATCTCTTTGAGTTCCTAGCCCAATGGCTTTCCACCCCAAGGAAGTCTTCCCATCCCAGCAATGATTTCTCGGCCCACTCATCATTTCCCATCCCAATCATTTCCCATTTTCACCATCCAACAGACAGCTTAGCCAGCCCACAGCTAGAGAGAGATCACAACAGGGATTTGGACGATTCTGTTAGATGCAAGGTCACGGAGACTTGGTGTGCTACCAATTGCTCTTTATTACAGATCAACACAGATCGCCAGTACCAAGGGCGCTGGGATGAATCTGGTGAATATGCAGATACAAGGCTCTTACATTTCTTACCAGGAAATAAACAGATATGGGCATTTCTCTCTACCCACCTTAGTAAAAAGATAGGAAGGGTAGAGCACTAATTAAGAGCAGCATGCTCAGCCACCGGCACGGAGGCTGCCCGCTCCTCAGCACCTCTAAGCAGCAGCACCTTCACGTCTCCTCCTGCACCAGCAGCACATCAGCGCCTCTTGTTCCAGCAGCAGGACATCGGCGTCTCCCATTGCACCATGCAGACCTCCACGCCTCGAGTGCCACCAGCAGTACTCAATGCGAGCTGGACGCTCAGGGCACTTATGGCCACCCACCTTTGTGAGGTCAAAGGCTGACAGTGACTCTCTGCTGACCTCACACGGCTCTCGGGCGCCCCGATGGCAGAGGTTACGGCGCTAAGCTGACTGCCAGGAGAAAAGGCTGACATGAAATGGCTGCTCCACAATGCCAGGAGCAAGGTCTGCTGGAATGGGGGTTCGGAGGGGAGCTCGGCCTTGGGCCTGGGAACTGTGCCTGGGAGCCAGGGACGTCCTTGGTGTGCAGCTGGACACCTGGGCCTGAGAAAGCAAGGTTTCTTTAGAGAGAATTGGAAGCATCGTCACCTAGTGGCTGTGTCAGGGGGACGAGAGAAATGCACAGCATCTCTTGGTTCCCTGAAGTGCACGTGTCCTACGCCCTTGGATGTCTCCATGATAGAAAAAGGGACTGATTTTTACCCAAAACAGAGCTCCTTTCTCTCGGGAGCTTCTCATGCTGCGTGTCCTCCTCTCTTTCTTGTATTTGGCTATGACTTTAGGCTTGTTCTTGCTACTCCTTAAGCAGACTGAAGCTTCCCCGGAACATCACATTAACTGCTTTTCACTACCTCTAAGTGCCTTTCCTCCGCTTCTCATCTAATTAATTAGTGCTATCCTCTTCACGCCTGCTACAGAGGTATCTTTCCTACCTGGTACAAGCTAGAAGAGCTTAGCAGCATCCATACGTCTCTTTCCTTTAGTCCTCACAGTAGACTTGCTCGAGGTAATTTGTGTTGAGCAGTAATCAAGAGAAAGTGTCACCAAGCCAAGGCTGCATTTGCTTGTGTCTTATGGAATCCCTGCAGCTGTGTCCCCTCCCAGCTTCCTGTGTGCCCCAAGCATCCTCGCTTGCAGGGCAGTAGAAGATGCAGAAAAGTCCTGGCCTTAGTGGAAGCACTGCCCTGCAAGAGCTAAGACATCCCTCTTAGCAGCTCACTGTAGCCCCGAAATCCCAAAAAACGGCATGTGCCAGCTACTGGGAAGGAAATGAACTCTGCCATTGTGATATACCCGCTCAAGGCCCTGCACTTTGGCCCAGGTGTCTATGAGACGGTTTTGGAAATGAATCCTGTTGTGTGACTCCGTTCTTTCTGGGTGCTACATCCCCATAAAGCTTGCTTTTCAAGGCCCAGGAGGGTCTGCCGGGCACTGGCCTGGGTTCCCAGCCTGACCCACCTGCTGGGAATCAGGGAGGCTCGGTCGGTGTCTTGTGTTGGGTTTACGAGGACAGGTTCTGGTAGCGGGGGGCTGCAGGGGTGTCCTCTGTGAGGAGAATGCAGCAGCTGCCCCATGTTAGATAAGGGCCGGTTCCAGGAGGCTCCAGAGGGACCCGCTGCTGCCCAGAAGTGAGACAAAACGGATGATGTTTGCGCCTGTGTGAGAGCCCATCTAAGAAAGGGAAAGAAACCTGCTGCACAGCAGCGTCTGGGTCAGGGAGGAGTGAGAAACCTCTCTGCAGCCCCCAAGGTGAGTGCAGCAGGAGGCAGGAGGTGCTCCAGGCTCACAGCAGCAGTTCCCCTGCGGCCTGGGGAGAGGCCCCTGGTGGAGCAGGCTGTCCCCCTGCAGCCCACGGGTCCCACACGGAGCAGATCTCCACGCTGCAGCCCGTGGAGGAGCCCCCGGTGGAGCAGGTGGATGTGGCCTGGAGGAGGCTGCGGCCTGTGGAGAGCCCCCGCAGGAGCAGGCCCGGGCTGGACTGGAACAGGCTCTGCTGAGCCTCTTTTGCCCGTGACGATCATTGTGGAGTGATCTCCCTGTCCTTCTCTCAGCCCTTGAGCCCTTTCCATCCTATTTTCTCCCCTTTCCCTTTGAGGAGGGGCAGGGAGAGAGCGGTTGAGGTGGAGCTCAGCTGCCCAGCTGAGGAAAACCACCACGTCTCTCCCTTGCCGCTGCTGCAGCACGGTGGGTGCAGGCAACACCTGCTGTTCTTCGACCCTCAGCAACCCCACAGCATCTTCCTGGAAGGGATCCCTTTCCTTCACGCCTGACAGGCGCCGCCTCCAGAGGCTTGTGCCCCGTTTCCGATCGCTTTCTCAGTGCCCCCTTCCCCAGAGAAGGATCCCAGCTGCTTGGCTTCCCTGCCCTCCGATTCCAGGCTCCCGGAGCTGTTATCCCAGCATCGCAGCAGCCAGGTGACAATGTGCTCGCCTGCATGACAGCTGAAATCTTGTCCCATGTCTCGCAGCTCGCCCAGGGATGGGGATCACCTGCTTACTGCTGCTTTTCTCTCTTTTCTATTTTATAACAGCCTCCTCTTCCCTGGGATGGCCCTACATTGGGGTCGCCTGCCTCGCCTTCCTGTTGCTCCTTCCCCTTCTTCGGAGGACTTTCTTCCCTGCCTAAACGAGATGACTTCTGCATCCATTCCTTCATCTTGTGTGTGTATTGGCGACTGATACGGCAACGGGGTAGTCCCCGGAGCCAGCTGTAGGGCCTGTCACAGGGTTGGAGTGGCTGCTGGTAAAATCACAGGGCTTGGAGGGGCTGCAGGTAAAATCACAGGGGTTGCAGGGGCTGCAGGTAAAATCACAGGGGTTGGAGGGGCTGCAGGGTGCGTCGCAGGTTTGCATCAGATCAAGATGCATTTCCCTAGAACCACACATTTCCTCCTGAAGGTGCTGAATAGTATTGAATGGTCTTCAAAATGCATAGAGCAGACCCAGCAAACGTACAGCTGGTGCTCGGAAGTAGTTAACTTTTATTTTGTTGCTGTTAATTTTGTATCATGACAACAGATGCAAATATGTATCTTGAGTTGAGGGCAAAGGTGAGCTTGGATCTGAAGCACACAGGCGTTCACTAATGTCCCCCCCATCCTGAGTGAATCCAGAACGACTCGGAAGGAAAAATGAAGTACAAAGCAGTGCGTTGTGATAAAGAGAGTTTAATAGGGTAGAAAAGGAAGAGAACCTAAAAAAATGCCATCCTGTACAACACAGTCAATAAAGTAAATTTAATAAATAAAATTAATAAATATAATAAATAAAATAAATATTAAAATTAATAAAATAATAAATAAAAATGAAACCAATTTGTCCTATTCTAATGAATTCCTATCCCCATCGTGACTTCCCATCCCACTGGTCATTTCCTATCCCAACAACCTCCCGTGTCTGATCCCAAGGCTGAATTCCCAACTCCCATCACCCTCCCATCCACCCAGCCGTCCACCCATTTTCTCCCGTCCGTGCTGGCCATGCCCACATCCATGCACGGACTGAGCATGGGCAGCGGGAGCGGGCTGCATGAAATCCCCTCGGCATCCCAGTGCCAGAACAGCTGCAGGCAGAGGCCTTGCTGAGTGAACACCTACACTAGAGGAATTTAATAAGGAAGGCACTAAAGAAGAGAAATGACCCGAAAGAAGAAAGAAGTTTGGGATCTCAGCCATTTGGTGTCCCAACAAGCAGTTCCCACGCCCAACCTTTCCCACCCCAGCTATTGCCAACATCCCAACAGCTTCCCATTGCAACGTTCATTCGTGACGCGCGCATTTCCCATTGCCCCAGTTGCCCATCCCTGACAGTGGCAAACACTGCCTAGCTGCAGCACTGGAGAAGGGAGAGGGCAAGCGAGAGGGGCAAGGGCTGAGGAGCGTGGCTGAAGCTGGAGCAGGCGCCTGCAGAGGTCTCTGTGCCTGCATGCTGAGCGGGCCCGGGTGCTGCGGGGGCCGTCGAGGAGCGCAGGGTCACGGGTAGCCGTAATACTTGGCTATGGCGTGGTCCTTCTGCCGCTGCACGAAGAATTGCACGGGGCCGATCTTCATCTGGTGGGCCGCCCGCTGCCGCTCCTCCTGGGCCAGCTTCTTCAGGCGCTCCCGCTCGGGACGCTGCTGCGGCGTGATGGGCACCGACGCCTCCTGCTCCTCCAGCGGCGTGGGCGCCGCGTCGCCGCCTGCCCAGGGCCCCACGCAGGGCACGTAGTCCACGCGGGGCTGCGCCGGACGCTGCAGCGTGCGCGGCTGCGTGGGCAGAGGCTCCCGCTGCGCTTGGCCCCCCGCGGCTGGCAGGCACGGCGCTCTGGGCGCCTGCTGCAGGGGAGCTCTCCACGCTCGCGCCGTGCTGCCTGGTGGTGCCGGCACCGCCTGGGCCTTGTCTCCAGCTGGGGGCCGGGGGGCAGCGGGCACAGCGCTGGAGCCTGGCACCGTCGGCGGGGCCCTGGGCATGCTGCTGGGGCCGCTGGAGGTGGGCTGCGGCTGCACACAGGGCGGCTGGCGCACTGGCCCCAGCGCCTTCGCCCTGGCCCCCAGCGGCTGCAAAGTCTCGCTGGGGGTCTTTGTCCCCGGGTGCTGGCGCTGCAGTGTCTTGTCCCCGATGGCTTGGGGACGGAGCCTGTCCTGGGCCCGCACGGCGCGGGCGCGGGCACGGGGCTTAATGGGGGGGGGCTCCAGCAGCAGCAGCGCTCTCCGGGGAGGCGGTGCCGCTGCTCCTTGCCCCCCAGCAGCCCCCGGGCTTCGGGCCCTCTTGCTGGGCGCCCTGGTGCTGTCGCTCGCCGGCTGCTGCCTGCCGCCGCCCGCTTGGCCGCTGCTACCAGCCACCGCGCTGTGGCCACCCGTCTTCCCCTGGCACAGCGTCTTGGGGCCTTGGCCACCCTGGCCCAGCAGCGTCGTCTTCTCCTTGCCGGGGGTTTTCTCCGTCGCCGGCCTCCTGTGCTGGGAGCTCTGCGCTGTGCTGGGGGTGCTGGTGGGCGCGGGGCGCTTGGCCCCCCACTTGGTGCCGGTGGGCGCAGGGGCAGGCGGGGGGCTCTTGAGGGGACTCAGAGGGGGATTGGGCAGGGGCCTCCTAAGGGCACTAATAAATTCAGGGCCGGGGGGGCTCTTGAGGGGACCCAGAGGGGGATTGGGCAGGGGTCTCCTAAGGGCACTAATAAATTCAGGGTCGGGGGGGCTCTTGAGGGGACTCAGGCGAGGCTTGGGCAGGGGTCTCCTAAGGGAATTAAGGAATTGAGGGTCGGGGGGTCTCTTGAGGGGACGCGAGGGAGGGTTGGGCAGGGGTCTGCTAAGGGCAGTGAGGAATTCAGGGTGGGGGGGCCTTTTGGGGAGAGTGAAGGGAGGGTTGGGCAGGGGTCTCCTGAGGGCACTGAGCTGGGGACTGGCTGCAGGCTTGAGGGGGGAGCTCGCTGCCGGCACAGCAGGGGGCTGCACCGCCCGCCCACCCTGCACCTTCTCGGGGTGCACCCCAGGGGTTGAGGGTACCTCACCCAGCGCTCTGGTGGCTGCCAGTCCCTGTGTGCTCGGCTCCTCGATGTCCTCGCAGAGGTCGGGCAGCTCAGACAGGAAGCGGCTGAGCACAGGACTGCTGGGGACACCGGGGAAGGCGTCCTGGGGCTCCACGGCATCGAGCCAGCTGAGCAGCTCCTCCAAGCCGGAGATGTCCAGGTCGGCCGGGAGCTGGTCCTGCAGGTGCTGCAGCTGCTGGCTGTCCCCTGCCAGGTGGGGAAAGGCCTCGGCGAAGGCATCGGGGCCCAGCTCAAGCAGCTCCAGGGGCTCCTCAGGCACCTCTGCAACTGTCGCCGCTGAGGAAAAAGCAAGCAAATCCCCCAGGATGGGCGATGCCAGCTTTCCCATGGCTCCTGGGTGTGGGGCGCCCAGCGGCCGGCTGTGCCAGCCCCAAACTCACCGTTGGGCGTCACCGTCTGGGTGCTGGCGGTCGTTGGAGCCTGGGCAGGCTCGGGGGGAGTGGGGCCGGGCAGCGGGGGCCCCTGGTCCTCGCTGAGCCCCACGGCGTGGTCGCAGGGCTCCGGCAGCTGCCCCCGGCTGCTGGTCAGGGTGCGGGGCGCGGGGAGCGCCTGCCCCCGCAGCGGAGGCCCCGGGACGAGGAGTGGTGGGGGGCCGGGGTGGGCAGGGGCCTGCAGCAGGCAGGTGCCTGCGGGGTGCAGGAGCTCCCCATGGAGCACGGCCCCGGGCCCCAGCCAGAGGGGATCCTGGGGCAGCACCGTCCCCGTCCCCACGGGCTGTCCCCACTGGTAGACGGGGGCCCAGGGAGGAGCGGTGTGGGGGAGCTGCCCCACAGCAGGGAGCTGCCCCACGGCGGGGAGCTGCCCAAGCTGCAGGTGGTGCCCCTCGGGTGGGAGGTGCCCCCCAGGTGCCAGCTGCACCCCGGCGGGGAGCTGCAGCACCTGCCCCTGGACCCCCGGCACCACGTGCCAGACGGTGGCCTGGGGCAGCGCGTAGGGGAGGGTGGGTACCTGGGGGGGCTGCAAGGGCAGCGCCATCGCTCCGGGGAGGGAGGGCAGCAGCCAGGCAGCCACCGTTGGCGGCACGGCTGGGACGACGAAGGGGGAGTTTTGCGTCTGCGGAAGCCGCGGAAGCCGTCTGGGGAAACCCTCTGTGGGAAAAAGGGCGCTGGGGTGAGATCTGGGGCGCTGGGCTCGCCAGCAGGGCCGCAGCCCCGGGAGGAGCGGGAGCCGGCTGCTGTACCTGCCATGGTGGCTGGAGAGTGGGGCGGTCGGTTGGGGAACGCGGGCAACGGCCGTTCCGTCCCAACGGCTGACCAGCCCCTCGCCGCCATCTTGGTGAGGACTGCAGCTTTTGGACCCAAGCAGGCTTCCCATCGCAAGACTTTTCCATCCCCATCGGGCTTTCCCTCCCACGCATCATTTGCCATGCCCAGGACGGTTTCACACCAACACTTCCCCGTCCCAAGCATTTCCCGTCCCAGTACCAGCTTTGCATCCTAACGGTCATTTCCCATCCTTACAATTTCACATGATAACAGATTCCCATACGAGATATTTCCCATCGACACGAAGCCTTTCTTAATCCAAAGAGATCTCATCCCAAAGAATTCCCATTCCTCTGATTACTTTTCCAAGTACTTCCTTCCCCAGTGAATGTTACCCACCCCATTAAAGACTTCCCATCCCAATACTTCCCCATCCCCGGAGTGATTTCCCATCCCAACGCTTTTGCTTCCCAATGATTTCAAACCCAGGGAAGATTTCCCATCTCTTTGAGTTCCTAGCCCAATGGCTTTCCACCCCAAGGAAGTCTTCCCATCCCAGCAATGATTTCTCGGCCCACTCATCATTTCCCATCCCAATCATTTCCCATTTTCACCATCCAACAGACAGCTTAGCCAGCCCACAGCTAGAGAGAGATCACAACAGGGATTTGGACGATTCTGTTAGATGCAAGGTCACGGAGACTTGGTGTGCTACCGATTGCTCTTTATTACAGATCAACACAGATCGCCAGTACCAAGGGCGCTGGGATGAATCTGGTGAATATGCAGATACAAGGCTCTTACATTTCTTACCAGGAAATAAACAGATATGGGCATTTCTCTCTACCCACCTTAGTAAAAAGATAGGAAGGGTAGAGCACTAATTAAGAGTAGCATGCTCAGCCACCGGCACGGAGGCTGCCCGCTCCTCAGCACCTCTAAGCAGCAGCACCTTCACGTCTCCTCCTGCACCAGCAGCACATCAGCGCCTCTTGTTCCAGCAGCAGGACATCGGCGTCTCCCATTGCACCATGCAGACCTCCACGCCTCGAGTGCCACCAGCAGTACTCAATGCGAGCTGGACGCTCAGGGCACTTATGGCCACCCACCTTTGTGAGGTCAAAGGCTGACAGTGACTCTCTGCTGACCTCACACGGCTCTCGGGCGCCCCGATGGCAGAGGTTACGGCGCTAAGCTGACTGCCAGGAGAAAAGGCTGACATGAAATGGCTGCTCCACAATGCCAGGAGCAAGGTCTGCTGGAATGGGGGTTCGGAGGGGAGCTCGGCCTTGGGCCTGGGAACTGTGCCTGGGAGCCAGGGACGTCCTTGGTGTGCAGCTGGACACCTGGGCCTGAGAAAGCAAGGTTTCTTTAGAGAGAATTGGAAGCATCGTCACCTAGTGGCTGTGTCAGGGGGACGAGAGAAATGCACAGCATCTCTTGGTTCCCTGAAGTGCACGTGTCCTACGCCCTTGGATGTCTCCATGATAGAAAAAGGGACTGATTTTTACCCAAAACAGAGCTCCTTTCTCTCGGGAGCTTCTCATGCTGCGTGTCCTCCTCTCTTTCTTGTATTTGGCTATGACTTTAGGCTTGTTCTTGCTACTCCTTAAGCAGACTGAAGCTTCCCCGGAACATCGCTTTAACTGCTTTTCACTACCTCTAAGTGCCTTTCCTCCGCTTCTCATCTAATTAATTAGTGCTATCCTCTTCACGCCTGCTACAGAGGTATCTTTCCTACCTGGTACAAGCTAGAAGAGCTTAGCAGCATCCATACGTCTCTTTCCTTTAGTCCTCACAGTAGACTTGCTCGAGGTAATTTGTGTTGAGCAGTAATCAAGAGAAAGTGTCACCAAGCCAAGGCTGCATTTGCTTGTGTCTTATGGAATCCCTGCAGCTGTGTCCCCTCCCAGCTTCCTGTGTGCCCCAAGCATCCTCGCTTGCAGGGCAGTAGAAGATGCAGAAAAGTCCTGGCCTTAGTGGAAGCACTGCCCTGCAAGAGCTAAGACATCCCTCTTAGCAGCTCACTGTAGCCCCGAAATCCCAAAAAACGGCATGTGCCAGCTACTGGGAAGGAAATGAACTCTGCCATTGTGATATACCCGCTCAAGGCCCTGCACTTTGGCCCAGGTGTCTATGAGACGGTTTTGGAAATGAATCCTGTTGTGTGACTCCGTTCTTTCTGGGTGCTACATCCCCATAAAGCTTGCTTTTCAAGGCCCAGGAGGGTCTGCCGGGCACTGGCCTGGGTTCCCAGCCTGACCCACCTGCTGGGAATCAGGGAGGCTCGGTCGGTGTCTTGTGTTGGGTTTACGAGGACAGGTTCTGGTAGCGGGGGGCTGCAGGGGTGTCCTCTGTGAGGAGAATGCAGCAGCTGCCCCATGTTAGATAAGGGCCAGTTCCAGGAGGCTCCAGAGGGACCCGCTGCTGCCCAGAAGTGAGACAAAACGGATGATGTTTGCGCCTGTGTGAGAGCCCATCTAAGAAAGGGAAAGAAACCTGCTGCACAGCAGCGTCTGGGTCAGGGAGGAGTGAGAAACCTCTCTGCAGCCCCCAAGGTGAGTGCAGCAGGAGGCAGGAGGTGCTCCAGGCTCACAGCAGCAGTTCCCCTGCGGCCTGGGGAGAGGCCCCTGGTGGAGCAGGCTGTCCCCCTGCAGCCCACGGGTCCCACACGGAGCAGATCTCCACGCTGCAGCCCGTGGAGGAGCCCCCGGTGGAGCAGGTGGATGTGGCCTGGAGGAGGCCGCGGCCTGTGGAGAGCCCCCGCAGGAGCAGGCCCGGGCTGGACTGGAACAGGCTCTGCTGAGCCTCTTTTGCCCGTGACGATCATTGTGGAGTGATCTCCCTGTCCTTCTCTCAGCCCTTGAGCCCTTTCCATCCTATTTTCTCCCCTTTCCCTTTGAGGAGGGGCAGGGAGAGAGCGGTTGAGGTGGAGCTCAGCTGCCCAGCTGAGGAAAACCACCACGTCTCTCCCTTGCCGCTGCTGCAGCACGGTGGGTGCAGGCAACACCTGCTGTTCTTCGACCCTCAGCAACCCCACAGCATCTTCCTGGAAGGGATCCCTTTCCTTCACGCCTGACAGGCGCCGCCTCCAGAGGCTTGTGCCCCGTTTCCGATCGCTTTCTCAGTGCCCCCTTCCCCAGAGAAGGATCCCAGCTGCTTGGCTTCCCTGCCCTCCGATTCCAGGCTCCCGGAGCTGTTATCCCAGCATCGCAGCAGCCAGGTGACAATGTGCTCGCCTGCATGACAGCTGAAATCTTGTCCCATGACTCGCAGCTCGCCCAGGGATGGGGATCACCTGCTTACTGCTGCTTTTCTCTCTTTTCTATTTTATAACAGCCTCCTCTTCCCTGGGATGGCCCTACATTGGGGTCGCCTGCCTCGCCTTCCTATTGCTCCTTCCCCTTCTTCGGAGGACTTTCTTCCCTGCCTAAACGAGATGATTTCTGCATCCATTCCTTCATCTTGTGTGTGTATTGGCGACTGATACGGCAACGGGGTAGTCCCCGGAGCCAGCTGTAGGGCCTGTCACAGGGTTGGAGTGGCTGCTGGTAAAATCACAGGGCTTGGAGGGGCTGCAGGTAAAATCACAGGGGTTGCAGGGGCTGCAGGTAAAATCACAGGGGTTGGAGGGGCTGCAGGGTGCGTCGCAGGTTTGCATCAGATCAAGATGCATTTCCCTAGAACCACACATTTCCTCCTGAAGGTGCTGAATAGTATTGAATGGTCTTCAAAATGCATAGAGCAGACCCAGCAAACGTACAGCTGGTGCTCGGAAGTAGTTAACTTTTATTTTGTTGCTGTTAATTTTGTATCATGACAACAGATGCAAATATGTATCTTGAGTTGAGGGCAAAGGTGAGCTTGGATCTGAAGCACACAGGCGTTCACTAATGTCCCCCCCATCCTGAGTGAATCCAGAACGACTCGGAAGGAAAAATGAAGTACAAAGCAGTGCGTTGTGATAAAGAGAGTTTAATAGGGTAGAAAAGGAAGAGAACCTAAAAAAATGCCATCCTGTACAACACAGTCAATAAAGTAAATTTAATAAATAAAATTAATAAATATAATAAATAAAATAAATATTAAAATTAATAAAATAATAAATAAAAATGAAACCAATTTGTCCTATTCTAATGAATTCCTATCCCCATCGTGACTTCCCATCCCACTGGTCATTTCCTATCCCAACAACCTCCCGTGTCTGATCCCAAGGCTGAATTCCCAACTCCCATCACCCTCCCATCCACCCAGCCGTCCACCCATTTTCTCCCGTCCGTGCTGGCCATGCCCACATCCATGCACGGACTGAGCATGGGCAGCGGGAGCGGGCTGCATGAAATCCCCTCGGCATCCCAGTGCCAGAACAGCTGCAGGCAGAGGCCTTGCTGAGTGAACACCTACACTAGAGGAATTTAATAAGGAAGGCACTAAAGAAGAGAAATGACCCGAAAGAAGAAAGAAGTTTGGGATCTCAGCCATTTGGTGTCCCAACAAGCAGTTCCCACGCCCAACCTTTCCCACCCCAGCTATTGCCAACATCCCAACAGCTTCCCATTGCAACGTTCATTCGTGACGCGCGCATTTCCCATTGCCCCAGTTGCCCATCCCTGACAGTGGCAAACACTGCCTAGCTCCAGCACTGGAGAGAGGAGAAGGGAGAGGGCAAGCGAGAGGGGCAAGGGCTGAGGAGCGTGGCTGAAGCTGGAGCAGGCGCCTGCAGAGGTCTCTGTGCCTGCATGCTGAGCGGGCCCGGGTGCTGCGGGGGCCGTCGAGGAGCGCAGGGTCACGGGTAGCCGTAATACTTGGCTATGGCGTGGTCCTTCTGCCGCTGCACGAAGAATTGCACGGGGCCGATCTTCATCTGGTGGGCCGCCCGCTGCCGCTCCTCCTGGGCCAGCTTCTTCAGGCGCTCCCGCTCGGGACGCTGCTGCGGCGTGATGGGCACCGACGCCTCCTGCTCCTCCAGCGGCGTGGGCGCCGCGTCGCCGCCCGCCCAGGGCCCCACGCAGGGCACGTAGTCCACGCGGGGCTGCGCCGGACGCTGCAGCGTGCGCGGCTGCGTGGGCAGAGGCTCCCGCTGCGCTTGGCCCCCCGCGGCTGGCAGGCACGGCGCTCTGGGCGCCTGCTGCAGGGGAGCTCTCCACGCTCGCGCCGTGCTGCCTGGTGGTGCCGGCACCGCCTGGGCCTTGTCGCCAGCTGGGGGCCGGGGGGCAGCGGGCACAGCGCTGGAGCCTGGCACCGTCGGCGGGGCCCTGGGCATGCTGCTGGGGCCGCTGGAGGTGGGCTGCGGCTGCACACAGGGCGGCTGGCGCACTGGCCCCAGCGCCTTCGCCCTGGCCCCCAGCGGCTGCAAAGTCTCGCTGGGGGTCTTTGTCCCCGGGTGCTGGCGCTGCAGCGTCTTGTCCCCGATGGCTTGGGGACGGAGCCTGTCCTGGGCCCGCACGGCACGGGCGCGGGCACGGGGCTTAATGGGGGGGGGCTCCAGCAGCAGCAGCGCTCTCCGGGGAGGCGGTGCCGCTGCTCCTTGCCCCCCAGCAGCCCCCGGGCTTCGGGCCCTCTTGCTGGGCGCCCTGGTGCTGTCGCTCGCCGGCTGCTGCCTGCCGCCGCCCGCTTGGCCGCTGCTGCCAGCCACCGCGCTGTGGCCACCCGTCTTCCCCTGGCACAGCGTCTTGGGGCCTTGGCCACCCTGGCCCAGCAGCGTCGTCTTCTCCTTGCCGGGGGTTTTCTCCGTCGCCGGCCTCCTGTGCTGGGAGCTCTGCGCTGTGCTGGGGGTGCTGGTGGGCGCGGGGCGCTTGGCCCCCCACTTGGTGCCGGTGGGCGCAGGGGCAGGCGGGGGGCTCTTGAGGGGACTCAGAGGGGGATTGGGCAGGGGCCTCCTAAGGGCACTAATAAATTCAGGGCCGGGGGGGCTCTTGAGGGGACCCAGAGGGGGATTGGGCAGGGGTCTCCTAAGGGCACTAATAAATTCAGGGTCGGGGGGGCTCTTGAGGGGACTCAGGCGAGGCTTGGGCAGGGGTCTCCTAAGGGAATTAAGGAATTGAGGGTCGGGGGGTCTCTTGAGGGGACGCGAGGGAGGGTTGGGCAGGGGTCTGCTAAGGGCAGTGAGGAATTCAGGGTGGGGGGGCCTTTTGGGGAGAGTGAAGGGAGGGTTGGGCAGGGGTCTCCTGAGGGCACTGAGCTGGGGACTGGCTGCAGGCTTGAGGGGGGAGCTCGCTGCCGGCACAGCAGGGGGCTGCACCGCCCGCCCACCCTGCACCTTCTCGGGGTGCACCCCAGGGGTTGAGGGTACCTCACCCAGCGCTCTGGTGGCTGCCAGTCCCTGTGTGCTCGGCTCCTCGATGTCCTCGCAGAGGTCGGGCAGCTCAGACAGGAAGCGGCTGAGCACAGGACTGCTGGGGACACCGGGGAAGGCGTCCTGGGGCTCCACGGCATCGAGCCAGCTGAGCAGCTCCTCCAAGCCGGAGATGTCCAGGTCGGCCGGGAGCTGGTCCTGCAGGTGCTGCAGCTGCTGGCTGTCCCCTGCCAGGTGGGGAAAGGCCTCGGCGAAGGCATCGGGGCCCAGCTCAAGCAGCTCCAGGGGCTCCTCAGGCACCTCTGCAACTGTCGCCGCTGAGGAAAAAGCAAGCAAATCCCCCAGGATGGGCGATGCCAGCTTTCCCATGGCTCCTGGGTGTGGGGCGCCCAGCGGCCGGCTGTGCCAGCCCCAAACTCACCGTTGGGCGTCACCGTCTGGGTGCTGGCGGTCGTTGGAGCCTGGGCAGGCTCGGGGGGAGTGGGGCCGGGCAGCGGGGGCCCCTGGTCCTCGCTGAGCCCCACGGCGTGGTCGCAGGGCTCCGGCAGCTGCCCCCGGCTGCTGGTCAGGGTGCGGGGTGCGGGGAGCGCCTGCCCCCGCAGCGGAGGCCCCGGGACGAGGAGGGGTGGGGGGCCGGGGTGGGCAGGGGCCTGCAGCAGGCAGGTGCCTGCGGGGTGCAGGAGCTCCCCATGGAGCACGGCCCCGGGCCCCAGCCAGAGGGGATCCTGGGGCAGCACCGTCCCCGTCCCCACGGGCTGTCCCCACTGGTAGACGGGGGCCCAGGGAGGAGCGGTGTGGGGGAGCTGCCCCACAGCAGGGAGCTGCCCCACGGCGGGGAGCTGCCCAAGCTGCAGGTGGTGCCCCTCGGGTGGGAGGTGCCCCCCAGGTGCCAGCTGCACCCCGGCGGGGAGCTGCAGCACCTGCCCCTGGACCCCCGGCACCACGTGCCAGACGGTGGCCTGGGGCAGCGCGTAGGGGAGGGTGGGTACCTGGGGGGGCTGCAAGGGCAGCGCCATCGCTCCGGGGAGGGAGGGCAGCAGCCAGGCAGCCACCGTTGGCGGCACGGCTGGGACGACGAAGGGGGAGTTTTGCGTCTGCGGAAGCCGCGGAAGCCGTCTGGGGAAACCCTCTGTGGGAAAAAGGGCGCTGGGGTGAGATCCGGGGCGCTGGGCTCGCCAGCAGGGCCGCAGCCCCGGGAGGAGCGGGAGCCGGCTGCTGTACCTGCCATGGTGGCTGGAGAGTGGGGCGGTCGGTTGGGGAACGCGGGCAACGGCCGTTCCGTCCCAACGGCTGACCAGCCCCTCGCCGCCATCTTGGTGAGGACTGCAGCTTTTGGACCCAAGCAGGCTTCCCATCGCAAGACTTTTCCATCCCCATCGGGCTTTCCCTCCCACGCATCATTTGCCATGCCCAGGACGGTTTCACACCAACACTTCCCCGTCCCAAGCATTTCCCGTCCCAGTACCAGCTTTGCATCCTAACGGTCATTTCCCATCCTTACAATTTCACATGATAACAGATTCCCATACGAGATATTTCCCATCGACACGAAGCCTTTCTTAATCCAAAGAGATCTCATCCCAAAGAATTCCCATTCCTCTGATTACTTTTCCAAGTACTTCCTTCCCCAGTGAATGTTACCCACCCCATTAAAGACTTCCCATCCCAATACTTCCCCATCCCCGGAGTGATTTCCCATCCCAACGCTTTTGCTTCCCAATGATTTCAAACCCAGGGAAGATTTCCCATCTCTTTGAGTTCCTAGCCCAATGGCTTTCCACCCCAAGGAAGTCTTCCCATCCCAGCAATGATTTCTCGGCCCACTCATCATTTCCCATCCCAATCATTTCCCATTTTCACCATCCAACAGACAGCTTAGCCAGCCCACAGCTAGAGAGAGATCACAACAGGGATTTGGACGATTCTGTTAGATGCAAGGTCACGGAGACTTGGTGTGCTACCAATTGCTCTTTATTACAGATCAACACAGATCGCCAGTACCAAGGGCGCTGGGATGAATCTGGTGAATATGCAGATACAAGGCTCTTACATTTCTTACCAGGAAATAAACAGATATGGGCATTTCTCTCTACCCACCTTAGTAAAAAGATAGGAAGGGTAGAGCACTAATTAAGAGTAGCATGCTCAGCCACCGGCACGGAGGCTGCCCGCTCCTCAGCACCTCTAAGCAGCAGCACCTTCACGTCTCCTCCTGCACCAGCAGCACATCAGCGCCTCTTGTTCCAGCAGCAGGACATCGGCGTCTCCCATTGCACCATGCAGACCTCCACGCCTCGAGTGCCACCAGCAGTACTCAATGCGAGCTGGACGCTCAGGGCACTTATGGCCACCCACCTTTGTGAGGTCAAAGGCTGACAGTGACTCTCTGCTGACCTCACACGGCTCTCGGGCGCCCCGATGGCAGAGGTTACGGCGCTAAGCTGACTGCCAGGAGAAAAGGCTGACATGAAATGGCTGCTCCACAATGCCAGGAGCAAGGTCTGCTGGAATGGGGGTTCGGAGGGGAGCTCGGCCTTGGGCCTGGGAACTGTGCCTGGGAGCCAGGGACGTCCTTGGTGTGCAGCTGGACACCTGGGCCTGAGAAAGCAAGGTTTCTTTAGAGAGAATTGGAAGCATCGTCACCTAGTGGCTGTGTCAGGGGGACGAGAGAAATGCACAGCATCTCTTGGTTCCCTGAAGTGCACGTGTCCTACGCCCTTGGATGTCTCCATGATAGAAAAAGGGACTGATTTTTACCCAAAACAGAGCTCCTTTCTCTCGGGAGCTTCTCATGCTGCGTGTCCTCCTCTCTTTCTTGTATTTGGCTATGACTTTAGGCTTGTTCTTGCTACTCCTTAAGCAGACTGAAGCTTCCCCGGAACATCACATTAACTGCTTTTCACTACCTCTAAGTGCCTTTCCTCCGCTTCTCATCTAATTAATTAGTGCTATCCTCTTCACGCCTGCTACAGAGGTATCTTTCCTACCTGGTACAAGCTAGAAGAGCTTAGCAGCATCCATACGTCTCTTTCCTTTAGTCCTCACAGTAGACTTGCTCGAGGTAATTTGTGTTGAGCAGTAATCAAGAGAAAGTGTCACCAAGCCAAGGCTGCATTTGCTTGTGTCTTATGGAATCCCTGCAGCTGTGTCCCCTCCCAGCTTCCTGTGTGCCCCAAGCATCCTCGCTTGCAGGGCAGTAGAAGATGCAGAAAAGTCCTGGCCTTAGTGGAAGCACTGCCCTGCAAGAGCTAAGACATCCCTCTTAGCAGCTCACTGTAGCCCCGAAATCCCAAAAAACGGCATGTGCCAGCTACTGGGAAGGAAATGAACTCTGTCATTGTGATATACCCGCTCAAGGCCCTGCACTTTGGCCCAGGTGTCTATGAGACGGTTTTGGAAATGAATCCTGTTGTGTGACTCCGTTCTTTCTGGGTGCTACATCCCCATAAAGCTTGCTTTTCAAGGCCCAGGAGGGTCTGCCGGGCACTGGCCTGGGTTCCCAGCCTGACCCACCTGCTGGGAATCAGGGAGGCTCGGTCGGTGTCTTGTGTTGGGTTTACGAGGACAGGTTCTGGTAGCGGGGGGCTGCAGGGGTGTCCTCTGTGAGGAGAATGCAGCAGCTGCCCCATGTTAGATAAGGGCCGGTTCCAGGAGGCTCCAGAGGGACCCGCTGCTGCCCAGAAGTGAGACAAAACGGATGATGTTTGCGCCTGTGTGAGAGCCCATCTAAGAAAGGGAAAGAAACCTGCTGCACAGCAGCGTCTGGGTCAGGGAGGAGTGAGAAACCTCTCTGCAGCCCCCAAGGTGAGTGCAGCAGGAGGCAGGAGGTGCTCCAGGCTCACAGCAGCAGTTCCCCTGCGGCCTGGGGAGAGGCCCCTGGTGGAGCAGGCTGTCCCCCTGCAGCCCACGGGTCCCACACGGAGCAGATCTCCACGCTGCAGCCCGTGGAGGAGCCCCCGGTGGAGCAGGTGGATGTGGCCTGGAGGAGGCCGCGGCCTGTGGAGAGCCCCCGCAGGAGCAGGCCCGGGCTGGACTGGAACAGGCTCTGCTGAGCCTCTTTTGCCCGTGACGATCATTGTGGAGTGATCTCCCTGTCCTTCTCTCAGCCCTTGAGCCCTTTCCATCCTATTTTCTCCCCTTTCCCTTTGAGGAGGGGCAGGGAGAGAGCGGTTGAGGTGGAGCTCAGCTGCCCAGCTGAGGAAAACCACCACGTCTCTCCCTTGCCGCTGCTGCAGCAAGGTGGGTGCAGCCAACACCTGCTGTTCTTCGACCCTCAGCAACCCCACAGCATCTTCCTGGAAGGGATCCCTTTCCTTCACGCCTGACAGGCGCCGCCTCCAGAGGCTTGTGCCCCGTTTCCGATCGCTTTCTCAGTGCCCCCTTCCCCAGAGAAGGATCCCAGCTGCTTGGCTTCCCTGCCCTCCGATTCCAGGCTCCCGGAGCTGTTATCCCAGCATCGCAGCAGCCAGGTGACAATGTGCTCGCCTGCATGACAGCTGAAATCTTGTCCCATGTCTCGCAGCTCGCCCAGGGATGGGGATCACCTGCTTACTGCTGCTTTTCTCTCTTTTCTATTTTATAACAGCCTCCTCTTCCCTGGGATGGCCCTACATTGGGGTCGCCTGCCTCGCCTTCCTCTTGCTCCTTCCCCTTCTTCGGAGGACTTTCTTCCCTGCCTAAACGAGATGACTTCTGCATCCATTCCTTCATCTTGTGTGTGTATTGGCGACTGATACGGCAACGGGGTAGTCCCCGGAGCCAGCTGTAGGGCCTGTCACAGGGTTGGAGTGGCTGCTGGTAAAATCACAGGGCTTGGAGGGGCTGCAGGTAAAATCACAGGGGTTGCAGGGGCTGCAGGTAAAATCACAGGGGTTGGAGGGGCTGCAGGGTGCGTCGCAGGTTTGCATCAGATCAAGATGCATTTCCCTAGAACCACACATTTCCTCCTGAAGGTGCTGAATAGTATTGAATGGTCTTCAAAATGCATAGAGCAGACCCAGCAAACGTACAGCTGGTGCTCGGAAGTAGTTAACTTTTATTTTGTTGCTGTTAATTTTGTATCATGACAACAGATGCAAATATGTATCTTGAGTTGAGGGCAAAGGTGAGCTTGGATCTGAAGCACACAGGCGTTCACTAATGTCCCCCCCATCCTGAGTGAATCCAGAACGACTCGGAAGGAAAAATGAAGTACAAAGCAGTGCGTTGTGATAAAGAGAGTTTAATAGGGTAGAAAAGGAAGAGAACCTAAAAAAATGCCATCCTGTACAACACAGTCAATAAAGTAAATTTAATAAATAAAATTAATAAATATAATAAATAAAATAAATATTAAAATTAATAAAATAATAAATAAAAATGAAACCAATTTGTCCTATTCTAATGAATTCCTATCCCCATCGTGACTTCCCATCCCACTGGTCATTTCCTATCCCAACAACCTCCCGTGTCTGATCCCAAGGCTGAATTCCCAACTCCCATCACCCTCCCATCCACCCAGCCGTCCACCCATTTTCTCCCGTCCGTGCTGGCCATGCCCACATCCATGCACGGACTGAGCATGGGCAGCGGGAGCGGGCTGCATGAAATCCCCTCGGCATCCCAGTGCCAGAACAGCTGCAGGCAGAGGCCTTGCTGAGTGAACACCTACACTAGAGGAATTTAATAAGGAAGGCACTAAAGAAGAGAAATGACCCGAAAGAAGAAAGAAGTTTGGGATCTCAGCCATTTGGTGTCCCAACAAGCAGTTCCCACGCCCAACCTTTCCCACCCCAGCTATTGCCAACATCCCAACAGCTTCCCATTGCAACGTTCATTCGTGACGCGCGCATTTCCCATTGCCCCAGTTGCCCATCCCTGACAGTGGCAAACACTGCCTAGCTCCAGCACTGGAGAAGGGAGAGGGCAAGCGAGAGGGGCAAGGGCTGAGGAGCGTGGCTGAAGCTGGAGCAGGCGCCTGCAGAGGTCTCTGTGCCTGCATGCTGAGCGGGCCCGGGTGCTGCGGGGGCCGTCGAGGAGCGCAGGGTCACGGGTAGCCGTAATACTTGGCTATGGCGTGGTCCTTCTGCCGCTGCACGAAGAATTGCACGGGGCCGATCTTCATCTGGTGGGCCGCCCGCTGCCGCTCCTCCTGGGCCAGCTTCTTCAGGCGCTCCCGCTCGGGACGCTGCTGCGGCGTGATGGGCACCGACGCCTCCTGCTCCTCCAGCGGCGTGGGCGCCGCGTCGCCGCCCGCCCAGGGCCCCACGCAGGGCACGTAGTCCACGCGGGGCTGCGCCGGACGCTGCAGCGTGCGCGGCTGCGTGGGCAGAGGCTCCCGCTGCGCTTGGCCCCCCGCGGCTGGCAGGCACGGCGCTCTGGGCGCCTGCTGCAGGGGAGCTCTCCACGCTCGCGCCGTGCTGCCTGGTGGTGCCGGCACCGCCTGGGCCTTGTCTCCAGCTGGGGGCCGGGGGGCAGCGGGCACAGCGCTGGAGCCTGGCACCGTCGGCGGGGCCCTGGGCATGCTGCTGGGGCCGCTGGAGGTGGGCTGCGGCTGCACACAGGGCGGCTGGCGCACTGTCCCCAGCGCCTTCGCCCTGGCCCCCAGCGGCTGCAAAGTCTCGCTGGGGGTCTTTGTCCCCGGGTGCTGGCGCTGCAGCGTCTTGTCCCCGATGGCTTGGGGACGGAGCCTGTCCTGGGCCCGCACGGCACGGGCACGGGCACGGGGCTTAATGGGGGGGGGCTCCAGCAGCAGCAGCGCTCTCCGGGGAGGCGGTGCCGCTGCTCCTTGCCCCCCAGCAGCCCCCGGGCTTCGGGCCCTCTTGCTGGGCGCCCTGGTGCTGTCGCTCGCCGGCTGCTGCCTGCCGCCGCCCGCTTGGCCGCTGCTGCCAGCCACCGCGCTGTGGCCACCCGTCTTCCCCTGGCACAGCGTCTTGGGGCCTTGGCCACCCTGGCCCAGCAGCGTCGTCTTCTCCTTGCCGGGGGTTTTCTCCGTCGCCGGCCTCCTGTGCTGGGAGCTCTGCGCTGTGCTGGGGGTGCTGGTGGGCGCGGGGCGCTTGGCCCCCCACTTGGTGCCGGTGGGCGCAGGGGCAGGCGGGGGGCTCTTGAGGGGACTCAGAGGGGGATTGGGCAGGGGCCTCCTAAGGGCACTAATAAATTCAGGGCCGGGGGGGCTCTTGAGGGGACCCAGAGGGGGATTGGGCAGGGGTCTCCTAAGGGCACTAATAAATTCAGGGTCGGGGGGGCTCTTGAGGGGACTCAGGCGAGGCTTGGGCAGGGGTCTCCTAAGGGAATTAAGGAATTGAGGGTCGGGGGGTCTCTTGAGGGGACGCGAGGGAGGGTTGGGCAGGGGTCTGCTAAGGGCAGTGAGGAATTCAGGGTGGGGGGGCCTTTTGGGGAGAGTGAAGGGAGGGTTGGGCAGGGGTCTCCTGAGGGCACTGAGCTGGGGACTGGCTGCAGGCTTGAGGGGGGAGCTCGCTGCCGGCACAGCAGGGGGCTGCACCGCCCGCCCACCCTGCACCTTCTCGGGGTGCACCCCAGGGGTTGAGGGTACCTCACCCAGCGCTCTGGTGGCTGCCAGTCCCTGTGTGCTCGGCTCCTCGATGTCCTCGCAGAGGTCGGGCAGCTCAGACAGGAAGCGGCTGAGCACAGGACTGCTGGGGACACCGGGGAAGGCGTCCTGGGGCTCCACGGCATCGAGCCAGCTGAGCAGCTCCTCCAAGCCGGAGATGTCCAGGTCGGCCGGGAGCTGGTCCTGCAGGTGCTGCAGCTGCTGGCTGTCCCCTGCCAGGTGGGGAAAGGCCTCAGCGAAGGCATCGGGGCCCAGCTCAAGCAGCTCCAGGGGCTCCTCAGGCACCTCTGCAACTGTCGCCGCTGAGGAAAAAGCAAGCAAATCCCCCAGGATGGGCGATGCCAGCTTTCCCATGGCTCCTGGGTGTGGGGCGCCCAGCGGCCGGCTGTGCCAGCCCCAAACTCACCGTCGGGCGTCACCGTCTGGGTGCTGGCGGTCGTTGGAGCCTGGGCAGGCTCGGGGGGAGTGGGGCCGGGCAGCGGGGGCCCCTGGTCCTCGCTGAGCCCCACGGCGTGGTCGCAGGGCTCCGGCAGCTGCCCCCGGCTGCTGGTCAGGGTGCGGGGCGCGGGGAGCGCCTGCCCCCGCAGCGGAGGCCCCGGGACGAGGAGTGGTGGGGGGCCGGGGTGGGCAGGGGCCTGCAGCAGGCAGGTGCCTGCGGGGTGCAGGAGCTCCCCATGGAGCACGGCCCCGGGCCCCAGCCAGAGGGGATCCTGGGGCAGCACCGTCCCCGTCCCCACGGGCTGTCCCCACTGGTAGACGGGGGCCCAGGGAGGAGCGGTGTGGGGGAGCTGCCCCACAGCAGGGAGCTGCCCCACGGCGGGGAGCTGCCCAAGCTGCAGGTGGTGCCCCTCGGGTGGGAGGTGCCCCCCAGGTGCCAGCTGCACCCCGGCGGGGAGCTGCAGCACCTGCCCCTGGACCCCCGGCACCACGTGCCAGACGGTGGCCTGGGGCAGCGCGTAGGGGAGGGTGGGTACCTGGGGGGGCTGCAAGGGCAGCGCCATCGCTCCGGGGAGGGAGGGCAGCAGCCAGGCAGCCACCGTTGGCGGCACGGCTGGGACGACGAAGGGGGAGTTTTGCGTCTGCGGAAGCCGCGGAAGCCGTCTGGGGAAACCCTCTGTGGGAAAAAGGGCGCTGGGGTGAGATCTGGGGCGCTGGGCTCGCCAGCAGGGCCGCAGCCCCGGGAGGAGCGGGAGCCGGCTGCTGTACCTGCCATGGTGGCTGGAGAGTGGGGCGGTCGGTTGGGGAACGCGGGCAACGGCCGTTCCGTCCCAACGGCTGACCAGCCCCTCGCCGCCATCTTGGTGAGGACTGCAGCTTTTGGACCCAAGCAGGCTTCCCATCGCAAGACTTTTCCATCCCCATCGGGCTTTCCCTCCCACGCATCATTTGCCATGCCCAGGACGGTTTCACACCAACACTTCCCCGTCCCAAGCATTTCCCGTCCCAGTACCAGCTTTGCATCCTAACGGTCATTTCCCATCCTTACAATTTCACATGATAACAGATTCCCATACGAGATATTTCCCATCGACACGAAGCCTTTCTTAATCCAAAGAGATCTCATCCCAAAGAATTCCCATTCCTCTGATTACTTTTCCAAGTACTTCCTTCCCCAGTGAATGTTACCCACCCCATTAAAGACTTCCCATCCCAATACTTCCCCATCCCCGGAGTGATTTCCCATCCCAACGCTTTTGCTTCCCAATGATTTCAAACCCAGGGAAGATTTCCCATCTCTTTGAGTTCCTAGCCCAATGGCTTTCCACCCCAAGGAAGTCTTCCCATCCCAGCAATGATTTCTCGGCCCACTCATCATTTCCCATCCCAATCATTTCCCATTTTCACCATCCAACAGACAGCTTAGCCAGCCCACAGCTAGAGAGAGATCACAACAGGGATTTGGACGATTCTGTTAGATGCAAGGTCACGGAGACTTGGTGTGCTACCGATTGCTCTTTATTACAGATCAACACAGATCGCCAGTACCAAGGGCGCTGGGATGAATCTGGTGAATATGCAGATACAAGGCTCTTACATTTCTTACCAGGAAATAAACAGATATGGGCATTTCTCTCTACCCACCTTAGTAAAAAGATAGGAAGGGTAGAGCACTAATTAAGAGTAGCATGCTCAGCCACCGGCACGGAGGCTGCCCGCTCCTCAGCACCTCTAAGCAGCAGCACCTTCACGTCTCCTCCTGCACCAGCAGCACATCAGCGCCTCTTGTTCCAGCAGCAGGACATCGGCGTCTCCCATTGCACCATGCAGACCTCCACGCCTCGAGTGCCACCAGCAGTACTCAATGCGAGCTGGACGCTCAGGGCACTTATGGCCACCCACCTTTGTGAGGTCAAAGGCTGACAGTGACTCTCTGCTGACCTCACACGGCTCTCGGGCGCCCCGATGGCAGAGGTTACGGCGCTAAGCTGACTGCCAGGAGAAAAGGCTGACATGAAATGGCTGCTCCACAATGCCAGGAGCAAGGTCTGCTGGAATGGGGGTTCGGAGCGGAGCTCGGCCTTGGGCCTGGGAACTGTGCCTGGGAGCCAGGGACGTCCTTGGTGTGCAGCTGGACACCTGGGCCTGAGAAAGCAAGGTTTCTTTAGAGAGAATTGGAAGCATCGTCACCTAGTGGCTGTGTCAGGGGGACGAGAGAAATGCACAGCATCTCTTGGTTCCCTGAAGTGCACGTGTCCTACGCCCTTGGATGTCTCCATGATAGAAAAAGGGACTGATTTTTACCCAAAACAGAGCTCCTTTCTCTCGGGAGCTTCTCATGCTGCGTGTCCTCCTCTCTTTCTTGTATTTGGCTATGACTTTAGGCTTGTTCTTGCTGCTCCTTAAGCAGACTGAAGCTTCCCCGGAACATCACCTTAACTGCTTTTCACTACCTCTAAGTGCCTTTCCTCCGCTTCTCATCTAATTAATTAGTGCTATCCTCTTCACGCCTGCTACAGAGGTATCTTTCCTACCTGGTACAAGCTAGAAGAGCTTAGCAGCATCCATACGTCTCTTTCCTTTAGTCCTCACAGTAGACTTGCTCGAGGTAATTTGTGTTGAGCAGTAATCAAGAGAAAGTGTCACCAAGCCAAGGCTGCATTTGCTTGTGTCTTATGGAATCCCTGCAGCTGTGTCCCCTCCCAGCTTCCTGTGTGCCCCAAGCATCCTCGCTTGCAGGGCAGTAGAAGATGCAGAAAAGTCCTGGCCTTAGTGGAAGCACTGCCCTGCAAGAGCTAAGACATCCCTCTTAGCAGCTCACTGTAGCCCCGAAATCCCAAAAAACGGCACGTGCCAGCTACTGGGAAGGAAATGAACTCCGCCATTGTGATATACCCGCTCAAGGCCCTGCTCTTTGGCCCAGGTGTCTATGAGGTGGTTTTGGAAATGAATCCTGTTGCGTGACTCCGTTCTTTCTGGGTGCTACTTTTCAGTTTAAAGCGGTTACTCCTTGTCCTGTCACTCCAGGCCCTGATAAAGACTCCCTCCCCAGCTTTCCTACAGGTTGCCTTTAAGTACAGGAAGGCTCTCCCTGGTGTCGCAGTAAGCTCACCTGTTACCCAGGTGTCACAGTTATTTCCTGTGATAGGAATAATGACCAGGGTTAATCTATTGCAGGTGATTTCATACAATTATAGAAAAGCTTTTGTTGGAAAGCACCTTAGAGGTCTCCAGATCACCCGCGTACTTCAAGCAGGGCCATTTTTAAAGCCCTGTCATATTGCTCAGGGGCTTGTACAGTCAAATTTTGAATGGCCCCAGCAAGAGACCCTACACTCTCACTGTGTCCCTTTGCCAGTGCCTAGGCAGAGTGTGCTTCCCCTGCTGGTCCTGGTGAGATGAACTGATACAAGTTTTGAGAAAACAGAAGTTTATGCTACTGCATGAAGTACCCTTTGTAACATGTTTTTTTTTTAACCTTTACTGTTTCATATCTGAAATTTGAAATTCATCAGGGAACTCAGCCTGGCACACAGTAAAACTGATGGCAGATACTTCACAATATTATTCGAATTTCACGTAAACAGAACAGACTAGCAACTTACTTAGGAGAAGTAATACGATTTCAGAAATATTCAAAACCAAAGGCATTCCAAACTAAGTTTAAGTTCAGAGGAAATCCAAAGGAAAAACTAATTTTGAAACTAATAATCAGAGAACATAATCTTCTACAAACGATAGATTTTCCTCCTGTATTGGGTAATTTTGATCTGTCTTTAATGATCATCTAGACATGGCTTTGACACTGAGTATTTTGCTTTGCCACTGCATTAAGTCTTCTTCTCATGTGTGGTAAATGTCCTGCTCTCATGGGATGGGCCTAGGAGACATACGCACTGTGTCTCATGATGCTTGGCTATCATCTTAAATCTGTGAGAAGAGGAAAGGTCTCGCTGCTTCCTGAACAGGGAATTGGATGTCTGCAGTTGAGAACCCTCTGTCTAATCTAGAAACGTGAAGGAAGGAGTTTGCTGGATTGCAAGTGACAGTGAAGAAAGCCACAGATGACATATCAAACTGATTAAAATGTTATTTAGCTCAGGGCATGGCTAATGATGTGGAGCTGGAATAGTTTGACGATTGTAATTACACTCACTATCATTGTTATTTGTTTACAGGATGGTAATGCCTAAAGGTCCCGCTGGAGCCTGAAACAAGGTTGTGCTGGGTGCTGCACGTGCATATATCAGTGGCGATTTGAGAGCTAGTGATACAAACAGACAAAACAGAGATTGAAAGGAGAAACAGAGGGATAGAGAGAAGAAGATCTCCCTGCAGGTCATTTAGGGGAACCAGCCATGAGTACAGTGCATCCAGGTCTCCAGTGCTCTGCTGGCCCAGCCAGATGAATGGAAAACATTGCAGCTTTGGAAAAATAGTGTTTCTTCTAATTCTTTGGCCACACTTTTGATGTTTTAGGACTGCTTTTTTTTTTTTTTTTTTTCCCTTCCTTTTTTTCTTTTCCCCATTTGTGCTAGAAAAGGTGAACTTTTCAAATACCTATTCTGAATTAAAATATCGTTTTCATTGTTATGTTTCTGTTTTGTTGGCACTATTCATAATGACTTCTACCCTTCAGTGGCAGCAAAAGCTTATCATACCGTACAATTGGAAAGATCACAGAAAACTTCAGAGCTTTTGAAGAAAGGTGAGGAAAATCCATTCCCTGTTCTAGGCAGAGAGAGTGGCTGATTTCCAGAAAGGTAAATGGGCAGGATAAGGCCACTTCATGTTCACTGATGGCCAGTTGTACGGACTGTGAAGATAACGGACTACCAGCACAAGAGACGGTGCCAATAATCTAATCCAATCCAATCTATTTCAAGTGGTAGAGACCTGATACTCTATGACAATGTGAGGAAGACCTAACTGTCAGGCAAACTTTGAGATGATCATGTTCAGGATCTAAAACTGTTATGACAAGTGTCAACACAGGAAGGGTGAAACAAAGGCATGAATGTCATACAAGTACTGATAAATCTCAGGAAGGCTGGAAACCAAGGCAAATGGATGGAATAAGATGGTGCTTTGTGTTAGCAAGAAGCAGAGGATGGAGAAATTAAATGTTATGGGTCAGCAAAAGAGTGGTTTTGTGCAAATCACTGCTAAAGATAGACAGCCTTGCTAGCCTGCTCTTTGCTCTTAGCTCCAGTCTAATAGTGAATTATCTCTGTACAGTTATCAGACACGTAAACAATAATGGGAATTATGGGAGACTTTAACTTCCCAGCAAAAGATTGAAAGATAATTACCACTTATGTTCACAGAGGTGTACTATGTGATGGATTTCTTCCCAAAAGTGAAAAAATATAAGACCATTTTAGACTTGGCTCCTGTATGGGTTTAAATGTAGTAAAATTTGAATAAAGTGTGATCATGAGCTGACTTTTCTCATTTTACATTTCACGACAGACAAAACCAGGTTTAGAATGAAGGTTTTGAGGCTTAGAAATGCAAACTTTGAAATCTAAGGAAATGAATAATTGAGTCTGACTAAGCAGCTCTGGGACTTGAGTGCAGAGAAGGCATAGTTAAAATTCAAAATTCAAAGAGGAAAAAAGCGATGAGAAAAGGCATGTTTCAGAGGTTAAAAACTGCAGAAATAAAGTAAGAATGACTGAAAACTTCCTTCACATAGGAAATTAAACAATAATAGTAAGTGGTACTTAAGCCACAGAAACCAGGGGGAACAAAGAGAACAAATTAGGACAGTTGCACGCTTGAGGCAAAAATAGATCAAAAGTTACTGATGTCTCTGTCCTGGTTCCAGTTAGGACAGAGTTAAGTAGCTCATAGTAGCTGGTAGGGTGCTATGTTTTGGATTAGGATGAGAAGAGCGCTGATAACATGCTGATGTTTTAATTGTTGCAGAGCAGTGTTTACACCAGGCCAAGGACTTTTCGGCTTCTTGCTCTGTCCTGCCAGCGAGCAGGCTGGGGGTGCAGCAGGAGCTGGGAGGGGACAGACCCAGGACAGCTGACCCAAACTGGCCAAAGGGGTATTCCATACCATCTGACGTCATGCTAAACGATATATAGGGGTGGCTGGCCGGGGTGGGGGGGCCGGCTGCTCGGGAATAGGCTGGGCATCGGTCAGCGGGTGGTGAGCAATTGCATTGTGCATCACTTGTTTTCTTACACATTATTATTGTTAATACTATTACCATTATCACTATTATTATTATTATTGTTATTATTATTTTCCTGTCTTAATAAACTGTCTTTATCTCAACTCACAGGCTTCACTTTCCCGTTTCTCTCCCCCATCCCAGAGAGGGAGGGGGGAGGGTGAGCGAACGGCTGTGTGGTGTTTAGCTGCCAGCCGGGTTAAACCACAACAGTCTCAAATGCTGCAAATCTTATTTCCTGCATCTAACAGCAACAACAATGTGATATTAAGGGCAGTGACAGGACTCCCATTGAAAAGGAGGGTAGGGCACTAGGCGCAACATCATCTGAGGTGAAATAACAATCTATAGCGATTCAAGTGAAAAATGAAAAGCTGATATCTACCTAGCCTATTAACAGCATTGGCACACAGAACAACAAGTCAAGTAGGAAAAATGCATAACAATTGTGCAAATCAGGGATAGTCCCCAGAATGGGAGAGTAACAAATACACCTCTGTCCAGAAGAGGGTAAAGAGTCATCCAGACAAGTGTGGGCCTGTTAGTTTGACATCAACACCATGCAAAGTTTTGGAGCAAGAACAGCTAAGACCAGGGAAGGAGGGGGTAATGTGTAATTTACAAAATAATTTATCAGAGCTAAATTGTTTCCAGATAATTTAATAGCTTTCCTTTCTAGGACCAGTTCTTCCCTACACAGGGGATGAATTACATCTATTTCACTTTCTGTGAGCTTCTGATACATTATCTACGGATTTGGGCTTTGGGGCTGCAAGTGAATAAAGGGAATTTACAATTGTTCACACTGAAGAGGGACTTACCAGCAAAGGAGTCGTTACCTATGGTAATTCTCAGAGACAGTTCTGAAACTGCAGCTGCTAAGGAGGCAAAGACTCATGGAGAAATGTAGGCTGGAAGGGACCTCTGAAAACCCAACCTCCTATTCAGGGCAGAGCTGACTTCAAAGTTAGATATGTTCGGTATGGACATGGTGGCTGAAGATTAAAAATTACACATGAGCTTTGAGATTTGCAGGGGACATAAGGTTGGGAAGTACTACCAAGCCTGACAGAAGGATATCGCTTGTGATTGAAATGGTTCAGGTGAAGTGACAGGTGATAATACAAAGCAGAGCCATTCTCAGAGATTCTCAAAAAAGGGTGTTTTTTGGTCATGTTTGCTATATGGCAGTCAGGAGTTTAAAGCAAGCAAACAAACAAACAAACAAAAATGACAACAAAACCTCACGTTCATGCACTGTTAGCACAAGGAGGACTGAAAAAGTTTAGTGGTTATATAGTGTGTATGGCTATTCATTTTTTTTTCCCTCCAGTATGAATACACTGGACAAGGCAGCCCTGACACTCATTTGAGACATGAGGCACAGTTCTGCCACTTGTATTCACATTGAACTTAGGAGGAAGAGTTCACAAGACAGAAGGAACAAGTTGCCTATTGCCTGGAAGGGAATGAAAGGACATCATTCTGCCCGGCCAGATGCCAGTTGAGAGAAGAATATGTTGTCTCTACGTAAATGAATTTCTTGAGTAAATATCAAGGAGAAATAGGAAATGTGTAAGTTGGGAGACACATCTGAAATGATGACTGCAGTTGGCTTATGAGCAAGTTTGGACGGGAAATTGGTAGAAACTTCCCATTTTAAGAATAAAGTGCACCATAGATATGAAGTCAGCATTCACCTAAACAGTAATGGCCAACTCAAATCCCCCACAAGAAAGCAGTGGACAAACCAGAACACTAACAAACATGTTGGGGTCTAGAGTCAAATAGATATACCTAACTTTACTATGCCTAAACATCTGAGGGATTGCTTTTAGAGGCTGAGGGCTTGTACCCCATTTCCAATCACTTTCTCTGTGCCCCCTTCCCCAGAGAAGGAAGCTGCTTGGCTTCCCTGCCCTCTGATTCAGCTGCCCGCTGAGGCTGCCCGCTCCTCAGCACCTCTAAGCAGCAGCACCTTCACGTCTCCTCCTGCACCAGCAGCACATCAGCGCCTCTTGTTCCAGCAGCAGGACATCGGCGTCTCCCATTGCACCATGCAGACCTCCACGCCTCGAGTGCCACCAGCAGTACTCAATGCGAGCTGGACGCTCAGGGCACTTATGGCCACCCACCTTTGTGAGGTCAAAGGCTGACAGTGACTCTCTGCTGACCTCACACGGCTCTCGGGCGCCCCGATGGCAGAGGTTACGGCGCTAAGCTGACTGCCAGGAGAAAAGGCTGACATGAAATGGCTGCTCCACAATGCCAGGAGCAAGGTCTGCTGGAATGGGGGTTCGGAGCGGAGCTCGGCCTTGGGCCTGGGAACTGTGCCTGGGAGCCAGGGACGTCCTTGGTGTGCAGCTGGACACCTGGGCCTGAGAAAGCAAGGTTTCTTTAGAGAGAATTGGAAGCATCGTCACCTAGTGGCTGTGTCAGGGGGACGAGAGAAATGCACAGCATCTCTTGGTTCCCTGAAGTGCACGTGTCCTACGCCCTTGGATGTCTCCATGATAGAAAAAGGGACTGATTTTTACCCAAAACAGAGCTCCTTTCTCTCGGGAGCTTCTCACGCTGCGTGTCCTCCTCTCTTTCTTGTATTTGGCTATGACTTTAGGCTTGTTCTTGCTACTCCTTAAGCAGACTGAAGCTTCCCCGGAACATCACATTAACTGCTTTTCACTACCTCTAAGTGCCTTTCCTCCGCTTCTCATCTAATTAATTAGTGCTATCCTCTTCACGCCTGCTACAGAGGTATCTTTCCTACCTGGTACAAGCTAGAAGAGCTTAGCAGCATCCATACGTCTCTTTCCTTTAGTCCTCACAGTAGACTTGCTCGAGGTAATTTGTGTTGAGCAGTAATCAAGAGAAAGTGTCACCAAGCCAAGGCTGCATTTGCTTGTGCCTTATGGAATCCCTGCAGCTGTGTCCCCTCCCAGCTTCCTGTGTGCCCCAAGCATCCTCGCTTGCAGGGCCGTAGAAGATGCAGAAAAGTCCTGGCCTTAGTGGAAGCACTGCCCTGCAAGAGCTAAGACATCCCTCTTAGCAGCTCACTGTAGCCCCGAAATCCCAAAAAACGGCACGTGCCAGCTACTGGGAAGGAAATGAACTCTGCCATTGTGATATACCCGCTCAAGGCCCTGCTCTTTGGCCCAGGTGTCTATGAGGTGGTTTTGGAAATGAATCCTGTTGCGTGACTCCGTTCTTTCTGGGTGCTACTTTTCAGTTTAAAGCGGTTACTCCTTGTCCTGTCACTCCAGGCCCTGATAAAGACTCCCTCCCCAGCTTTCCTACAGGTTGCCTTTAAGTACAGGAAGGCTCTCCCTGGTGTCGCAGTAAGCTCACCTGTTACCCAGGTGTCACAGTTATTTCCTGTGATAGGAATAATGACCAGGGTTAATCTATTGCAGGTGATTTCATACAATTATAGAAAAGCTTTTGTTGGAAAGCACCTTAGAGGTCTCCAGATCACCCGCGTACTTCAAGCAGGGCCATTTTTAAAGCCCTGTCATATTGCTCAGGGGCTTGTACAGTCAAATTTTGAATGGCCCCAGCAAGAGACCCTACACTCTCACTGTGTCCCTTTGCCAGTGCCTAGGCAGAGTGTGCTTCCCCTGCTGGTCCTGGTGAGATGAACTGATACAAGTTTTGAGAAAACAGAAGTTTATGCTACTGCATGAAGTACCCTTTGTAACATTTTTTTTTTTAACCTTTACTGTTTCATATCTGAAATTTGAAATTCATCAGGGAACTCAGCCTGGCACACAGTAAAACTGATGGCAGATACTTCACAATATTATTCGAATTTCACGTAAATAGAACAGACTAGCAACTTACTTAGGAGAAGTAATACGATTTCAGAAATATTCAAAACCAAAGGCATTCCAAACTAAGTTTAAGTTCAGAGGAAATCCAAAGGAAAAACTAATTTTGAAACTAATAATCAGAGAACATAATCTTCTACAAACGATAGATTTTCCTCCTGTATTGGGTAATTTTGATCTGTCTTTAATGATCATCTAGACATGGCTTTGACACCGAGTATTTTGCTTTGCCACTGCATTAAGTCTTCTTCTCATGTGTGGTAAATGTCCTGCTCTCATGGGATGGGCCTAGGAGACATACGCACTGTGTCTCATGATGCTTGGCTATCATCTTAAATCTGTGAGAAGAGGAAAGGTCTCGCTGCTTCCTGAACAGGGAATTGGATGTCTGCAGTTGAGAACCCTCTGTCTAATCTAGAAACGTGAAGGAAGGAGTTTGCTGGATTGCAAGTGACAGTGAAGAAAGCCACAGATGACATATCAAACTGATTAAAATGTTATTTAGCTCAGGGCATGGCTAATGATGTGGAGCTGGAATAGTTTGACGATTGTAATTACGCTCACTATCATTGTTATTTGTTTACAGGATGGTAATGCCTAAAGGTCCCGCTGGAGCCTGAAACAAGGTTGTGCTGGGTGCTGCACGTGCATATATCAGTGGCGATTTGAGAGCTAGTGATACAAACAGACAAAACAGAGATTGAAAGGAGAAACAGAGGGATAGAGAGAAGAAGATCTCCCTGCAGGTCATTTAGGGGAACCAGCCATGAGTACAGTGCATCCAGGTCTCCAGTGCTCTGCTGGCCCAGCCAGATGAATGGAAAACATTGCAGCTTTGGAAAAATAGTGTTTCTTCTAATTCTTTGGCCACAGTTTTGATGTTTTAGGACTGCTTTTTTTTTTTTTTTTTCCTTCCTTTTTTTCTTTTCCCCATTTGTGCTAGAAAAGGTGAACTTTTCAAATACCTATTCTGAATTAAAATATCGTTTTCATTGTTATGTTTCTGTTTTGTTGGCACTATTCATAATGACTTCTACCCTTCAGTGGCAGCAAAAGCTTATCATACCGTACAATTGGAAAGATCACAGAAAACTTCAGAGCTTTTGAAGAAAGGTGAGGAAAATCCATTCCCTGTTCTAGGCAGAGAGAGTGGCTGATTTCCAGAAAGGTAAATGGGCAGGATAAGGCCACTTCATGTTCACTGATGGCCAGTTGTACGGACTGTGAAGATAATGGACTACCAGCACAAGAGACGGTGCCAATAATCTAATCCAATCCCATCTATTTCAAGTGGTAGAGACCTGATACTCTATGACAATGTGAGGAAGACCTAACTGTCAGGCAAACTTTGAGATGATCATGTTCAGGATCTAAAACTGTTATGACAAGTGTCAACACAGGAAGGGTGAAACAAAGGCATGAATGTCATACAAGTACTGATAAATCTCAGGAAGGCTGGAAACCAAGGCAAATGGATGGAATAAGATGGTGCTTTGTGTTAGCAAGAAGCAGAGGATGGAGAAATTAAATGTTATGGGTCAGCAAAAGAGTGGTTTTGTGCAAATCACTGCTAAAGATAGACAGCCTTGCTAGCCTGCTCTTTGCTCTTAGCTCCAGTCTAATAGTGAATTATCTCTGTACAGTTATCAGACACGTAAACAATAATGGGAATTATGGGAGACTTTAACTTCCCAGCAAAAGATTGAAAGATAATTACCACTTATGTTCACAGAGGTATACTATGTGATGGATTTCTTCCCAAAAGTGAAAAAATATAAGACCATTTTAGACTTGGCTCCTGTATGGGTTTAAATGTAGTAAAATTTGAATAAAGTGTGATCATGAGCTGACTTTTCTCATTTTACATTTCACGACAGACAAAACCAGGTTTAGAATGAAGGTTTTGAGGCTTAGAAATGCAAACTTTGAAATCTAAGGAAATGAATAATTGAGTCTGACTAAGCAGCTCTGGGACTTGAGTGCAGAGAAGGCATAGTTAAAATTCAAAATTCAAAGAGGAAAAAAGCGATGAGAAAAGGCATGTTTCAGAGGTTAAAAACTGCAGAAATAAAGTAAGAATGACCAAAAACCTCCTTCACATAGGAAATTAAACAATAATAGTAAGTGGTACTTAAGCCACAGAAACCAGGGGGAACAAAGAGAACAAATTAGGACAGTTGCACGCTTGAGGCAAAAATAGATCAAAAGTTACTGATGTCTCAAATGCTGCAAATCTTATTTCCTGCATCTAACAGCAACAACAATGTGATATTAAGGGCAGTGACAGGACTCCCATTGAAAAGGAGGGTAGGGCACTAGGCGCAACATCATCTGAGGTGAAATAACAATCTATAGCGATTCAAGTGAAAAATGAAAAGCTGATATCTACCTAGCCTATTAACAGCATTGGCACACAGAACAACAAGTCAAGTAGGAAAAATGCATAACAATTGTGCAAATCAGGGATAGTCCCCAGAATGGGAGAGTAACAAATACACCTCTGTCCAGAAGAGGGTAAAGAGTCATCCAGACAAGTGTGGGCCTGTTAGTTTGACATCAACACCATGCAAAGTTTTGGAGCAAGAACAGCTAAGACCAGGGAAGGAGGGGGTAATGTGTAATTTACAAAATAATTTATCAGAGCTAAATTGTTTCCAGATAATTTAATAGCTTTCCTTTCTAGGACCAGTTCTTCCCTACACAGGGGATGAATTACATCTATTTCACTTTCTGTGAGCTTCTGATACATTATCTACGGATTTGGGCTTTGGGGCTGCAAGTGAATAAAGGGAATTTACAATTGTTCACACTGAAGAGGGACTTACCAGCAAAGGAGTCGTTACCTATGGTAATTCTCAGAGACAGTTCTGAAACTGCAGCTGCTAAGGAGGCAAAGACTCATGGAGAAATGTAGGCTGGAAGGGACCTCTGAAAACCCAACCTCCTATTCAGGGCAGAGCTGACTTCAAAGTTAGATATGTTCGGTATGGACATGGTGGCTGAAGATTAAAAATTACACATGAGCTTTGAGATTTGCAGGGGACATAAGGTTGGGAAGTACTACCAAGCCTGACAGAAGGATATCGCTTGTGATTGAAATGGTTCAGGTGAAGTGACAGGTGATAATACAAAGCAGAGCCATTCTCAGAGATTCTCAAAAAAGGGTGTTTTTTGGTCATGTTTGCTATATGGCAGTCAGGAGTTTAAAGCAAGCAAACAAACAAACAAACAAAAATGACAACAAAACCTCACGTTCATGCACTGTTAGCACAAGGAGGACTGAAAAAGTTTAGTGGTTATATAGTGTGTATGGCTATTCATTTTTTTTTCCCTCCAGTATGAATACACTGGACAAGGCAGCCCTGACACTCATTTGAGACATGAGGCACAGTTCTGCCACTTGTATTCACATTGAACTTAGGAGGAAGAGTTCACAAGACAGAAGGAACAAGTTGCCTATTGCCTGGAAGGGAATGAAAGGACATCATTCTGCCCAGCCAGATGCCAGTTGAGAGAAGAATATGTTGTCTCTACCTAAATGAATTTCTTGAGTAAATATCAAGGAGAAATAGGAAATGTGTAAGTTGGGAGACACATCTGAAATGATGACTGCAGTTGGCTTATGAGCAAGTTTGGACGGGAAATTGGTAGAAACTTCCCATTTTAAGAATAAAGTGCACCATAGATATGAAGTCAGCATTCACCTAAAGAGTAATGGCCAACTCAAATCCCCCACAAGAAAGCAGTGGACAAACCAGAAAACTAACAAACATGTTGGGGTCTAGAGTCAAATAGATATACCTAACTTTACTATGCCTAAACATCTGAGGGATTGCTTTTAGAGGCTGAGGGCTTGTACCCCATTTCCAATCACTTTCTCTGTGCCCCCTTCCCCAGAGAAGGAAGCTGCTTGGCTTCCCTGCCCTCTGATTCAGCTGCCCGCTGAGGCTGCCCGCCCCTCAGCAGCTCTAAGCAGCAGCACCTTCACGTCTCCTCCTGCACCAGCAGCACATCAGCGCCTCTTGTTCCAGCAGCAGGACATCGGCGTCTCCCATTGCACCATGCAGACCTCCACGCCTCGAGTGCCACCAGCAGTACTCAATGCGAGCTGGACGCTCAGGGCACTTATGGCCACCCACCTTTGTGAGGTCAAAGGCTGACAGTGACTCTCTGCTGACCTCACACGGCTCTCGGGCGCCCCGATGGCAGAGGTTACGGCGCTAAGCTGACTGCCAGGAGAAAAGGCTGACATGAAATGGCTGCTCCACAATGCCAGGAGCAAGGTCTGCTGGAATGGGGGTTCGGAGCGGAGCTCGGCCTTGGGCCTGGGAACTGTGCCTGGGAGCCAGGGACGTCCTTGGTGTGCAGCTGGACACCTGGGCCTGAGAAAGCAAGGTTTCTTTAGAGAGAATTGGAAGCATCGTCACCTAGTGGCTGTGTCAGGGGGACGAGAGAAATGCACAGCATCTCTTGGTTCCCTGAACTGCACGTGTCCTACGCCCTTGGATGTCTCCATGATAGAAAAAGGGACTGATTTTTACCCAAAACAGAGCTCCTTTCTCTCGGGAGCTTCTCATGCTGCGTGTCCTCCTCTCTTTCTTGTATTTGGCTATGACTTTAGGCTTGTTCTTGCTACTCCTTAAGCAGACTGAAGCTTCCCCGGAACATCACATTAACTGCTTTTCACTACCTCTAAGTGCCTTTCCTCCGCTTCTCATCTAATTAATTAGTGCTATCCTCTTCACGCCTGCTACAGAGGTATCTTTCCTACCTGGTACAAGCTAGAAGAGCTTAGCAGCATCCATACGTCTCTTTCCTTTAGTCCTCACAGTAGACTTGCTCGAGGTAATTTGTGTTGAGCAGTAATCAAGAGAAAGTGTCACCAAGCCAAGGCTGCATTTGCTTGTGTCTTATGGAATCCCTGCAGCTGTGTCCCCTCCCAGCTTCCTGTGTGCCCCAAGCATCCTCGCTTGCAGGGCCGTAGAAGATGCAGAAAAGTCCTGGCCTTAGTGGAAGCACTGCCCTGCAAGAGCTAAGACATCCCTCTTAGCAGCTCACTGTAGCCCCGAAATCCCAAAAAACGGCACGTGCCAGCTACTGGGAAGGAAATGAACTCTGCCATTGTGATATACCCGCTCAAGGCCCTGCTCTTTGGCCCAGGTGTCTATGAGGTGGTTTTGGAAATGAATCCTGTTGCGTGACTCCGTTCTTTCTGGGTGCTACTTTTCAGTTTAAAGCGGTTACTCCTTGTCCTGTCACTCCAGGCCCTGATAAAGACTCCCTCCCCAGCTTTCCTACAGGTTGCCTTTAAGTACAGGAAGGCTCTCCCTGGTGTCGCAGTAAGCTCACCGGTTACCCAGGTGTCACAGTTATTTCCTGTGATAGGAATAATGACCAGGGTTAATCTATTGCAGGTGATTTCATACAATTATAGAAAAGCTTTTGTTGGAAAGCACCTTAGAGGTCTCCAGATCACCCGCGTACTTCAAGCAGGGCCATTTTTAAAGCCCTGTCATATTGCTCAGGGGCTTGTACAGTCAAATTTTGAATGGCCCCAGCAAGAGACCCTACACTCTCACTGTGTCCCTTTGCCAGTGCCTAGGCAGAGTGTGCTTCCCCTGCTGGTCCTGGTGAGATGAACTGATACAAGTTTTGAGAAAACAGAAGTTTATGCTACTGCATGAAGTACCCTTTGTAACATTTTTTTTTTTAACCTTTACTGTTTCATATCTGAAATTTGAAATTCATCAGGGAACTCAGCCTGGCACACAGTAAAACTGATGGCAGATACTTCACAATATTATTCGAATTTCACGTAAACAGAACAGACTAGCAACTTACTTAGGAGAAGTAATACGATTTCAGAAATATTCAAAACCAAAGGCATTCCAAACTAAGTTTAAGTTCAGAGGAAATCCAAAGGAAAAACTAATTTTGAAACTAATAATCAGAGAACATAATCTTCTACAAACGATAGATTTTCCTCCTGTATTGGGTAATTTTGATCTGTCTTTAATGATCATCTAGACATGGCTTTGACACCGAGTATTTTGCTTTGCCACTGCATTAAGTCTTCTTCTCATGTGTGGTAAATGTCCTGCTCTCATGGGATGGGCCTAGGAGACATACGCACTGTGTCTCATGATGCTTGGCTATCATCTTAAATCTGTGAGAAGAGGAAAGGTCTCGCTGCTTCCTGAACAGGGAATTGGATGTCTGCAGTTGAGAACCCTCTGTCTAATCTAGAAACGTGAAGGAAGGAGTTTGCTGGATTGCAAGTGACAGTGAAGAAAGCCACAGATGACATATCAAACTGATTAAAATGTTATTTAGCTCAGGGCATGGCTAATGATGTGGAGCTGGAATAGTTTGACGATTGTAATTACACTCACTATCATTGTTATTTGTTTACAGGATGGTAATGCCTAAAGGTCCCGCTGGAGCCTGAAACAAGGTTGTGCTGGGTGCTGCACGTGCATATATCAGTGGCGATTTGAGAGCTAGTGATACAAACAGACAAAACAGAGATTGAAAGGAGAAACAGAGGGATAGAGAGAAGAAGATCTCCCTGCAGGTCATTTAGGGGAACCAGCCATGAGTACAGTGCATCCAGGTCTCCAGTGCTCTGCTGGCCCAGCCAGATGAATGGAAAACATTGCAGCTTTGGAAAAATAGTGTTTCTTCTAATTCTTTGGCCACAGTTTTGATGTTTTAGGACTGCTTTTTTTTTTTTTTTTTCCTTCCTTTTTTTCTTTTCCCCATTTGTGCTAGAAAAGGTGAACTTTTCAAATACCTATTCTGAATTAAAATATCGTTTTCATTGTTATGTTTCTGTTTTGTTGGCACTATTCATAATGACTTCTACCCTTCAGTGGCAGCAAAAGCTTATCATACCGTACAATTGGAAAGATCACAGAAAACTTCAGAGCTTTTGAAGAAAGGTGAGGAAAATCCATTCCCTGTTCTAGGCAGAGAGAGTGGCTGATTTCCAGAAAGGTAAATGGGCAGGATAAGGCCACTTCATGTTCACTGATGGCCAGTTGTACGGACTGTGAAGATAATGGACTACCAGCACAAGAGACGGTGCCAATAATCTAATCCAATCCCATCTATTTCAAGTGGTAGAGACCTGATACTCTATGACAATGTGAGGAAGACCTAACTGTCAGGCAAACTTTGAGATGATCATGTTCAGGATCTAAAACTGTTATGACAAGTGTCAACACAGGAAGGGTGAAACAAAGGCATGAATGTCATACAAGTACTGATAAATCTCAGGAAGGCTGGAAACCAAGGCAAATGGATGGAATAAGATGGTGCTTTGTGTTAGCAAGAAGCAGAGGATGGAGAAATTAAATGTTATGGGTCAGCAAAAGAGTGGTTTTGTGCAAATCACTGCTAAAGATAGACAGCCTTGCTAGCCTGCTCTTTGCTCTTAGCTCCAGTCTAATAGTGAATTATCTCTGTACAGTTATCAGACACGTAAACAATAATGGGAATTATGGGAGACTTTAACTTCCCAGCAAAAGATTGAAAGATAATTACCACTTATGTTCACAGAGGTATACTATGTGATGGATTTCTTCCCAAAAGTGAAAAAATATAAGACCATTTTAGACTTGGCTCCTGTATGGGTTTAAATGTAGTAAAATTTGAATAAAGTGTGATCATGAGCTGACTTTTCTCATTTTACATTTCACGACAGACAAAACCAGGTTTAGAATGAAGGTTTTGAGGCTTAGAAATGCAAACTTTGAAATCTAAGGAAATGAATAATTGAGTCTGACTAAGCAGCTCTGGGACTTGAGTGCAGAGAAGGCATAGTTAAAATTCAAAATTCAAAGAGGAAAAAAGCGATGAGAAAAGGCATGTTTCAGAGGTTAAAAACTGCAGAAATAAAGTAAGAATGACCAAAAACCTCCTTCACATAGGAAATTAAACAATAATAGTAAGTGGTACTTAAGCCACAGAAACCAGGGGGAACAAAGAGAACAAATTAGGACAGTTGCACACTTGAGGCAAAAATAGATCAAAAGTTACTGATGTCTCAAATGCTGCAAATCTTATTTCCTGCATCTAACAGCAACAACAATGTGATATTAAGGGCAGTGACAGGACTCCCATTGAAAAGGAGGGTAGGGCACTAGGCGCAACATCATCTGAGGTGAAATAACAATCTATAGCGATTCAAGTGAAAAATGAAAAGCTGATATCTACCTAGCCTATTAACAGCATTGGCACACAGAACAACAAGTCAAGTAGGAAAAATGCATAACAATTGTGCAAATCAGGGATAGTCCCCAGAATGGGAGAGTAACAAATACACCTCTGTCCAGAAGAGGGTAAAGAGTCATCCAGACAAGTGTGGGCCTGTTAGTTTGACATCAACACCATGCAAAGTTTTGGAGCAAGAACAGCTAAGACCAGGGAAGGAGGGGGTAATGTGTAATTTACAAAATAATTTATCAGAGCTAAATTGTTTCCAGATAATTTAATAGCTTTCCTTTCTAGGACCAGTTCTTCCCTACACAGGGGATGAATTACATCTATTTCACTTTCTGTGAGCTTCTGATACATTATCTACGGATTTGGGCTTTGGGGCTGCAAGTGAATAAAGGGAATTTACAATTGTTCACACTGAAGAGGGACTTACCAGCAAAGGAGTCGTTACCTATGGTAATTCTCAGAGACAGTTCTGAAACTGCAGCTGCTAAGGAGGCAAAGACTCATGGAGAAATGTAGGCTGGAAGGGACCTCTGAAAACCCAACCTCCTATTCAGGGCAGAGCTGACTTCAAAGTTAGATATGTTCGGTATGGACATGGTGGCTGAAGATTAAAAATTACACATGAGCTTTGAGATTTGCAGGGGACATAAGGTTGGGAAGTACTACCAAGCCTGACAGAAGGATATCGCTTGTGATTGAAATGGTTCAGGTGAAGTGACAGGTGATAATACAAAGCAGAGCCATTCTCAGAGATTCTCAAAAAAGGGTGTTTTTTTGTCATGTTTGCTATATGGCAGTCAGGAGTTTAAAGCAAGCAAACAAACAAACAAACAAAAATGACAACAAAACCTCACGTTCATGCACTGTTAGCACAAGGAGGACTGAAAAAGTTTAGTGGTTATATAGTGTGTATGGCTATTCATTTTTTTTTCCCTCCAGTATGAATACACTGGACAAGGCAGCCCTGACACTCATTTGAGACATGAGGCACAGTTCTGCCACTTGTATTCACATTGAACTTAGGAGGAAGAGTTCACAAGACAGAAGGAACAAGTTGCCTATTGCCTGGAAGGGAATGAAAGGACATCATTCTGCCCGGCCAGATGCCAGTTGAGAGAAGAATATGTTGTCTCTACGTAAATGAATTTCTTGAGTAAATATCAAGGAGAAATAGGAAATGTGTAAGTTGGGAGACACATCTGAAATGATGACTGCAGTTGGCTTATGAGCAAGTTTGGACGGGAAATTGGTAGAAACTTCCCATTTTAAGAATAAAGTGCACCATAGATATGAAGTCAGCATTCACCTAAACAGTAATGGCCAACTCAAATCCCCCACAAGAAAGCAGTGGACAAACCAGAACACTAACAAACATGTTGGGGTCTAGAGTCAAATAGATATACCTAACTTTACTATGCCTAAACATCTGAGGGATTGCTTTTAGAGGCTGAGGGCTTGTACCCCATTTCCAATCACTTTCTCTGTGCCCCCTTCCCCAGAGAAGGAAGCTGCTTGGCTTCCCTGCCCTCTGATTCAGCTGCCCGCTGAGGCTGCCCGCTCCTCAGCACCTCTAAGCAGCAGCACCTTCACGTCTTCTCCTGCACTAGCAGCACATCAGCGCCTCTTGTTCCAGCAGCAGGACATCGGCGTCTCCCATTGCACCATGCAGACCTCCACGCCTCGAGTGCCACCAGCAGTACTCAATGCGAGCTGGACGCTCAGGGCACTTACGGCCACCCACCTTTGTGAGGTCAAAGGCTGACAGTGACTCTCTGCTGACCTCACACGGCTCTCGGGCGCCCCGATGGCAGAGGTTACGGCGCTAAGCTGACTGCCAGGAGAAAAGGCTGACATGAAATGGCTGCTCCACAATGCCAGGAGCAAGGTCTGCTGGAATGGGGGTTCGGAGCGGAGCTCGGCCTTGGGCCTGGGAACTGTGCCTGGGAGCCAGGGACGTCCTTGGTGTGCAGCTGGACACCTGGGCCTGAGAAAGCAAGGTTTCTTTAGAGAGAATTGGAAGCATCGTCACCTAGTGGCTGTGTCAGGGGGACGAGAGAAATGCACAGCATCTCTTGGTTCCCTGAAGTGCACGTGTCCTACGCCCTTGGATGTCTCCATGATAGAAAAAGGGACTGATTTTTACCCAAAACAGAGCTCCTTTCTCTCGGGAGCTTCTCATGCTGCGTGTCCTCCTCTCTTTCTTGTATTTGGCTATGACTTTAGGCTTGTTCTTGCTACTCCTTAAGCAGACTGAAGCTTCCCCGGAACATCACATTAACTGCTTTTCACTACCTCTAAGTGCCTTTCCTCCGCTTCTCATCTAATTAATTAGTGCTATCCTCTTCACGCCTGCTACAGAGGTATCTTTCCTACCTGGTACAAGCTAGAAGAGCTTAGCAGCATCCATACGTCTCTTTCCTTTAGTCCTCACAGTAGACTTGCTCGAGGTAATTTGTGTTGAGCAGTAATCAAGAGAAAGTGTCACCAAGCCAAGGCTGCATTTGCTTGTGCCTTATGGAATCCCTGCAGCTGTGTCCCCTCCCAGCTTCCTGTGTGCCCCAAGCATCCTCGCTTGCAGGGCAGTTGAAGATGCAGAAAAGTCCTGGCCTTAGTGGAAGCACTGCCCTGCAAGAGCTAAGACATCCCTCTTAGCAGCTCACTGTAGCCCCGAAATCCCAAAAAACGGCACGTGCCAGCTACTGGGAAGGAAATGAACTCCGCCATTGTGATATACCCGCTCAAGGCCCTGCTCTTTGGCCCAGGTGTCTATGAGGTGGTTTTGGAAATGAATCCTGTTGCGTGACTCCGTTCTTTCTGGGTGCTACTTTTCAGTTTAAAGCGGTTACTCCTTGTCCTGTCACTCCAGGCCCTGATAAAGACTCCCTCCCCAGCTTTCCTACAGGTTGCCTTTAAGTACAGGAAGGCTCTCCCTGGTGTCGCAGTAAGCTCACCTGTTACCCAGGTGTCACAGTTATTTCCTGTGATAGGAATAATGACCAGGGTTAATCTATTGCAGGTGATTTCATACAATTATAGAAAAGCTTTTGTTGGAAAGCACCTTAGAGGTCTCCAGATCACCCGCGTACTTCAAGCAGGGCCATTTTTAAAGCCCTGTCATATTGCTCAGGGGCTTGTACAGTCAAATTTTGAATGGCCCCAGCAAGAGACCCTACACTCTCACTGTGTCCCTTTGCCAGTGCCTAGGCAGAGTGTGCTTCCCCTGCTGGTCCTGGTGAGATGAACTGATACAAGTTTTGAGAAAACAGAAGTTTATGCTACTGCATGAAGTACCCTTTGTAACATGTTTTTTTTTTAACCTTTACTGTTTCATATCTGAAATTTGAAATTCATCAGGGAACTCAGCCTGGCACACAGTAAAACTGATGGCAGATACTTCACAATATTATTCGAATTTCACGTAAATAGAACAGACTAGCAACTTACTTAGGAGAAGTAATACGATTTCAGAAATATTCAAAACCAAAGGCATTCCAAACTAAGTTTAAGTTCAGAGGAAATCCAAAGGAAAAACTAATTTTGAAACTAATAATCAGAGAACATAATCTTCTACAAACGATAGATTTTCCTCCTGTATTGGGTAATTTTGATCTGTCTTTAATGATCATCTAGACATGGCTTTGACACTGAGTATTTTGCTTTGCCACTGCATTAAGTCTTCTTCTCATGTGTGGTAAATGTCCTGCTCTCATGGGATGGGCCTAGGAGACATACGCACTGTGTCTCATGATGCTTGGCTATCATCTTAAATCTGTGAGAAGAGGAAAGGTCTCGCTGCTTCCTGAACAGGGAATTGGATGTCTGCAGTTGAGACTCTGTCTAATCCAGAAACGTGAAGGAAGGAGTTTGCTGGATTGCAAGTGACAGTGAAGAAAGCCACAGATGACATATCAAACTGATTAAAATGTTATTTAGCTCAGGGCATGGCTAATGATGTGGAGCTGGAATAGTTTGACGATTGTAATTACGCTCACTATCATTGTTATTTGTTTACAGGATGGTAATGCCTAAAGGTCCCGCTGGAGCCTGAAACAAGGTTGTGCTGGGTGCTGCACGTGCATATATCAGTGGCGATTTGAGAGCTAGTGATACAAACAGACAAAACAGAGATTGAAAGGAGAAACAGAGGGATAGAGAGAAGAAGATCTCCCTGCAGGTCATTTAGGGGAACCAGCCATGAGTACAGTGCATCCAGGTCTCCAGTGCTCTGCTGGCCCAGCCAGATGAATGGAAAACATTGCAGCTTTGGAAAAATAGTGTTTCTTCTAATTCTTTGGCCACAGTTTTGATGTTTTAGGACTGCTTTTTTTTTTTTTTTTTTCCTTCCTTTTTTTCTTTTCCCCATTTGTGCTAGAAAAGGTGAACTTTTCAAATACCTATTCTGAATTAAAATATCGTTTTCATTGTTATGTTTCTGTTTTGTTGGCACTATTCATAATGACTTCTACCCTTCAGTGGCAGCAAAAGCTTATCATACCGTACAATTGGAAAGATCACAGAAAACTTCAGAGCTTTTGAAGAAAGGTGAGGAAAATCCATTCCCTGTTCTAGGCAGACAGAGTGGCTGATTTCCAGAAAGGTAAATGGGCAGGATAAGGCCACTTCATGTTCACTGATGGCCAGTTGTACGGACTGTGAAGATAATGGACTACCAGCACAAGAGACGGTGCCAATAATCTAATCCAATCCAATCTATTTCAAGTGGTAGAGACCTGATACTCTATGACAATGTGAGGAAGACCTAACTGTCAGGCAAACTTTGAGATGATCATGTTCAGGATCTAAAACTGTTATGACAAGTGTCAACACAGGAAGGGTGAAACAAAGGCATGAATGTCATACAAGTACTGATAAATCTCAGGAAGGCTGGAAACCAAGGCAAATGGATGGAATAAGATGGTGCTTTGTGTTAGCAAGAAGCAGAGGATGGAGAAATTAAATGTTATGGGTCAGCAAAAGAGTGGTTTTGTGCAAATCACTGCTAAAGATAGACAGCCTTGCTAGCCTGCTCTTTGCTCTTAGCTCCAGTCTAATAGTGAATTATCTCTGTACAGTTATCAGACACGTAAACAATAATGGGAATTATGGGAGACTTTAACTTCCCAGCAAAAGATTGAAAGATAATTACCACTTATGTTCACAGAGGTATACTATGTGATGGATTTCTTCCCAAAAGTGAAAAAATATAAGACCATTTTAGACTTGGCTCCTGTATGGGTTTAAATGTAGTAAAATTTGAATAAAGTGTGATCATGAGCTGACTTTTCTCATTTTACATTTCACGACAGACAAAACCAGGTTTAGAATGAAGGTTTTGAGGCTTAGAAATGCAAACTTTGAAATCTAAGGAAATGAATAATTGAGTCTGACTAAGCAGCTCTGGGACTTGAGTGCAGAGAAGGCATAGTTAAAATTCAAAATTCAAAGAGGAAAAAAGCGATGAGAAAAGGCATGTTTCAGAGGTTAAAAACTGCAGAAATAAAGTAAGAATGACCAAAAACCTCCTTCACATAGGAAATTAAACAATAATAGTAAGTGGTACTTAAGCCACAGAAACCAGGGGGAACAAAGAGAACAAATTAGGACAGTTGCACGCTTGAGGCAAAAATAGATCAAAAGTTACTGATGTCTCAAATGCTGCAAATCTTATTTCCTGCATCTAACAGCAACAACAATGTGATATTAAGGGCAGTGACAGGACTCCCATTGAAAAGGAGGGTAGGGCACTAGGCGCAACATCATCTGAGGTGAAATAACAATCTATAGCGATTCAAGTGAAAAATGAAAAGCTGATATCTACCTAGCCTATTAACAGCATTGGCACACAGAACAACAAGTCAAGTAGGAAAAATGCATAACAATTGTGCAAATCAGGGATAGTCCCCAGAATGGGAGAGTAACAAATACACCTCTGTCCAGAAGAGGGTAAAGAGTCATCCAGACAAGTGTGGGCCTGTTAGTTTGACATCAACACCATGCAAAGTTTTGGAGCAAGAACAGCTAAGACCAGGGAAGGAGGGGGTAATGTGTAATTTACAAAATAATTTATCAGAGCTAAATTGTTTCCAGATAATTTAATAGCTTTCCTTTCTAGGACCAGTTCTTCCCTACACAGGGGATGAATTACATCTATTTCACTTTCTGTGAGCTTCTGATACATTATCTACGGATTTGGGCTTTGGGGCTGCAAGTGAATAAAGGGAATTTACAATTGTTCACACTGAAGAGGGACTTACCAGCAAAGGAGTCGTTACCTATGGTAACTCTCAGAGACAGTTCTGAAACTGCAGCTGCTAAGGAGGCAAAGACTCATGGAGAAATGTAGGCTGGAAGGGACCTCTGAAAACCCAACCTCCTATTCAGGGCAGAGCTGACTTCAAAGTTAGATATGTTCGGTATGGACATGGTGGCTGAAGATTAAAAATTACACATGAGCTTTGAGATTTGCAGGGGACATAAGGTTGGGAAGTACTACCAAGCCTGACAGAAGGATATCGCTTGTGATTGAAATGGTTCAGGTGAAGTGACAGGTGATAATACAAAGCAGAGCCATTCTCAGAGCTTCTCAAAAAAGGGTGTTTTTTTGTCATGTTTGCTATATGGCAGTCAGGAGTTTAAAGCAAGCAAACAAACAAACAAACAAAAATGACAACAAAACCTCACGTTCATGCACTGTTAGCACAAGGAGGACTGAAAAAGTTTAGTGGTTATATAGTGTGTATGGCTGTTCATTTTTTTTTCCCTCCAGTATGAATACACTGGACAAGGCAGCCCTGACACTCATTTGAGACATGAGGCACAGTTCTGCCACTTGTATTCACATTGAACTTAGGAGGAAGAGTTCACAAGACAGAAGGAACAAGTTGCCTATTGCCTGGAAGGGAATGAAAGGACATCATTCTGCCCAGCCAGATGCCAGTTGAGAGAAGAATATGTTGTCTCTACGTAAATGAATTTCTTGAGTAAATATCAAGGAGAAATAGGAAATGTGTAAGTTGGGAGACACATCTGAAATGATGACTGCAGTTGGCTTATGAGCAAGTTTGGACGGGAAATTGGTAGAAACTTCCCATTTTAAGAATAAAGTGCACCATAGATATGAAGTCAGCATTCACCTAAAGAGTAATGGCCAACTCAAATCCCCCACAAGAAAGCAGTGGACAAACCAGAAAACTAACAAACATGTTGGGGTCTAGAGTCAAATAGATATACCTAACTTTACTATGCCTAAACATCTGAGGGATTGCTTTTAGAGGCTGAGGGCTTGTACCCCATTTCCAATCACTTTCTCTGTGCCCCCTTCCCCAGAGAAGGAAGCTGCTTGGCTTCCCTGCCCTCTGATTCAGCTGCCCGCTGAGGCTGCGCGCCCCTCAGCACCTCTAAGCAGCAGCACCTTCACGTCTCCTCCTGCACCAGCAGCACATCAGCGCCTCTTGTTCCAGCAGCAGGACATCGGCGTCTCCCATTGCACCATGCAGACCTCCACGCCTCGAGTGCCACCAGCAGTACTCAATGCGAGCTGGACGCTCAGGGCACTTATGGCCACCCACCTTTGTGAGGTCAAAGGCTGACAGTGACCCTCTGCTGACCTCACACGGCTCTCGGGCGCCCCGATGGCAGAGGTTACGGCGCTAAGCTGACTGCCAGGAGAAAAGGCTGACATGAAATGGCTGCTCCACAATGCCAGGAGCAAGGTCTGCTGGAATGGGGGTTCGGAGCGGAGCTCGGCCTTGGGCCTGGGAACTGTGCCTGGGAGCCAGGGACGTCCTTGGTGTGCAGCTGGACACCTGGGCCTGAGAAAGCAAGGTTTCTTTAGAGAGAATTGGAAGCATCGTCACCTAGTGGCTGTGTCAGGGGGACGAGAGAAATGCACAGCATCTCTTGGTTCCCTGAAGTGCACGTGTCCTACGCCCTTGGATGTCTCCATGATAGAAAAAGGGACTGATTTTTACCCAAAACAGAGCTCCTTTCTCTCGGGAGCTTCTCATGCTGCGTGTCCTCCTCTCTTTCTTGTATTTGGCTATGACTTTAGGCTTGTTCTTGCTACTCCTTAAGCAGACTGAAGCTTCCCCGGAACATCACATTAACTGCTTTTCACTACCTCTAAGTGCCTTTCCTCCGCTTCTCATCTAATTAATTAGTGCTATCCTCTTCACGCCTGCTACAGAGGTATCTTTCCTACCTGGTACAAGCTAGAAGAGCTTAGCAGCATCCATACGTCTCTTTCCTTTAGTCCTCACAGTAGACTTGCTCGAGGTAATTTGTGTTGAGCAGTAATCAAGAGAAAGTGTCACCAAGCCAAGGCTGCATTTGCTTGTGTCTTATGGAATCCCTGCAGCTGTGTCCGCTCCCAGCTTCCTGTGTGCCCCAAGCATCCTCGCTTGCAGGGCAGTAGAAGATGCAGAAAAGTCCTGGCCTTAGTGGAAGCACTGCCCTGCAAGAGCTAAGACATCCCTCTTAGCAGCTCACTGTAGCCCCGAAATCCCAAAAAACGGCACGTGCCAGCTACTGGGAAGGAAATGAACTCCGCCATTGTGATATACCCGCTCAAGGCCCTGCTCTTTGGCCCAGGTGTCTATGAGGTGGTTTTGGAAATGAATCCTGTTGCGTGACTCCGTTCTTTCTGGGTGCTACTTTTCAGTTTAGAGCGGTTACTCCTTGTCCTGTCACTCCAGGCCCTGATAAAGACTCCCTCCCCAGCTTTCCTACAGGTTGCCTTTAAGTACAGGAAGGCTCTCCCTGGTGTCGCAGTAAGCTCACCTGTTACCCAGGTGTCACAGTTATTTCCTGTGATAGGAATAATGACCAGGGTTAATCTATTGCAGGTGATTTCATACAATTATAGAAAAGCTTTTGTTGGAAAGCACCTTAGAGGTCTCCAGATCACCCGCGTACTTCAAGCAGGGCCATTTTTAAAGCCCTGTCATATTGCTCAGGGGCTTGTACAGTCAAATTTTGAATGGCCCCAGCAAGAGACCCTACACTCTCACTGTGTCCCTTTGCCAGTGCCTAGGCAGAGTGTGCTTCCCCTGCTGGTCCTGGTGAGATGAACTGATACAAGTTTTGAGAAAACAGAAGATTATGCTACTGCATGAAGTACCCTTTGTAACATTTTTTTTTTTTAACCTTTACTGTTTCATATCTGAAATTTGAAATTCATCAGGGAACTCAGCCTGGCACACAGTAAAACTGATGGCAGATACTTCACAATATTATTCGAATTTCACGTAAATAGAACAGACTAGCAACTTACTTAGGAGAAGTAATACGATTTCAGAAATATTCAAAACCAAAGGCATTCCAAACTAAGTTTAAGTTCAGAGGAAATCCAAAGGAAAAACTAATCTTGAAACTAATAATCAGAGAACATAATCTTCTACAAACGATAGATTTTCCTCCTGTATTGGGTAATTTTGATCTGTCTTTAATGATCATCTAGACATGGCTTTGACACTGAGTATTTTGCTTTGCCACTGCATTAAGTCTTCTTCTCATGTGTGGTAAATGTCCTGCTCTCATGGGATGGGCCTAGGAGACATACGCACTGTGTCTCATGATGCTTGGCTATCATCTTAAATCTGTGAGAAGAGGAAAGGTCTCGCTGCTTCCTGAACAGGGAATTGGATGTCTGCAGTTGAGAACCCTCTGTCTAATCTAGAAACGTGAAGGAAGGAGTTTGCTGGATTGCAAGTGACAGTGAAGAAAGCCACAGATGACATATCAAACTGATTAAAATGTTATTTAGCTCAGGGCATGGCTAATGATGTGGAGCTGGAATAGTTTGACGATTGTAATTACGCTCACTATCATTGTTATTTGTTTACAGGATGGTAATGCCTAAAGGTCCCGCTGGAGCCTGAAACAAGGTTGTGCTGGGTGCTGCACGTGCATATATCAGTGGCGATTTGAGAGCTAGTGATACAAACAGACAAAACAGAGATTGAAAGGAGAAACAGAGGGATAGAGAGAAGAAGATCTCCCTGCAGGTCATTTAGGGGAACCAGCCATGAGTACAGTGCATCCAGGTCTCCAGTGCTCTGCTGGCCCAGCCAGATGAATGGAAAACATTGCAGCTTTGGAAAAATAGTGTTTCTTCTAATTCTTTGGCCACAGTTTTGATGTTTTAGGACTGCTTTTTTTTTTTTTTTTTTCCTTCCTTTTTTTCTTTTCCCCATTTGTGCTAGAAAAGGTGAACTTTTCAAATACCTATTCTGAATTAAAATATCGTTTTCATTGTTATGTTTCTGTTTTGTTGGCACTATTCATAATGACTTCTACCCTTCAGTGGCAGCAAAAGCTTATCATACCGTACAATTGGAAAGATCACAGAAAACTTCAGAGCTTTTGAAGAAAGGTGAGGAAAATCCATTCCCTGTTCTAGGCAGAGAGAGTGGCTGATTTCCAGAAAGGTAAATGGGCAGGATAAGGCCACTTCATGTTCACTGATGGCCAGTTGTACGGACTGTGAAGATAATGGACTACCAGCACAAGAGACGGTGCCAATAATCTAATCCAATCCCATCTATTTCAAGTGGTAGAGACCTGATACTCTATGACAATGTGAGGAAGACCTAACTGTCAGGCAAACTTTGAGATGATCATGTTCAGGATCTAAAACTGTTATGACAAGTGTCAACACAGGAAGGGTGAAACAAAGGCATGAATGTCATACAAGTACTGATAAATCTCAGGAAGGCTGGAAACCAAGGCAAATGGATGGAATAAGATGGTGCTTTGTGTTAGCAAGAAGCAGAGGATGGAGAAATTAAATGTTATGGGTCAGCAAAAGAGTGGTTTTGTGCAAATCACTGCTAAAGATAGACAGCCTTGCTAGCCTGCTCTTTGCTCTTAGCTCCAGTCTAATAGTGAATTATCTCTGTACAGTTATCAGACACGTAAACAATAATGGGAATTATGGGAGACTTTAACTTCCCAGCAAAAGATTGAAAGATAATTACCACTTATGTTCATAGAGGTGTACTATGTGATGGATTTCTTCCCAAAAGTGAAAAAATATAAGACCATTTTAGACTTGGCTCCTGTATGGGTTTAAATGTAGTAAAATTTGAATAAAGTGTGATCATGAGCTGACTTTTCTCATTTTACATTTCACGACAGACAAAACCAGGTTTAGAATGAAGGTTTTGAGGCTTAGAAATGCAAACTTTGAAATCTAAGGAAATGAATAATTGAGTCTGACTAAGCAGCTCTGGGACTTGAGTGCAGAGAAGGCATAGTTAAAATTCAAAATTCAAAGAGGAAAAAAGCGATGAGAAAAGGCATGTTTCAGAGGTTAAAAACTGCAGAAATAAAGTAAGAATGACCAAAAACCTCCTTCACATAGGAAATTAAACAATAATAGTAAGTGGTACTTAAGCCACAGAAACCAGGGGGAACAAAGAGAACAAATTAGGACAGTTGCACGCTTGAGGCAAAAATAGATCAAAAGTTACTGATGTCTCAAATGCTGCAAATCTTATTTCCTGCATCTAACAGCAACAACAATGTGATATTAAGGGCAGTGACAGGACTCCCATTGAAAAGGAGGGTAGGGCACTAGGCGCAACATCATCTGAGGTGAAATAACAATCTATAGCGATTCAAGTGAAAAATGAAAAGCTGATATCTACCTAGCCTATTAACAGCATTGGCACACAGAACAACAAGTCAAGTAGGAAAAATGCATAACAATTGTGCAAATCAGGGATAGTCCCCAGAATGGGAGAGTAACAAATACACCTCTGTCCAGAAGAGGGTAAAGAGTCATCCAGACAAGTGTGGGCCTGTTAGTTTGACATCAACACCATGCAAAGTTTTGGAGCAAGAACAGCTAAGACCAGGGAAGGAGGGGGTAATGTGTAATTTACAAAATAATTTATCAGAGCTAAATTGTTTCCAGATAATTTAATAGCTTTCCTTTCTAGGACCAGTTCTTCCCTACACAGGGGATGAATTACATCTATTTCACTTTCTGTGAGCTTCTGATACATTATCTACGGATTTGGGCTTTGGGGCTGCAAGTGAATAAAGGGAATTTACAATTGTTCACACTGAAGAGGGACTTACCAGCAAAGGAGTCGTTACCTATGGTAATTCTCAGAGACAGTTCTGAAACTGCAGCTGCTAAGGAGGCAAAGACTCATGGAGAAATGTAGGCTGGAAGGGACCTCTGAAAACCCAACCTCCTATTCAGGGCAGAGCTGACTTCAAAGTTAGATATGTTCGGTATGGACATGGTGGCTGAAGATTAAAAATTACACATGAGCTTTGAGATTTGCAGGGGACATAAGGTTGGGAAGTACTACCAAGCCTGACAGAAGGATATCGCTTGTGATTGAAATGGTTCAGGTGAAGTGACAGGTGATAATACAAAGCAGAGCCATTCTCAGAGATTCTCAAAAAAGGGTGTTTTTTTGTCATGTTTGCTATATGGCAGTCAGGAGTTTAAAGCAAGCAAACAAACAAACAAACAAAAATGACAACAAAACCTCACGTTCATGCACTGTTAGCACAAGGAGGACTGAAAAAGTTTAGTGGTTATATAGTGTGTATGGCTATTCATTTTTTTTTCCCTCCAGTATGAATACACTGGACAAGGCAGCCCTGACACTCATTTGAGACATGAGGCACAGTTCTGCCACTTGTATTCACATTGAACTTAGGAGGAAGAGTTCACAAGACAGAAGGAACAAGTTGCCTATTGCCTGGAAGGGAATGAAAGGACATCATTCTGCCCAGCCAGATGCCAGTTGAGAGAAGAATATGTTGTCTCTACGTAAATGAATTTCTTGAGTAAATATCAAGGAGAAATAGGAAATGTGTAAGTTGGGAGACACATCTGAAATGATGACTGCAGTTGGCTTATGAGCAAGTTTGGACGGGAAATTGGTAGAAACTTCCCATTTTAAGAATAAAGTGCACCATAGATATGAAGTCAGCATTCACCTAAAGAGTAATGGCCAACTCAAATCCCCCACAAGAAAGCAGTGGACAAACCAGAACACTAACAAACATGTTGGGGTCTAGAGTCAAATAGATATACCTAACTTTACTATGCCTAAACATCTGAGGGATTGCTTTTAGAGGCTGAGGGCTTGTACCCCATTTCCAATCACTTTCTCTGTGCCCCCTTCCCCAGAGAAGGAAGCTGCTTGGCTTCCCTGCCCTCTGATTCAGCTGCCCGCTGAGGCTGCGCGCCCCTCAGCACCTCTAAGCAGCAGCACCTTCACGTCTCCTCCTGCACCAGCAGCACATCAGCGCCTCTTGTTCCAGCAGCAGGACATCGGCGTCTCCCATTGCACCATGCAGACCTCCACGCCTCGAGTGCCACCAGCAGTACTCAATGCGAGCTGGACGCTCAGGGCACTTATGGCCACCCACCTTTGTGAGGTCAAAGGCTGACAGTGACCCTCTGCTGACCTCACACGGCTCTCGGGCGCCCCGATGGCAGAGGTTACGGCGCTAAGCTGACTGCCAGGAGAAAAGGCTGACATGAAATGGCTGCTCCACAATGCCAGGAGCAAGGTCTGCTGGAATGGGGGTTCGGAGCGGAGCTCGGCCTTGGGCCTGGGAACTGTGCCTGGGAGCCAGGGACGTCCTTGGTGTGCAGCTGGACACCTGGGCCTGAGAAAGCAAGGTTTCTTTAGAGAGAATTGGAAGCATCGTCACCTAGTGGCTGTGTCAGGGGGACGAGAGAAATGCACAGCATCTCTTGGTTCCCTGAAGTGCACGTGTCCTACGCCCTTGGATGTCTCCATGATAGAAAAAGGGACTGATTTTTACCCAAAACAGAGCTCCTTTCTCTCGGGAGCTTCTCATGCTGCGTGTCCTCCTCTCTTTCTTGTATTTGGCTATGACTTTAGGCTTGTTCTTGCTACTCCTTAAGCAGACTGAAGCTTCCCCGGAACATCACATTAACTGCTTTTCACTACCTCTAAGTGCCTTTCCTCCGCTTCTCATCTAATTAATTAGTGCTATCCTCTTCACGCCTGCTACAGAGGTATCTTTCCTACCTGGTACAAGCTAGAAGAGCTTAGCAGCATCCATACGTCTCTTTCCTTTAGTCCTCACAGTAGACTTGCTCGAGGTAATTTGTGTTGAGCAGTAATCAAGAGAAAGTGTCACCAAGCCAAGGCTGCATTTGCTTGTGTCTTATGGAATCCCTGCAGCTGTGTCCGCTCCCAGCTTCCTGTGTGCCCCAAGCATCCTCGCTTGCAGGGCAGTAGAAGATGCAGAAAAGTCCTGGCCTTAGTGGAAGCACTGCCCTGCAAGAGCTAAGACATCCCTCTTAGCAGCTCACTGTAGCCCCGAAATCCCAAAAAACGGCACGTGCCAGCTACTGGGAAGGAAATGAACTCCGCCATTGTGATATACCCGCTCAAGGCCCTGCTCTTTGGCCCAGGTGTCTATGAGGTGGTTTTGGAAATGAATCCTGTTGCGTGACTCCGTTCTTTCTGGGTGCTACTTTTCAGTTTAAAGCGGTTACTCCTTGTCCTGTCACTCCAGGCCCTGATAAAGACTCCCTCCCCAGCTTTCCTACAGGTTGCCTTTAAGTACAGGAAGGCTCTCCCTGGTGTCGCAGTAAGCTCACCTGTTACCCAGGTGTCACAGTTATTTCCTGTGATAGGAATAATGACCAGGGTTAATCTATTGCAGGTGATTTCATACAATTATAGAAAAGCTTTTGTTGGAAAGCACCTTAGAGGTCTCCAGATCACCCGCGTACTTCAAGCAGGGCCATTTTTAAAGCCCTGTCATATTGCTCAGGGGCTTGTACAGTCAAATTTTGAATGGCCCCAGCAAGAGACCCTACACTCTCACTGTGTCCCTTTGCCAGTGCCTAGGCAGAGTGTGCTTCCCCTGCTGGTCCTGGTGAGATGAACTGATACAAGTTTTGAGAAAACAGAAGTTTATGCTACTGCATGAAGTACCCTTTGTAACATGTTTTTTTTTTAACCTTTACTGTTTCATATCTGAAATTTGAAATTCATCAGGGAACTCAGCCTGGCACACAGTAAAACTGATGGCAGATACTTCACAATATTATTCGAATTTCACGTAAATAGAACAGACTAGCAACTTACTTAGGAGAAGTAATACGATTTCAGAAATATTCAAAACCAAAGGCATTCCAAACTAAGTTTAAGTTCAGAGGAAATCCAAAGGAAAAACTAATTTTGAAACTAATAATCAGAGAACATAATCTTCTACAAACGATAGATTTTCCTCCTGTATTGGGTAATTTTGATCTGTCTTTAATGATCATCTAGACATGGCTTTGACACCGAGTATTTTGCTTTGCCACTGCATTAAGTCTTCTTCTCATGTGTGGTAAATGTCCTGCTCTCATGGGATGGGCCTAGGAGACATACGCACTGTGTCTCATGATGCTTGGCTATCATCTTAAATCTGTGAGAAGAGGAAAGGTCTCGCTGCTTCCTGAACAGGGAATTGGATGTCTGCAGTTGAGAACCCTCTGTCTAATCTAGAAACGTGAAGGAAGGAGTTTGCTGGATTGCAAGTGACAGTGAAGAAAGCCACAGATGACATATCAAACTGATTAAAATGTTATTTAGCTCAGGGCATGGCTAATGATGTGGAGCTGGAATAGTTTGACGATTGTAATTACACTCACTATCATTGTTATTTGTTTACAGGATGGTAATGCCTAAAGGTCCCGCTGGAGCCTGAAACAAGGTTGTGCTGGGTGCTGCACGTGCATATATCAGTGGCGATTTGAGAGCTAGTGATACAAACAGACAAAACAGAGATTGAAAGGAGAAACAGAGGGATAGAGAGAAGAAGATCTCCCTGCAGGTCATTTAGGGGAACCAGCCATGAGTACAGTGCATCCAGGTCTCCAGTGCTCTGCTGGCCCAGCCAGATGAATGGAAAACATTGCAGCTTTGGAAAAATAGTGTTTCTTCTAATTCTTTGGCCACAGTTTTGATGTTTTAGGACTGCTTTTTTTTTTTTTTTTTCCTTCCTTTTTTTCTTTTCCCCATTTGTGCTAGAAAAGGTGAACTTTTCAAATACCTATTCTGAATTAAAATATCGTTTTCATTGTTATGTTTCTGTTTTGTTGGCACTATTCATAATGACTTCTACCCTTCAGTGGCAGCAAAAGCTTATCATACCGTACAATTGGAAAGATCACAGAAAACTTCAGAGCTTTTGAAGAAAGGTGAGGAAAATCCATTCCCTGTTCTAGGCAGAGAGAGTGGCTGATTTCCAGAAAGGTAAATGGGCAGGATAAGGCCACTTCATGTTCACTGATGGCCAGTTGTACGGACTGTGAAGATAATGGACTACCAGCACAAGAGACGGTGCCAATAATCTAATCCAATCCAATCTATTTCAAGTGGTAGAGACCTGATACTGTATGACAATGTGAGGAAGACCTAACTGTCAGGCAAACTTTGAGATGATCATGTTCAGGATCTAAAACTGTTATGACAAGTGTCAACACAGGAAGGGTGAAACAAAGGCATGAATGTCATACAAGTACTGATAAATCTCAGGAAGGCTGGAAACCAAGGCAAATGGATGGAATAAGATGGTGCTTTGTGTTAGCAAGAAGCAGAGGATGGAGAAATTAAATGTTATGGGTCAGCAAAAGAGTGGTTTTGTGCAAATCACTGCTAAAGATAGACAGCCTTGCTAGCCTGCTCTTTGCTCTTAGCTCCAGTCTAATAGTGAATTATCTCTGTACAGTTATCAGACACGTAAACAATAATGGGAATTATGGGAGACTTTAACTTCCCAGCAAAAGATTGAAAGATAATTACCACTTATGTTCACAGAGGTATACTATGTGATGGATTTCTTCCCAAAAGTGAAAAAATATAAGACCATTTTAGACTTGGCTCCTGTATGGGTTTAAATGTAGTAAAATTTGAATAAAGTGTGATCATGAGCTGACTTTTCTCATTTTACATTTCACGACAGACAAAACCAGGTTTAGAATGAAGGTTTTGAGGCTTAGAAATGCAAACTTTGAAATCTAAGGAAATGAATAATTGAGTCTGACTAAGCAGCTCTGGGACTTGAGTGCAGAGAAGGCATAGTTAAAATTCAAAATTCAAAGAGGAAAAAACGATGAGAAAAGGCATGTTTCAGAGGTTAAAAACTGCAGAAATAAAGTAAGAATGACCAAAAACCTCCTTCACATAGGAAATTAAACAATAATAGTAAGTGGTACTTAAGCCACAGAAACCAGGGGGAACAAAGAGAACAAATTAGGACAGTTGCACGCTTGAGGCAAAAATAGATCAAACGTTACTGATGTCTCAAATGCTGCAAATCTTATTTCCTGCATCTAACAGCAACAACAATGTGATATTAAGGGCAGTGACAGGACTCCCATTGAAAAGGAGGGTAGGGCACTAGGCGCAACATCATCTGAGGTGAAATAACAATCTATAGCGATTCAAGTGAAAAATGAAAAGCTGATATCTACCTAGCCTATTAACAGCATTGGCACACAGAACAACAAGTCAAGTAGGAAAAATGCATAACAATTGTGCAAATCAGGGATAGTCCCCAGAATGGGAGAGTAACAAATACACCTCTGTCCAGAAGAGGGTAAAGAGTCATCCAGACAAGTGTGGGCCTGTTAGTTTGACATCAACACCATGCAAAGTTTTGGAGCAAGAACAGCTAAGACCAGGGAAGGAGGGGGTAATGTGTAATTTACAAAATAATTTATCAGAGCTAAATTGTTTCCAGATAATTTAATAGCTTTCCTTTCTAGGACCAGTTCTTCCCTACACAGGGGATGAATTACATCTATTTCACTTTCTGTGAGCTTCTGATACATTATCTACGGATTTGGGCTTTGGGGCTGCAAGTGAATAAAGGGAATTTACAATTGTTCACACTGAAGAGGGACTTACCAGCAAAGGAGTCGTTACCTATGGTAATTCTCAGAGACAGTTCTGAAACTGCAGCTGCTAAGGAGGCAAAGACTCATGGAGAAATGTAGGCTGGAAGGGACCTCTGAAAACCCAACCTCCTATTCAGGGCAGAGCTGACTTCAAAGTTAGATATGTTCGGTATGGACATGGTGGCTGAAGATTAAAAATTACACATGAGCTTTGAGATTTGCAGGGGACATAAGGTTGGGAAGTACTACCAAGCCTGACAGAAGGATATCGCTTGTGATTGAAATGGTTCAGGTGAAGTGACAGGTGATAATACAAAGCAGAGCCATTCTCAGAGCTTCTCAAAAAAGGGTGTTTTTTTGTCATGTTTGCTATATGGCAGTCAGGAGTTTAAAGCAAGCAAACAAACAAACAAACAAAAATGACAACAAAACCTCACGTTCATGCACTGTTAGCACAAGGAGGACTGAAAAAGTTTAGTGGTTATATAGTGTGTATGGCTGTTCATTTTTTTTTCCCTCCAGTATGAATACACTGGACAAGGCAGCCCTGACACTCATTTGAGACATGAGGCACAGTTCTGCCACTTGTATTCACATTGAACTTAGGAGGAAGAGTTCACAAGACAGAAGGAACAAGTTGCCTATTGCCTGGAAGGGAATGAAAGGACATCATTCTGCCCAGCCAGATGCCAGTTGAGAGAAGAATATGTTGTCTCTACGTAAATGAATTTCTTGAGTAAATATCAAGGAGAAATAGGAAATGTGTAAGTTGGGAGACACATCTGAAATGATGACTGCAGTTGGCTTATGAGCAAGTTTGGACGGGAAATTGGTAGAAACTTCCCATTTTAAGAATAAAGTGCACCATAGATATGAAGTCAGCATTCACCTAAAGAGTAATGGCCAACTCAAATCCCCCACAAGAAAGCAGTGGACAAACCAGAACACTAACAAACATGTTGGGGTCTAGAGTCAAATAGATATACCTAACTTTACTATGCCTAAACATCTGAGGGATTGCTTTTAGAGGCTGAGGGCTTGTACCCCATTTCCAATCACTTTCTCTGTGCCCCCTTCCCCAGAGAAGGAAGCTGCTTGGCTTCCCTGCCCTCTGATTCAGCTGCCCGCTGAGGCTGCCCGCCCCTCAGCACCTCTAAGCAGCAGCACCTTCACGTCTCCTCCTGCACCAGCAGCACATCAGCGCCTCTTGTTCCAGCAGCAGGACATCGGCGTCTCCCGTTGCACCATGCAGACCTCCACGCCTCGAGTGCCACCAGCAGTACTCAATGCGAGCTGGACGCTCAGGGCACTTATGGCCACCCACCTTTGTGAGGTCAAAGGCTGACAGTGACCCTCTGCTGACCTCACACGGCTCTCGGGCGCCCCGATGGCAGAGGTTACGGCGCTAAGCTGACTGCCAGGAGAAAAGGCTGACATGAAATGGCTGCTCCACAATGCCAGGAGCAAGGTCTGCTGGAATGGGGGTTCGGAGCGGAGCTCGGCCTTGGGCCTGGGAACTGTGCCTGGGAGCCAGGGACGTCCTTGGTGTGCAGCTGGACACCTGGGCCTGAGAAAGCAAGGTTTCTTTAGAGAGAATTGGAAGCATCGTCACCTAGTGGCTGTGTCAGGGGGACGAGAGAAATGCACAGCATCTCTTGGTTCCCTGAAGTGCACGTGTCCTACGCCCTTGGATGTCTCCATGATAGAAAAAGGGACTGATTTTTACCCAAAACAGAGCTCCTTTCTCTCGGGAGCTTCTCATGCTGCGTGTCCTCCTCTCTTTCTTGTATTTGGCTATGACTTTAGGCTTGTTCTTGCTACTCCTTAAGCAGACTGAAGCTTCCCCGGAACATCACATTAACTGCTTTTCACTACCTCTAAGTGCCTTTCCTCCGCTTCTCATCTAATTAATTAGTGCTATCCTCTTCACGCCTGCTACAGAGGTATCTTTCCTACCTGGTACAAGCTAGAAGAGCTTAGCAGCATCCATACGTCTCTTTCCTTTAGTCCTCACAGTAGACTTGCTCGAGGTAATTTGTGTTGAGCAGTAATCAAGAGAAAGTGTCACCAAGCCAAGGCTGCATTTGCTTGTGTCTTATGGAATCCCTGCAGCTGTGTCCCCTCCCAGCTTCCTGTGTGCCCCAAGCATCCTCGCTTGCAGGGCAGTAGAAGATGCAGAAAAGTCCTGGCCATAGTATAAGCACTGCCCTGCAAGGGCTAAGACATCCCTCTTAGCAGCTCACTGTAGCCCCAAAATCCCAAAAAACGGCACGTGCCAGCTACTGGGAAGGAAATGAACTCTGTCATTGTGATATACCCGCTCAAGGCCCTGCTCTTTGGCCCAGGTGTCTATGAGGTGGTTTTGGAAATGAATCCTGTTGCGTGACTCCGTTCTTTCTGGGTGCTACTTTTCAGTTTAAAGCGGTTACTCCTTGTCCTGTCACTCCAGGCCCTGATAAAGACTCCCTCCCCAGCTTTCCTACAGGTTGCCTTTAAGTACAGGAAGGCTCTCCCTGGTGTCGCAGTAAGCTCACCTGTTACCCAGGTGTCACAGTTATTTCCTGTGATAGGAATAATGACCAGGGTTAATCTATTGCAGGTGATTTCATACAATTATAGAAAAGCTTTTGTTGGAAAGCACCTTAGAGGTCTCCAGATCACCCGCGTACTTCAAGCAGGGCCATTTTTAAAGCCCTGTCATATTGCTCAGGGGCTTGTACAGTCAAATTTTGAATGGCCCCAGCAAGAGACCCTACACTCTCACTGTGTCCCTTTGCCAGTGCCTAGGCAGAGTGTGCTTCCCCTGCTGGTCCTGGTGAGATGAACTGATACAAGTTTTGAGAAAACAGAAGTTTATGCTACTGCATGAAGTACCCTTTGTAACATGTTTTTTTTTTAACCTTTACTGTTTCATATCTGAAATTTGAAATTCATCAGGGAACTCAGCCTGGCACACAGTAAAACTGATGGCAGATACTTCACAATATTATTCGAATTTCACGTAAATAGAACAGACTAGCAACTTACTTAGGAGAAGTAATACGATTTCAGAAATATTCAAAACCAAAGGCATTCCAAACTAAGTTTAAGTTCAGAGGAAATCCAAAGGAAAAACTAATTTTGAAACTAATAATCAGAGAACATAATCTTCTACAAACGATAGATTTTCCTCCTGTATTGGGTAATTTTGATCTGTCTTTAATGATCATCTAGACATGGCTTTGACACCGAGTATTTTGCTTTGCCACTGCATTAAGTCTTCTTCTCATGTGTGGTAAATGTCCTGCTCTCATGGGATGGGCCTAGGAGACATACGCACTGTGTCTCATGATGCTTGGCTATCATCTTAAATCTGTGAGAAGAGGAAAGGTCTCGCTGCTTCCTGAACAGGGAATTGGATGTCTGCAGTTGAGAACCCTCTGTCTAATCTAGAAACGTGAAGGAAGGAGTTTGCTGGATTGCAAGTGACAGTGAAGAAAGCCACAGATGACATATCAAACTGATTAAAATGTTATTTAGCTCAGGGCATGGCTAATGATGTGGAGCTGGAATAGTTTGACGATTGTAATTACACTCACTATCATTGTTATTTGTTTACAGGATGGTAATGCCTAAAGGTCCCGCTGGAGCCTGAAACAAGGTTGTGCTGGGTGCTGCACGTGCATATATCAGTGGCGATTTGAGAGCTAGTGATACAAACAGACAAAACAGAGATTGAAAGGAGAAACAGAGGGATAGAGAGAAGAAGATCTCCCTGCAGGTCATTTAGGGGAACCAGCCATGAGTACAGTGCATCCAGGTCTCCAGTGCTCTGCTGGCCCAGCCAGATGAATGGAAAACATTGCAGCTTTGGAAAAATAGTGTTTCTTCTAATTCTTTGGCCACAGTTTTGATGTTTTAGGACTGCTTTTTTTTTTTTTTTTCCTTCCTTTTTTTCTTTTCCCCATTTGTGCTAGAAAAGGTGAACTTTTCAAATACCTATTCTGAATTAAAATATCGTTTTCATTGTTATGTTTCTGTTTTGTTGGCACTATTCATAATGACTTCTACCCTTCAGTGGCAGCAAAAGCTTATCATACCGTACAATTGGAAAGATCACAGAAAACTTCAGAGCTTTTGAAGAAAGGTGAGGAAAATCCATTCCCTGTTCTAGGCAGAGAGAGTGGCTGATTTCCAGAAAGGTAAATGGGCAGGATAAGGCCACTTCATGTTCACTGATGGCCAGTTGTACGGACTGTGAAGATAATGGACTACCAGCACAAGAGACGGTGCCAATAATCTAATCCAATCCAATCTATTTCAAGTGGTAGAGACCTGATACTCTATGACAATGTGAGGAAGACCTAACTGTCAGGCAAACTTTGAGATGATCATGTTCAGGATCTAAAACTGTTATGACAAGTGTCAACACAGGAAGGGTGAAACAAAGGCATGAATGTCATACAAGTACTGATAAATCTCAGGAAGGCTGGAAACCAAGGCAAATGGATGGAATAAGATGGTGCTTTGTGTTAGCAAGAAGCAGAGGATGGAGAAATTAAATGTTATGGGTCAGCAAAAGAGTGGTTTTGTGCAAATCACTGCTAAAGATAGACAGCCTTGCTAGCCTGCTCTTTGCTCTTAGCTCCAGTCTAATAGTGAATTATCTCTGTACAGTTATCAGACACGTAAACAATAATGGGAATTATGGGAGACTTTAACTTCCCAGCAAAAGATTGAAAGATAATTACCACTTATGTTCACAGAGGTATACTATGTGATGGATTTCTTCCCAAAAGTGAAAAAATATAAGACCATTTTAGACTTGGCTCCTGTATGGGTTTAAATGTAGTAAAATTTGAATAAAGTGTGATCATGAGCTGACTTTTCTCATTTTACATTTCACGACAGACAAAACCAGGTTTAGAATGAAGGTTTTGAGGCTTAGAAATGCAAACTTTGAAATCTAAGGAAATGAATAATTGAGTCTGACTAAGCAGCTCTGGGACTTGAGTGCAGAGAAGGCATAGTTAAAATTCAAAATTCAAAGAGGAAAAAAGCGATGAGAAAAGGCATGTTTCAGAGGTTAAAAACTGCAGAAATAAAGTAAGAATGACCGAAAACTTCCTTCACATAGGAAATTAAACAATAATAGTAAGTGGTACTTAAGCCACAGAAACCAGGGGGAACAAAGAGAACAAATTAGGACAGTTGCACGCTTGAGGCAAAAATAGATCAAAAGTTACTGATGTCTCAAATGCTGCAAATCTTATTTCCTGCATCTAACAGCAACAACAATGTGATATTAAGGGCAGTGACAGGACTCCCATTGAAAAGGAGGGTAGGGCACTAGGCGCAACATCATCTGAGGTGAAATAACAATCTATAGCGATTCAAGTGAAAAATGAAAAGCTGATATCTACCTAGCCTATTAACAGCATTGGCACACAGAACAACAAGTCAAGTAGGAAAAATGCATAACAATTGTGCAAATCAGGGATAGTCCCCAGAATGGGAGAGTAACAAATACACCTCTGTCCAGAAGAGGGTAAAGAGTCATCCAGACAAGTGTGGGCCTGTTAGTTTGACATCAACACCATGCAAAGTTTTGGAGCAAGAACAGCTAAGACCAGGGAAGGAGGGGGTAATGTGTAATTTACAAAATAATTTATCAGAGCTAAATTGTTTCCAGATAATTTAATAGCTTTCCTTTCTAGGACCAGTTCTTCCCTACACAGGGGATGAATTACATCTATTTCACTTTCTGTGAGCTTCTGATACATTATCTACGGATTTGGGCTTTGGGGCTGCAAGTGAATAAAGGGAATTTACAATTGTTCACACTGAAGAGGGACTTACCAGCAAAGGAGTCGTTACCTATGGTAATTCTCAGAGACAGTTCTGAAACTGCAGCTGCTAAGGAGGCAAAGACTCATGGAGAAATGTAGGCTGGAAGGGACCTCTGAAAACCCAACCTCCTATTCAGGGCAGAGCTGACTTCAAAGTTAGATATGTTCGGTATGGACATGGTGGCTGAAGATTAAAAATTACACATGAGCTTTGAGATTTGCAGGGGACATAAGGTTGGGAAGTACTACCAAGCCTGACAGAAGGATATCGCTTGTGATTGAAATGGTTCAGGTGAAGTGACAGGTGATAATACAAAGCAGAGCCATTCTCAGAGCTTCTCAAAAAAGGGTGTTTTTTTGTCATGTTTGCTATATGGCAGTCAGGAGTTTAAAGCAAGCAAACAAACAAACAAACAAAAATGACAACAAAACCTCACGTTCATGCACTGTTAGCACAAGGAGGACTGAAAAAGTTTAGTGGTTATATAGTGTGTATGGCTATTCATTTTTTTTTCCCTCCAGTATGAATACACTGGACAAGGCAGCCCTGACACTCATTTGAGACATGAGGCACAGTTCTGCCACTTGTATTCACATTGAACTTAGGAGGAAGAGTTCACAAGACAGAAGGAACAAGTTGCCTATTGCCTGGAAGGGAATGAAAGGACATCATTCTGCCCAGCCAGATGCCAGTTGAGAGAAGAATATGTTGTCTCTACGTAAATGAATTTCTTGAGTAAATATCAAGGAGAAATAGGAAATGTGTAAGTTGGGAGACACATCTGAAATGATGACTGCAGTTGGCTTATGAGCAAGTTTGGACGGGAAATTGGTAGAAACTTCCCATTTTAAGAATAAAGTGCACCATAGATATGAAGTCAGCATTCACCTAAAGAGTAATGGCCAACTCAAATCCCCCACAAGAAAGCAGTGGACAAACCAGAACACTAACAAACATGTTGGGGTCTAGAGTCAAATAGATATACCTAACTTTACTATGCCTAAACATCTGAGGGATTGCTTTTAGAGGCTGAGGGCTTGTACCCCATTTCCAATCACTTTCTCTGTGCCCCCTTCCCCAGAGAAGGAAGCTGCTTGGCTTCCCTGCCCTCTGATTCAGCTGCCCGCTGAGGCTGCCCGCCCCTCAGCACCTCTAAGCAGCAGCACCTTCACGTCTCCTCCTGCACCAGCAGCACATCAGCGCCTCTTGTTCCAGCAGCAGGACATCGGCGTCTCCCATTGCACCATGCAGACCTCCACGCCTCGAGTGCCACCAGCAGTACTCAATGCGAGCTGGACGCTCAGGGCACTTATGGCCACCCACCTTTGTGAGGTCAAAGGCTGACAGTGACTCTCTGCTGACCTCACACGGCTCTCGGGCGCCCCGATGGCAGAGGTTACGGCGCTAAGCTGACTGCCAGGAGAAAAGGCTGACATGAAATGGCTGCTCCACAATGCCAGGAGCAAGGTCTGCTGGAATGGGGGTTCGGAGCGGAGCTCGGCCTTGGGCCTGGGAACTGTGCCTGGGAGCCAGGGACGTCCTTGGTGTGCAGCTGGACACCTGGGCCTGAGAAAGCAAGGTTTCTTTAGAGAGAATTGGAAGCATCGTCACCTAGTGGCTGTGTCAGGGGGACGAGAGAAATGCACAGCATCTCTTGGTTCCCTGAAGTGCACGTGTCCTACGCCCTTGGATGTCTCCATGATAGAAAAAGGGACTGATTTTTACCCAAAACAGAGCTCCTTTCTCTCGGGAGCTTCTCATGCTGCGTGTCCTCCTCTCTTTCTTGTATTTGGCTATGACTTTAGGCTTGTTCTTGCTACTCCTTAAGCAGACTGAAGCTTCCCCGGAACATCACATTAACTGCTTTTCACTACCTCTAAGTGCCTTTCCTCCGCTTCTCATCTAATTAATTAGTGCTATCCTCTTCACGCCTGCTACAGAGGTATCTTTCCTACCTGGTACAAGCTAGAAGAGCTTAGCAGCATCCATACGTCTCTTTCCTTTAGTCCTCACAGTAGACTTGCTCGAGGTAATTTGTGTTGAGCAGTAATCAAGAGAAAGTGTCACCAAGCCAAGGCTGCATTTGCTTGTGCCTTATGGAATCCCTGCAGCTGTGTCCGCTCCCAGCTTCCTGTGTGCCCCAAGCATCCTCGCTTGCAGGGCAGTAGAAGATGCAGAAAAGTCCTGGCCTTAGTGGAAGCACTGCCCTGCAAGAGCTAAGACATCCCTCTTAGCAGCTCACTGTAGCCACGAAATCCCAAAAAACGGCACGTGCCAGCTACTGGGAAGGAAATGAACTCTGCCATTGTGATATACCCGCTCAAGGCCCTGCTCTTTGGCCCAGGTGTCTATGAGGTGGTTTTGGAAATGAATCCTGTTGCGTGACTCCGTTCTTTCTGGGTGCTACTTTTCAGTTTAAAGCGGTTACTCCTTGTCCTGTCACTCCAGGCCCTGATAAAGACTCCCTCCCCAGCTTTCCTACAGGTTGCCTTTAAGTACAGGAAGGCTCTCCCTGGTGTCGCAGTAAGCTCACCTGTTACCCAGGTGTCACAGTTATTTCCTGTGATAGGAATAATGACCAGGGTTAATCTATTGCAGGTGATTTCATACAATTATAGAAAAGCTTTTGTTGGAAAGCACCTTAGAGGTCTCCAGATCACCCGCGTACTTCAAGCAGGGCCATTTTTAAAGCCCTGTCATATTGCTCAGGGGCTTGTACAGTCAAATTTTGAATGGCCCCAGCAAGAGACCCTACACTCTCACTGTGTCCCTTTGCCAGTGCCTAGGCAGAGTGTGCTTCCCCTGCTGGTCCTGGTGAGATGAACTGATACAAGTTTTGAGAAAACAGAAGTTTATGCTACTGCATGAAGTACCCTTTGTAACATGTTTTTTTTTTAACCTTTACTGTTTCATATCTGAAATTTGAAATTCATCAGGGAACTCAGCCTGGCACACAGTAAAACTGATGGCAGATACTTCACAATATTATTCGAATTTCACGTAAATAGAACAGACTAGCAACTTACTTAGGAGAAGTAATACGATTTCAGAAATATTCAAAACCAAAGGCATTCCAAACTAAGTTTAAGTTCAGAGGAAATCCAAAGGAAAAACTAATTTTGAAACTAATAATCAGAGAACATAATCTTCTACAAACGATAGATTTTCCTCCTGTATTGGGTAATTTTGATCTGTCTTTAATGATCATCTAGACATGGCTTTGACACCGAGTATTTTGCTTTGCCACTGCATTAAGTCTTCTTCTCATGTGTGGTAAATGTCCTGCTCTCATGGGATGGGCCTAGGAGACATACGCACTGTGTCTCATGATGCTTGGCTATCATCTTAAATCTGTGAGAAGAGGAAAGGTCTCGCTGCTTCCTGAACAGGGAATTGGATGTCTGCAGTTGAGAACCCTCTGTCTAATCTAGAAACGTGAAGGAAGGAGTTTGCTGGATTGCAAGTGACAGTGAAGAAAGCCACAGATGACATATCAAACTGATTAAAATGTTATTTAGCTCAGGGCATGGCTAATGATGTGGAGCTGGAATAGTTTGACGATTGTAATTACACTCACTATCATTGTTATTTGTTTACAGGATGGTAATGCCTAAAGGTCCCGCTGGAGCCTGAAACAAGGTTGTGCTGGGTGCTGCACGTGCATATATCAGTGGCGATTTGAGAGCTAGTGATACAAACAGACAAAACAGAGATTGAAAGGAGAAACAGAGGGATAGAGAGAAGAAGATCTCCCTGCAGGTCATTTAGGGGAACCAGCCATGAGTACAGTGCATCCAGGTCTCCAGTGCTCTGCTGGCCCAGCCAGATGAATGGAAAACATTGCAGCTTTGGAAAAATAGTGTTTCTTCTAATTCTTTGGCCACAGTTTTGATGTTTTAGGACTGCTTTTTTTTTTTTTTTTTTCCTTCCTTTTTTTCTTTTCCCCATTTGTGCTAGAAAAGGTGAACTTTTCAAATACCTATTCTGAATTAAAATATCGTTTTCATTGTTATGTTTCTGTTTTGTTGGCACTATTCATAATGACTTCTACCCTTCAGTGGCAGCAAAAGCTTATCATACCGTACAATTGGAAAGATCACAGAAAACTTCAGAGCTTTTGAAGAAAGGTGAGGAAAATCCATTCCCTGTTCTAGGCAGAGAGAGTGGCTGATTTCCAGAAAGGTAAATGGGCAGGATAAGGCCACTTCATGTTCACTGATGGCCAGTTGTACGGACTGTGAAGATAATGGACTACCAGCACAAGAGACGGTGCCAATAATCTAATCCAATCCAATCTATTTCAAGTGGTAGAGACCTGATACTCTATGACAATGTGAGGAAGACCTAACTGTCAGGCAAACTTTGAGATGATCATGTTCAGGATCTAAAACTGTTATGACAAGTGTCAACACAGGAAGGGTGAAACAAAGGCATGAATGTCATACAAGTACTGATAAATCTCAGGAAGGCTGGAAACCAAGGCAAATGGATGGAATAAGATGGTGCTTTGTGTTAGCAAGAAGCAGAGGATGGAGAAATTAAATGTTATGGGTCAGCAAAAGAGTGGTTTTGTGCAAATCACTGCTAAAGATAGACAGCCTTGCTAGCCTGCTCTTTGCTCTTAGCTCCAGTCTAATAGTGAATTATCTCTGTACAGTTATCAGACACGTAAACAATAATGGGAATTATGGGAGACTTTAACTTCCCAGCAAAAGATTGAAAGATAATTACCACTTATGTTCACAGAGGTATACTATGTGATGGATTTCTTCCCAAAAGTGAAAAAATATAAGACCATTTTAGACTTGGCTCCTGTATGGGTTTAAATGTAGTAAAATTTGAATAAAGTGTGATCATGAGCTGACTTTTCTCATTTTACATTTCACGACAGACAAAACTAGGTTTAGAATGAAGGTTTTGAGGCTTAGAAATGCAAACTTTGAAATCTAAGGAAATGAATAATTGAGTCTGACTAAGCAGCTCTGGGACTTGAGTGCAGAGAAGGCATAGTTAAAATTCAAAATTCAAAGAGGAAAAAAGCGATGAGAAAAGGCATGTTTCAGAGGTTAAAAACTGCAGAAATAAAGTAAGAATGACCAAAAACCTCCTTCACATAGGAAATTAAACAATAATAGTAAGTGGTACTTAAGCCACAGAAACCAGGGGGAACAAAGAGAACAAATTAGGACAGTTGCACGCTTGAGGCAAAAATAGATCAAACGTTACTGATGTCTCAAATGCTGCAAATCTTATTTCCTGCATCTAACAGCAACAACAATGTGATATTAAGGGCAGTGACAGGACTCCCATTGAAAAGGAGGGTAGGGCACTAGGCGCAACATCATCTGAGGTGAAATAACAATCTATAGCGATTCAAGTGAAAAATGAAAAGCTGATATCTACCTAGCCTATTAACAGCATTGGCACACAGAACAACAAGTCAAGTAGGAAAAATGCATAACAATTGTGCAAATCAGGGATAGTCCCCAGAATGGGAGAGTAACAAATACACCTCTGTCCAGAAGAGGGTAAAGAGTCATCCAGACAAGTGTGGGCCTGTTAGTTTGACATCAACACCATGCAAAGTTTTGGAGCAAGAACAGCTAAGACCAGGGAAGGAGGGGGTAATGTGTAATTTACAAAATAATTTATCAGAGCTAAATTGTTTCCAGATAATTTAATAGCTTTCCTTTCTAGGACCAGTTCTTCCCTACACAGGGGATGAATTACATCTATTTCACTTTCTGTGAGCTTCTGATACATTATCTACGGATTTGGGCTTTGGGGCTGCAAGTGAATAAAGGGAATTTACAATTGTTCACACTGAAGAGGGACTTACCAGCAAAGGAGTCGTTACCTATGGTAATTCTCAGAGACAGTTCTGAAACTGCAGCTGCTAAGGAGGCAAAGACTCATGGAGAAATGTAGGCTGGAAGGGACCTCTGAAAACCCAACCTCCTATTCAGGGCAGAGCTGACTTCAAAGTTAGATATGTTCGGTATGGACATGGTGGCTGAAGATTAAAAATTACACATGAGCTTTGAGATTTGCAGGGGACATAAGGTTGGGAAGTACTACCAAGCCTGACAGAAGGATATCGCTTGTGATTGAAATGGTTCAGGTGAAGTGACAGGTGATAATACAAAGCAGAGCCATTCTCAGAGATTCTCAAAAAAGGGTGTTTTTTGGTCATGTTTGCTATATGGCAGTCAGGAGTTTAAAGCAAGCAAACAAACAAACAAACAAAAATGACAACAAAACCTCACGTTCATGCACTGTTAGCACAAGGAGGACTGAAAAAGTTTAGTGGTTATACAGTGTGTATGGCTATTCATTTTTTTTTCCCTCCAGTATGAATACACTGGACAAGGCAGCCCTGACACTCATTTGAGACATGAGGCACAGTTCTGCCACTTGTATTCACATTGAACTTAGGAGGAAGAGTTCACAAGACAGAAGGAACAAGTTGCCTATTGCCTGGAAGGGAATGAAAGGACATCATTCTGCCCAGCCAGATGCCAGTTGAGAGAAGAATATGTTGTCTCTACGTAAATGAATTTCTTGAGTAAATATCAAGGAGAAATAGGAAATGTGTAAGTTGGGAGACACATCTGAAATGATGACTGCAGTTGGCTTATGAGCAAGTTTGGACGGGAAATTGGTAGAAACTTCCCATTTTAAGAATAAAGTGCACCATAGATATGAAGTCAGCATTCACCTAAACAGTAATGGCCAACTCAAATCCCCCACAAGAAAGCAGTGGACAAACCAGAACACTAACAAACATGTTGGGGTCTAGAGTCAAATAGATATACCTAACTTTACTATGCCTAAACATCTGAGGGATTGCTTTTAGAGGCTGAGGGCTTGTACCCCATTTCCAATCACTTTCTCTGTGCCCCCTTCCCCAGAGAAGGAAGCTGCTTGGCTTCCCTGCCCTCTGATTCAGCTGCCCGCTGAGGCTGCCCGCCCCTCAGCACCTCTAAGCAGCAGCACCTTCACGTCTCCTCCTGCACCAGCAGCACATCAGCGCCTCTTGTTCCAGCAGCAGGACATCGGCGTCTCCCATTGCACCATGCAGACCTCCACGCCTCGAGTGCCACCAGCAGTACTCAATGCGAGCTGGACGCTCAGGGCACTTATGGCCACCCACCTTTGTGAGGTCAAAGGCTGACAGTGACTCTCTGCTGACCTCACACGGCTCTCGGGCGCCCCGATGGCAGAGGTTACGGCGCTAAGCTGACTGCCAGGAGAAAAGGCTGACATGAAATGGCTGCTCCACAATGCCAGGAGCAAGGTCTGCTGGAATGGGGGTTCGGAGCGGAGCTCGGCCTTGGGCCTGGGAACTGTGCCTGGGAGCCAGGGACGTCCTTGGTGTGCAGCTGGACACCTGGGCCTGAGAAAGCAAGGTTTCTTTAGAGAGAATTGGAAGCATCGTCACCTAGTGGCTGTGTCAGGGGGACGAGAGAAATGCACAGCATCTCTTGGTTCCCTGAAGTGCACGTGTCCTACGCCCTTGGATGTCTCCATGATAGAAAAAGGGACTGATTTTTACCCAAAACAGAGCTCCTTTCTCTCGGGAGCTTCTCATGCTGCGTGTCCTCCTCTCTTTCTTGTATTTGGCTATGACTTTAGGCTTGTTCTTGCTACTCCTTAAGCAGACTGAAGCTTCCCCGGAACATCACATTAACTGCTTTTCACTACCTCTAAGTGCCTTTCCTCCGCTTCTCATCTAATTAATTAGTGCTATCCTCTTCACGCCTGCTACAGAGGTATCTTTCCTACCTGGTACAAGCTAGAAGAGCTTAGCAGCATCCATACGTCTCTTTCCTTTAGTCCTCACAGTAGACTTGCTCGAGGTAATTTGTGTTGAGCAGTAATCAAGAGAAAGTGTCACCAAGCCAAGGCTGCATTTGCTTGTGCCTTATGGAATCCCTGCAGCTGTGTCCCCTCCCAGCTTCCTGTGTGCCCCAAGCATCCTCGCTTGCAGGGCAGTAGAAGATGCAGAAAAGTCCTGGCCTTAGTGGAAGCACTGCCCTGCAAGAGCTAAGACATCCCTCTTAGCAGCTCACTGTAGCCCCGAAATCCCAAAAAACGGCACGTGCCAGCTACTGGGAAGGAAATGAACTCTGTCATTGTGATATACCCGCTCAAGGCCCTGCTCTTTGGCCCAGGTGTCTATGAGGTGGTTTTGGAAATGAATCCTGTTGCGTGACTCCGTTCTTTCTGGGTGCTACTTTTCAGTTTAAAGCGGTTACTCCTTGTCCTGTCACTCCAGGCCCTGATAAAGACTCCCTCCCCAGCTTTCCTACAGGTTGCCTTTAAGTACAGGAAGGCTCTCCCTGGTGTCGCAGTAAGCTCACCTGTTACCCAGGTGTCACAGTTATTTCCTGTGATAGGAATAATGACCAGGGTTAATCTATTGCAGGTGATTTCATACAATTATAGAAAAGCTTTTGTTGGAAAGCACCTTAGAGGTCTCCAGATCACCCGCGTACTTCAAGCAGGGCCATTTTTAAAGCCCTGTCATATTGCTCAGGGGCTTGTACAGTCAAATTTTGAATGGCCCCAGCAAGAGACCCTACACTCTCACTGTGTCCCTTTGCCAGTGCCTAGGCAGAGTGTGCTTCCCCTGCTGGTCCTGGTGAGATGAACTGATACAAGTTTTGAGAAAACAGAAGTTTATGCTACTGCATGAAGTACCCTTTGTAACATTTTTTTTTTTAACCTTTACTGTTTCATATCTGAAATTTGAAATTCATCAGGGAACTCAGCCTGGCACACAGTAAAACTGATGGCAGATACTTCACAATATTATTCGAATTTCACGTAAACAGAACAGACTAGCAACTTACTTAGGAGAAGTAATACGATTTCAGAAATATTCAAAACCAAAGGCATTCCAAACTAAGTTTAAGTTCAGAGGAAATCCAAAGGAAAAACTAATTTTGAAACTAATAATCAGAGAACATAATCTTCTACAAACGATAGATTTTCCTCCTGTATTGGGTAATTTTGATCTGTCTTTAATGATCATCTAGACATGGCTTTGACACCGAGTATTTTGCTTTGCCACTGCATTAAGTCTTCTTCTCATGTGTGGTAAATGTCCTGCTCTCATGGGATGGGCCTAGGAGACATACGCACTGTGTCTCATGATGCTTGGCTATCATCTTAAATCTGTGAGAAGAGGAAAGGTCTCGCTGCTTCCTGAACAGGGAATTGGATGTCTGCAGTTGAGAACCCTCTGTCTAATCCAGAAACGTGAAGGAAGGAGTTTGCTGGATTGCAAGTGACAGTGAAGAAAGCCACAGATGACATATCAAACTGATTAAAATGTTATTTAGCTCAGGGCATGGCTAATGATGTGGAGCTGGAATAGTTTGACGATTGTAATTACGCTCACTATCATTGTTATTTGTTTACAGGATGGTAATGCCTAAAGGTCCCGCTGGAGCCTGAAACAAGGTTGTGCTGGGTGCTGCACGTGCATATATCAGTGGCGATTTGAGAGCTAGTGATACAAACAGACAAAACAGAGATTGAAAGGAGAAACAGAGGGATAGAGAGAAGAAGATCTCCCTGCAGGTCATTTAGGGGAACCAGCCATGAGTACAGTGCATCCAGGTCTCCAGTGCTCTGCTGGCCCAGCCAGATGAATGGAAAACATTGCAGCTTTGGAAAAATAGTGTTTCTTCTAATTCTTTGGCCACAGTTTTGATGTTTTAGGACTGCTTTTTTTTTTTTTCCTTCCTTTTTTTCTTTTCCCCATTTGTGCTAGAAAAGGTGAACTTTTCAAATACCTATTCTGAATTAAAATATCGTTTTCATTGTTATGTTTCTGTTTTGTTGGCACTATTCATAATGACTTCTACCCTTCAGTGGCAGCAAAAGCTTATCATACCGTACAATTGGAAAGATCACAGAAAACTTCAGAGCTTTTGAAGAAAGGTGAGGAAAATCCATTCCCTGTTCTAGGCAGACAGAGTGGCTGATTTCCAGAAAGGTAAATGGGCAGGATAAGGCCACTTCATGTTCACTGATGGCCAGTTGTACGGACTGTGAAGATAATGGACTACCAGCACAAGAGACGGTGCCAATAATCTAATCCAATCCAATCTATTTCAAGTGGTAGAGACCTGATACTCTATGACAATGTGAGGAAGACCTAACTGTCAGGCAAACTTTGAGATGATCATGTTCAGGATCTAAAACTGTTATGACAAGTGTCAACACAGGAAGGGTGAAACAAAGGCATGAATGTCATACAAGTACTGATAAATCTCAGGAAGGCTGGAAACCAAGGCAAATGGATGGAATAAGATGGTGCTTTGTGTTAGCAAGAAGCAGAGGATGGAGAAATTAAATGTTATGGGTCAGCAAAAGAGTGGTTTTGTGCAAATCACTGCTAAAGATAGACAGCCTTGCTAGCCTGCTCTTTGCTCTTAGCTCCAGTCTAATAGTGAATTATCTCTGTACAGTTATCAGACACGTAAACAATAATGGGAATTATGGGAGACTTTAACTTCCCAGCAAAAGATTGAAAGATAATTACCACTTATGTTCACAGAGGTATACTATGTGATGGATTTCTTCCCAAAAGTGAAAAAATATAAGACCATTTTAGACTTGGCTCCTGTATGGGTTTAAATGTAGTAAAATTTGAATAAAGTGTGATCATGAGCTGACTTTTCTCATTTTACATTTCACGACAGACAAAACCAGGTTTAGAATGAAGGTTTTGAGGCTTAGAAATGCAAACTTTGAAATCTAAGGAAATGAATAATTGAGTCTGACTAAGCAGCTCTGGGACTTGAGTGCAGAGAAGGCATAGTTAAAATTCAAAATTCAAAGAGGAAAAAAGCGATGAGAAAAGGCATGTTTCAGAGGTTAAAAACTGCAGAAATAAAGTAAGAATGACCGAAAACCTCCTTCACATAGGAAATTAAACAATAATAGTAAGTGGTACTTAAGCCACAGAAACCAGGGGGAACAAAGAGAACAAATTAGGACAGTTGCACGCTTGAGGCAAAAATAGATCAAACGTTACTGATGTCTCAAATGCTGCAAATCTTATTTCCTGCATCTAACAGCAACAACAATGTGATATTAAGGGCAGTGACAGGACTCCCATTGAAAAGGAGGGTAGGGCACTAGGCGCAACATCATCTGAGGTGAAATAACAATCTATAGCGATTCAAGTGAAAAATGAAAAGCTGATATCTACCTAGCCTATTAACAGCATTGGCACACAGAACAACAAGTCAAGTAGGAAAAATGCATAACAATTGTGCAAATCAGGGATAGTCCCCAGAATGGGAGAGTAACAAATACACCTCTGTCCAGAAGAGGGTAAAGAGTCATCCAGACAAGTGTGGGCCTGTTAGTTTGACATCAACACCATGCAAAGTTTTGGAGCAAGAACAGCTAAGACCAGGGAAGGAGGGGGTAATGTGTAATTTACAAAATAATTTATCAGAGCTAAATTGTTTCCAGATAATTTAATAGCTTTCCTTTCTAGGACCAGTTCTTCCCTACACAGGGGATGAATTACATCTATTTCACTTTCTGTGAGCTTCTGATACATTATCTACGGATTTGGGCTTTGGGGCTGCAAGTGAATAAAGGGAATTTACAATTGTTCACACTGAAGAGGGACTTACCAGCAAAGGAGTCGTTACCTATGGTAATTCTCAGAGACAGTTCTGAAACTGCAGCTGCTAAGGAGGCAAAGACTCATGGAGAAATGTAGGCTGGAAGGGACCTCTGAAAACCCAACCTCCTATTCAGGGCAGAGCTGACTTCAAAGTTAGATATGTTCGGTATGGACATGGTGGCTGAAGATTAAAAATTACACATGAGCTTTGAGATTTGCAGGGGACATAAGGTTGGGAAGTACTACCAAGCCTGACAGAAGGATATCGCTTGTGATTGAAATGGTTCAGGTGAAGTGACAGGTGATAATACAAAGCAGAGCCATTCTCAGAGATTCTCAAAAAAGGGTGTTTTTTGGTCATGTTTGCTATATGGCAGTCAGGAGTTTAAAGCAAGCAAACAAACAAACAAACAAAAATGACAACAAAACCTCACGTTCATGCACTGTTAGCACAAGGAGGACTGAAAAAGTTTAGTGGTTATATAGTGTGTATGGCTATTCATTTTTTTTCCCTCCAGTATGAATACACTGGACAAGGCAGCCCTGACACTCATTTGAGACATGAGGCACAGTTCTGCCACTTGTATTCACATTGAACTTAGGAGGAAGAGTTCACAAGACAGAAGGAACAAGTTGCCTATTGCCTGGAAGGGAATGAAAGGACATCATTCTGCCCAGCCAGATGCCAGTTGAGAGAAGAATATGTTGTCTCTACGTAAATGAATTTCTTGAGTAAATATCAAGGAGAAATAGGAAATGTGTAAGTTGGGAGACACATCTGAAATGATGACTGCAGTTGGCTTATGAGCAAGTTTGGACGGGAAATTGGTAGAAACTTCCCATTTTAAGAATAAAGTGCACCATAGATATGAAGTCAGCATTCACCTAAACAGTAATGGCCAACTCAAATCCCCCACAAGAAAGCAGTGGACAAACCAGAACACTAACAAACATGTTGGGGTCTAGAGTCAAATAGATATACCTAACTTTACTATGCCTAAACATCTGAGGGATTGCTTTTAGAGGCTGAGGGCTTGTACCCCATTTCCAATCACTTTCTCTGTGCCCCCTTCCCCAGAGAAGGAAGCTGCTTGGCTTCCCTGCCCTCTGATTCAGCTGCCCGCTGAGGCTGCCCGCTCCTCAGCACCTCTAAGCAGCAGCACCTTCACGTCTCCTCCTGCACCAGCAGCACATCAGCGCCTCTTGTTCCAGCAGCAGGACATCGGCGTCTCCCATTGCACCATGCAGACCTCCACGCCTCGAGTGCCACCAGCAGTACTCAATGCGAGCTGGATGCTCAGGGCACTTATGGCCACCCACCTTTGTGAGGTCAAAGGCTGACAGTGACTCTCTGCTGACCTCACACGGCTCTCGGGCGCCCCGATGGCAGAGGTTACGGCGCTAAGCTGACTGCCAGGAGAAAAGGCTGACATGAAATGGCTGCTCCACAATGCCAGGAGCAAGGTCTGCTGGAATGGGGGTTCGGAGCGGAGCTCGGCCTTGGGCCTGGGAACTGTGCCTGGGAGCCAGGGACGTCCTTGGTGTGCAGCTGGACACCTGGGCCTGAGAAAGCAAGGTTTCTTTAGAGAGAATTGGAAGCATCGTCACCTAGTGGCTGTGTCAGGGGGACGAGAGAAATGCACAGCATCTCTTGGTTCCCTGAAGTGCACGTGTCCTACGCCCTTGGATGTCTCCATGATAGAAAAAGGGACTGATTTTTACCCAAAACAGAGCTCCTTTCTCTTGGGAGCTTCTCATGCTGCGTGTCCTCCTCTCTTTCTTGTATTTGGCTATGACTTTAGGCTTGTTCTTGCTACTCCTTAAGCAGACTGAAGCTTCCCCGGAACATCACATTAACTGCTTTTCACTACCTCTAAGTGCCTTTCCTCCGCTTCTCATCTAATTAATTAGTGCTATCCTCTTCACGCCTGCTACAGAGGTATCTTTCCTACCTGGTACAAGCTAGAAGAGCTTAGCAGCATCCATACGTCTCTTTCCTTTAGTCCTCACAGTAGACTTGCTCGAGGTAATTTGTGTTGAGCAGTAATCAAGAGAAAGTGTCACCAAGCCAAGGCTGCATTTGCTTGTGCCTTATGGAATCCCTGCAGCTGTGTCCCCTCCCAGCTTCCTGTGTGCCCCAAGCATCCTCGCTTGCAGGGCAGTAGAAGATGCAGAAAAGTCCTGGCCTTAGTGGAAGCACTGCCCTGCAAGAGCTAAGACATCCCTCTTAGCAGCTCACTGTAGCCCCGAAATCCCAAAAAACGGCACGTGCCATCTACTGGGAAGGAAATGAACTCTGCCATTGTGATATACCCGCTCAAGGCCCTGCTCTTTGGCCCAGGTGTCTATGAGGTGGTTTTGGAAATGAATCCTGTTGCGTGACTCCGTTCTTTCTGGGTGCTACTTTTCAGTTTAAAGCGGTTACTCCTTGTCCTGTCACTCCAGGCCCTGATAAAGACTCCCTCCCCAGCTTTCCTACAGGTTGCCTTTAAGTACAGGAAGGCTCTCCCTGGTGTCGCAGTAAGCTCACCTGTTACCCAGGTGTCACAGTTATTTCCTGTGATAGGAATAATGACCAGGGTTAATCTATTGCAGGTGATTTCATACAATTATAGAAAAGCTTTTGTTGGAAAGCACCTTAGAGGTCTCCAGATCACCCGCGTACTTCAAGCAGGGCCATTTTTAAAGCCCTGTCATATTGCTCAGGGGCTTGTACAGTCAAATTTTGAATGGCCCCAGCAAGAGACCCTACACTCTCACTGTGTCCCTTTGCCAGTGCCTAGGCAGAGTGTGCTTCCCCTGCTGGTCCTGGTGAGATGAACTGATACAAGTTTTGAGAAAACAGAAGTTTATGCTACTGCATGAAGTACCCTTTGTAACATTTTTTTTTTTAACCTTTACTGTTTCATATCTGAAATTTGAAATTCATCAGGGAACTCAGCCTGGCACACAGTAAAACTGATGGCAGATACTTCACAATATTATTCGAATTTCACGTAAACAGAACAGACTAGCAACTTACTTAGGAGAAGTAATACGATTTCAGAAATATTCAAAACCAAAGGCATTCCAAACTAAGTTTAAGTTCAGAGGAAATCCAAAGGAAAAACTAATTTTGAAACTAATAATCAGAGAACATAATCTTCTACAAACGATAGATTTTCCTCCTGTATTGGGTAATTTTGATCTGTCTTTAATGATCATCTAGACATGGCTTTGACACCGAGTATTTTGCTTTGCCACTGCATTAAGTCTTCTTCTCATGTGTGGTAAATGTCCTGCTCTCATGGGATGGGCCTAGGAGACATACGCACTGTGTCTCATGATGCTTGGCTATCATCTTAAATCTGTGAGAAGAGGAAAGGTCTCGCTGCTTCCTGAACAGGGAATTGGATGTCTGCAGTTGAGAACCCTCTGTCTAATCCAGAAACGTGAAGGAAGGAGTTTGCTGGATTGCAAGTGACAGTGAAGAAAGCCACAGATGACATATCAAACTGATTAAAATGTTATTTAGCTCAGGGCATGGCTAATGATGTGGAGCTGGAATAGTTTGACGATTGTAATTACGCTCACTATCATTGTTATTTGTTTACAGGATGGTAATGCCTAAAGGTCCCGCTGGAGCCTGAAACAAGGTTGTGCTGGGTGCTGCACGTGCATATATCAGTGGCGATTTGAGAGCTAGTGATACAAACAGACAAAACAGAGATTGAAAGGAGAAACAGAGGGATAGAGAGAAGAAGATCTCCCTGCAGGTCATTTAGGGGAACCAGCCATGAGTACAGTGCATCCAGGTCTCCAGTGCTCTGCTGGCCCAGCCAGATGAATGGAAAACATTGCAGCTTTGGAAAAATAGTGTTTCTTCTAATTCTTTGGCCACAGTTTTGATGTTTTAGGACTGCTTTTTTTTTTTTTTTTTTTTCCTTCCTTTTTTTCTTTTCCCCATTTGTGCTAGAAAAGGTGAACTTTTCAAATACCTATTCTGAATTAAAATATCGTTTTCATTGTTATGTTTCTGTTTTGTTGGCACTATTCATAATGACTTCTACCCTTCAGTGGCAGCAAAAGCTTATCATACCGTACAATTGGAAAGATCACAGAAAACTTCAGAGCTTTTGAAGAAAGGTGAGGAAAATCCATTCCCTGTTCTAGGCAGAGAGAGTGGCTGATTTCCAGAAAGGTAAATGGGCAGGATAAGGCCACTTCATGTTCACTGATGGCCAGTTGTACGGACTGTGAAGATAATGGACTACCAGCACAAGAGACGGTGCCAATAATCTAATCCAATCCAATCTATTTCAAGTGGTAGAGACCTGATACTCTATGACAATGTGAGGAAGACCTAACTGTCAGGCAAACTTTGAGATGATCATGTTCAGGATCTAAAACTGTTATGACAAGTGTCAACACAGGAAGGGTGAAACAAAGGCATGAATGTCATACAAGTACTGATAAATCTCAGGAAGGCTGGAAACCAAGGCAAATGGATGGAATAAGATGGTGCTTTGTGTTAGCAAGAAGCAGAGGATGGAGAAATTAAATGTTATGGGTCAGCAAAAGAGTGGTTTTGTGCAAATCACTGCTAAAGATAGACAGCCTTGCTAGCCTGCTCTTTGCTCTTAGCTCCAGTCTAATAGTGAATTATCTCTGTACAGTTATCAGACACGTAAACAATAATGGGAATTATGGGAGACTTTAACTTCCCAGCAAAAGATTGAAAGATAATTACCACTTATGTTCACAGAGGTATACTATGTGATGGATTTCTTCCCAAAAGTGAAAAAATATAAGACCATTTTAGACTTGGCTCCTGTATGGGTTTAAATGTAGTAAAATTTGAATAAAGTGTGATCATGAGCTGACTTTTCTCATTTTACATTTCACGACAGACAAAACCAGGTTTAGAATGAAGGTTTTGAGGCTTAGAAATGCAAACTTTGAAATCTAAGGAAATGAATAATTGAGTCTGACTAAGCAGCTCTGGGACTTGAGTGCAGAGAAGGCATAGTTAAAATTCAAAATTCAAAGAGGAAAAAAGCGATGAGAAAAGGCATGTTTCAGAGGTTAAAAACTGCAGAAATAAAGTAAGAATGACCAAAAACCTCCTTCACATAGGAAATTAAACAATAATAGTAAGTGGTACTTAAGCCACAGAAACCAGGGGGAACAAAGAGAACAAATTAGGACAGTTGCACGCTTGAGGCAAAAATAGATCAAACGTTACTGATGTCTCAAATGCTGCAAATCTTATTTCCTGCATCTAACAGCAACAACAATGTGATATTAAGGGCAGTGACAGGACTCCCATTGAAAAGGAGGGTAGGGCACTAGGCGCAACATCATCTGAGGTGAAATAACAATCTATAGCGATTCAAGTGAAAAATGAAAAGCTGATATCTACCTAGCCTATTAACAGCATTGGCACACAGAACAACAAGTCAAGTAGGAAAAATGCATAACAATTGTGCAAATCAGGGATAGTCCCCAGAATGGGAGAGTAACAAATACACCTCTGTCCAGAAGAGGGTAAAGAGTCATCCAGACAAGTGTGGGCCTGTTAGTTTGACATCAACACCATGCAAAGTTTTGGAGCAAGAACAGCTAAGACCAGGGAAGGAGGGGGTAATGTGTAATTTACAAAATAATTTATCAGAGCTAAATTGTTTCCAGATAATTTAATAGCTTTCCTTTCTAGGACCAGTTCTTCCCTACACAGGGGATGAATTACATCTATTTCACTTTCTGTGAGCTTCTGATACATTATCTACGGATTTGGGCTTTGGGGCTGCAAGTGAATAAAGGGAATTTACAATTGTTCACACTGAAGAGGGACTTACCAGCAAAGGAGTCGTTACCTATGGTAATTCTCAGAGACAGTTCTGAAACTGCAGCTGCTAAGGAGGCAAAGACTCATGGAGAAATGTAGGCTGGAAGGGACCTCTGAAAACCCAACCTCCTATTCAGGGCAGAGCTGACTTCAAAGTTAGATATGTTCGGTATGGACATGGTGGCTGAAGATTAAAAATTACACATGAGCTTTGAGATTTGCAGGGGACATAAGGTTGGGAAGTACTACCAAGCCTGACAGAAGGATATCGCTTGTGATTGAAATGGTTCAGGTGAAGTGACAGGTGATAATACAAAGCAGAGCCATTCTCAGAGATTCTCAAAAAAGGGTGTTTTTTTGTCATGTTTGCTATATGGCAGTCAGGAGTTTAAAGCAAGCAAACAAACAAACAAACAAAAATGACAACAAAACCTCACGTTCATGCACTGTTAGCACAAGGAGGACTGAAAAAGTTTAGTGGTTATATAGTGTGTATGGCTATTCATTTTTTTTCCCTCCAGTATGAATACACTGGACAAGGCAGCCCTGACACTCATTTGAGACATGAGGCACAGTTCTGCCACTTGTATTCACATTGAACTTAGGAGGAAGAGTTCACAAGACAGAAGGAACAAGTTGCCTATTGCCTGGAAGGGAATGAAAGGACATCATTCTGCCCAGCCAGATGCCAGTTGAGAGAAGAATATGTTGTCTCTACGTAAATGAATTTCTTGAGTAAATATCAAGGAGAAATAGGAAATGTGTAAGTTGGGAGACACATCTGAAATGATGACTGCAGTTGGCTTATGAGCAAGTTTGGACGGGAAATTGGTAGAAACTTCCCATTTTAAGAATAAAGTGCACCATAGATATGAAGTCAGCATTCACCTAAACAGTAATGGCCAACTCAAATCCCCCACAAGAAAGCAGTGGACAAACCAGAACACTAACAAACATGTTGGGGTCTAGAGTCAAATAGATATACCTAACTTTACTATGCCTAAACATCTGAGGGATTGCTTTTAGAGGCTGAGGGCTTGTACCCCATTTCCAATCACTTTCTCTGTGCCCCCTTCCCCAGAGAAGGAAGCTGCTTGGCTTCCCTGCCCTCTGATTCAGCTGCCCGCTGAGGCTGCCCGCTCCTCAGCACCTCTAAGCAGCAGCACCTTCACGTCTCCTCCTGCACCAGCAGCACATCAGCGCCTCTTGTTCCAGCAGCAGGACATCGGCGTCTCCCATTGCACCATGCAGACCTCCACGCCTCGAGTGCCACCAGCAGTACTCAATGCGAGCTGGACGCTCAGGGCACTTATGGCCACCCACCTTTGTGAGGTCAAAGGCTGACAGTGACTCTCTGCTGACCTCACACGGCTCTCGGGCGCCCCGATGGCAGAGGTTACGGCGCTAAGCTGACTGCCAGGAGAAAAGGCTGACATGAAATGGCTGCTCCACAATGCCAGGAGCAAGGTCTGCTGGAATGGGGGTTCGGAGCGGAGCTCGGCCTTGGGCCTGGGAACTGTGCCTGGGAGCCAGGGACGTCCTTGGTGTGCAGCTGGACACCTGGGCCTGAGAAAGCAAGGTTTCTTTAGAGAGAATTGGAAGCATCGTCACCTAGTGGCTGTGTCAGGGGGACGAGAGAAATGCACAGCATCTCTTGGTTCCCTGAAGTGCACGTGTCCTACGCCCTTGGATGTCTCCATGATAGAAAAAGGGACTGATTTTTACCCAAAACAGAGCTCCTTTCTCTCGGGAGCTTCTCACGCTGCGTGTCCTCCTCTCTTTCTTGTATTTGGCTATGACTTTAGGCTTGTTCTTGCTACTCCTTAAGCAGACTGAAGCTTCCCCGGAACATCACATTAACTGCTTTTCACTACCTCTAAGTGCCTTTCCTCCGCTTCTCATCTAATTAATTAGTGCTATCCTCTTCACGCCTGCTACAGAGGTATCTTTCCTACCTGGTACAAGCTAGAAGAGCTTAGCAGCATCCATACGTCTCTTTCCTTTAGTCCTCACAGTAGACTTGCTCGAGGTAATTTGTGTTGAGCAGTAATCAAGAGAAAGTGTCACCAAGCCAAGGCTGCATTTGCTTGTGCCTTATGGAATCCCTGCAGCTGTGTCCCCTCCCAGCTTCCTGTGTGCCCCAAGCATCCTCGCTTGCAGGGCAGTAGAAGATGCAGAAAAGTCCTGGCCTTAGTGGAAGCACTGCCCTGCAAGAGCTAAGACATCCCTCTTAGCAGCTCACTGTAGCCCCGAAATCCCAAAAAACGGCACATGCCAGCTACTGGGAAGGAAATGAACTCTGTCATTGTGATATACCCGCTCAAGGCCCTGCTCTTTGGCCCAGGTGTCTACGAGGTGGTTTTGGAAATGAATCCTGTTGCGTGACTCCGTTCTTTCTGGGTGCTACTTTTCAGTTTAAAGCGGTTACTCCTTGTCCTGTCACTCCAGGCCCTGATAAAGACTCCCTCCCCAGCTTTCCTACAGGTTGCCTTTAAGTACAGGAAGGCTCTCCCTGGTGTCGCAGTAAGCTCACCTGTTACCCAGGTGTCACAGTTATTTCCTGTGATAGGAATAATGACCAGGGTTAATCTATTGCAGGTGATTTCATACAATTATAGAAAAGCTTTTGTTGGAAAGCACCTTAGAGGTCTCCAGATCACCCGCGTACTTCAAGCAGGGCCATTTTTAAAGCCCTGTCATATTGCTCAGGGGCTTGTACAGTCAAATTTTGAATGGCCCCAGCAAGAGACCCTACACTCTCACTGTGTCCCTTTGCCAGTGCCTAGGCAGAGTGTGCTTCCCCTGCTGGTCCTGGTGAGATGAACTGATACAAGTTTTGAGAAAACAGAAGTTTATGCTACTGCATGAAGTACCCTTTGTAACATTTTTTTTTTTAACCTTTACTGTTTCATATCTGAAATTTGAAATTCATCAGGGAACTCAGCCTGGCACACAGTAAAACTGATGGCAGATACTTCACAATATTATTCGAATTTCACGTAAATAGAACAGACTAGCAACTTACTTAGGAGAAGTAATACGATTTCAGAAATATTCAAAACCAAAGGCATTCCAAACTAAGTTTAAGTTCAGAGGAAATCCAAAGGAAAAACTAATTTTGAAACTAATAATCAGAGAACATAATCTTCTACAAACGATAGATTTTCCTCCTGTATTGGGTAATTTTGATCTGTCTTTAATGATCATCTAGACATGGCTTTGACACTGAGTATTTTGCTTTGCCACTGCATTAAGTCTTCTTCTCATGTGTGGTAAATGTCCTGCTCTCATGGGATGGGCCTAGGAGACATACGCACTGTGTCTCATGATGCTTGGCTATCATCTTAAATCTGTGAGAAGAGGAAAGGTCTCGCTGCTTCCTGAACAGGGAATTGGATGTCTGCAGTTGAGAACCCTCTGTCTAATCCAGAAACGTGAAGGAAGGAGTTTGCTGGATTGCAAGTGACAGTGAAGAAAGCCACAGATGACATATCAAACTGATTAAAATGTTATTTAGCTCAGGGCATGGCTAATGATGTGGAGCTGGAATAGTTTGACGATTGTAATTACGCTCACTATCATTGTTATTTGTTTACAGGATGGTAATGCCTAAAGGTCCCGCTGGAGCCTGAAACAAGGTTGTGCTGGGTGCTGCACGTGCATATATCAGTGGCGATTTGAGAGCTAGTGATACAAACAGACAAAACAGAGATTGAAAGGAGAAACAGAGGGATAGAGAGAAGAAGATCTCCCTGCAGGTCATTTAGGGGAACCAGCCATGAGTACAGTGCATCCAGGTCTCCAGTGCTCTGCTGGCCCAGCCAGATGAATGGAAAACATTGCAGCTTTGGAAAAATAGTGTTTCTTCTAATTCTTTGGCCACAGTTTTGATGTTTTAGGACTGCTTTTTTTTTTTTTTTTTTCCTTCCTTTTTTTCTTTTCCCCATTTGTGCTAGAAAAGGTGAACTTTTCAAATACCTATTCTGAATTAAAATATCGTTTTCATTGTTATGTTTCTGTTTTGTTGGCACTATTCATAATGACTTCTACCCTTCAGTGGCAGCAAAAGCTTATCATACCGTACAATTGGAAAGATCACAGAAAACTTCAGAGCTTTTGAAGAAAGGTGAGGAAAATCCATTCCCTGTTCTAGGCAGACAGAGTGGCTGATTTCCAGAAAGGTAAATGGGCAGGATAAGGCCACTTCATGTTCACTGATGGCCAGTTGTACGGACTGTGAAGATAATGGACTACCAGCACAAGAGACGGTGCCAATAATCTAATCCAATCCAATCTATTTCAAGTGGTAGAGACCTGATACTCTATGACAATGTGAGGAAGACCTAACTGTCAGGCAAACTTTGAGATGATCATGTTCAGGATCTAAAACTGTTATGACAAGTGTCAACACAGGAAGGGTGAAACAAAGGCATGAATGTCATACAAGTACTGATAAATCTCAGGAAGGCTGGAAACCAAGGCAAATGGATGGAATAAGATGGTGCTTTGTGTTAGCAAGAAGCAGAGGATGGAGAAATTAAATGTTATGGGTCAGCAAAAGAGTGGTTTTGTGCAAATCACTGCTAAAGATAGACAGCCTTGCTAGCCTGCTCTTTGCTCTTAGCTCCAGTCTAATAGTGAATTATCTCTGTACAGTTATCAGACACGTAAACAATAATGGGAATTATGGGAGACTTTAACTTCCCAGCAAAAGATTGAAAGATAATTACCACTTATGTTCACAGAGGTATACTATGTGATGGATTTCTTCCCAAAAGTGAAAAAATATAAGACCATTTTAGACTTGGCTCCTGTATGGGTTTAAATGTAGTAAAATTTGAATAAAGTGTGATCATGAGCTGACTTTTCTCATTTTACATTTCACGACAGACAAAACCAGGTTTAGAATGAAGGTTTTGAGGCTTAGAAATGCAAACTTTGAAATCTAAGGAAATGAATAATTGAGTCTGACTAAGCAGCTCTGGGACTTGAGTGCAGAGAAGGCATAGTTAAAATTCAAAATTCAAAGAGGAAAAAAGCGATGAGAAAAGGCATGTTTCAGAGGTTAAAAACTGCAGAAATAAAGTAAGAATGACCAAAAACCTCCTTCACATAGGAAATTAAACAATAATAGTAAGTGGTACTTAAGCCACAGAAACCAGGGGGAACAAAGAGAACAAATTAGGACAGTTGCACGCTTGAGGCAAAAATAGATCAAACGTTACTGATGTCTCAAATGCTGCAAATCTTATTTCCTGCATCTAACAGCAACAACAATGTGATATTAAGGGCAGTGACAGGACTCCCATTGAAAAGGAGGGTAGGGCACTAGGCACAACATCATCTGAGGTGAAATAACAATCTATAGCGATTCAAGTGAAAAATGAAAAGCTGATATCTACCTAGCCTATTAACAGCATTGGCACACAGAACAACAAGTCAAGTAGGAAAAATGCATAACAATTGTGCAAATCAGGGATAGTCCCCAGAATGGGAGAGTAACAAATACACCTCTGTCCAGAAGAGGGTAAAGAGTCATCCAGACAAGTGTGGGCCTGTTAGTTTGACATCAACACCATGCAAAGTTTTGGAGCAAGAACAGCTAAGACCAGGGAAGGAGGGGGTAATGTGTAATTTACAAAATAATTTATCAGAGCTAAATTGTTTCCAGATAATTTAATAGCTTTCCTTTCTAGGACCAGTTCTTCCCTACACAGGGGATGAATTACATCTATTTCACTTTCTGTGAGCTTCTGATACATTATCTACGGATTTGGGCTTTGGGGCTGCAAGTGAATAAAGGGAATTTACAATTGTTCACACTGAAGAGGGACTTACCAGCAAAGGAGTCGTTACCTATGGTAATTCTCAGAGACAGTTCTGAAACTGCAGCTGCTAAGGAGGCAAAGACTCATGGAGAAATGTAGGCTGGAAGGGACCTCTGAAAACCCAACCTCCTATTCAGGGCAGAGCTGACTTCAAAGTTAGATATGTTCGGTATGGACATGGTGGCTGAAGATTAAAAATTACACATGAGCTTTGAGATTTGCAGGGGACATAAGGTTGGGAAGTACTACCAAGCCTGACAGAAGGATATCGCTTGTGATTGAAATGGTTCAGGTGAAGTGACAGGTGATAATACAAAGCAGAGCCATTCTCAGAGATTCTCAAAAAAGGGTGTTTTTTTGTCATGTTTGCTATATGGCAGTCAGGAGTTTAAAGCAAGCAAACAAACAAACAAACAAAAATGACAACAAAACCTCACGTTCATGCACTGTTAGCACAAGGAGGACTGAAAAGGTTTAGTGGTTATATAGTGTGTATGGCTATTCATTTTTTTTTCCCTCCAGTATGAATACACTGGACAAGGCAGCCCTGACACTCATTTGAGACATGAGGCACAGTTCTGCCACTTGTATTCACATTGAACTTAGGAGGAAGAGTTCACAAGACAGAAGGAACAAGTTGCCTATTGCCTGGAAGGGAATGAAAGGACATCATTCTGCCCAGCCAGATGCCAGTTGAGAGAAGAATATGTTGTCTCTACGTAAATGAATTTCTTGAGTAAATATCAAGGAGAAATAGGAAATGTGTAAGTTGGGAGACACATCTGAAATGATGACTGCAGTTGGCTTATGAGCAAGTTTGGACGGGAAATTGGTAGAAACTTCCCATTTTAAGAATAAAGTGCACCATAGATATGAAGTCAGCATTCACCTAAACAGTAATGGCCAACTCAAATCCCCCACAAGAAAGCAGTGGACAAACCAGAACACTAACAAACATGTTGGGGTCTAGAGTCAAATAGATATACCTAACTTTACTATGCCTAAACATCTGAGGGATTGCTTTTAGAGGCTGAGGGCTTGTACCCCATTTCCAATCACTTTCTCTGTGCCCCCTTCCCCAGAGAAGGAAGCTGCTTGGCTTCCCTGCCCTTTGATTCAGCTGCCTGCTGAGGCTGCCCGCCCCTCAGCACCTCTAAGCAGCAGCACCTTCACGTCTCCTCCTGCACCAGCAGCACATCAGCGCCTCTTGTTCCAGCAGCAGGACATCGGCGTCTCCCATTGCACCATGCAGACCTCCACGCCTCGAGTGCCACCAGCAGTACTCAATGCGAGCTGGACGCTCAGGGCACTTATGGCCACCCACCTTTGTGAGGTCAAAGGCTGACAGTGACTCTCTGCTGACCTCACACGGCTCTCGGGCGCCCCGATGGCAGAGGTTACGGCGCTAAGCTGACTGCCAGGAGAAAAGGCTGACATGAAATGGCTGCTCCACAATGCCAGGAGCAAGGTCTGCTGGAATGGGGGTTCGGAGCGGAGCTCGGCCTTGGGCCTGGGAACTGTGCCTGGGAGCCAGGGACGTCCTTGGTGTGCAGCTGGACACCTGGGCCTGAGAAAGCAAGGTTTCTTTAGAGAGAATTGGAAGCATCGTCACCTAGTGGCTGTGTCAGGGGGACGAGAGAAATGCACAGCATCTCTTGGTTCCCTGAAGTGCACGTGTCCTACGCCCTTGGATGTCTCCATGATAGAAAAAGGGACTGATTTTTACCCAAAACAGAGCTCCTTTCTCTCGGGAGCTTCTCACGCTGCGTGTCCTCCTCTCTTTCTTGTATTTGGCTATGACTTTAGGCTTGTTCTTGCTACTCCTTAAGCAGACTGAAGCTTCCCCGGAACATCACATTAACTGCTTTTCACTACCTCTAAGTGCCTTTCCTCCGCTTCTCATCTAATTAATTAGTGCTATCCTCTTCACGCCTGCTACAGAGGTATCTTTCCTACCTGGTACAAGCTAGAAGAGCTTAGCAGCATCCATACGTCTCTTTCCTTTAGTCCTCACAGTAGACTTGCTCGAGGTAATTTGTGTTGAGCAGTAATCAAGAGAAAGTGTCACCAAGCCAAGGCTGCATTTGCTTGTGCCTTATGGAATCCCTGCAGCTGTGTCCCCTCCCAGCTTCCTGTGTGCCCCAAGCATCCTCGCTTGCAGGGCAGTAGAAGATGCAGAAAAGTCCTGGCCTTAGTGGAAGCACTGCCCTGCAAGAGCTAAGACATCCCTCTTAGCAGCTCACTGTAGCCCCGAAATCCCAAAAAACGGCACATGCCAGCTACTGGGAAGGAAATGAACTCTGTCATTGTGATATACCCGCTCAAGGCCCTGCTCTTTGGCCCAGGTGTCTACGAGGTGGTTTTGGAAATGAATCCTGTTGCGTGACTCCGTTCTTTCTGGGTGCTACTTTTCAGTTTAAAGCGGTTACTCCTTGTCCTGTCACTCCAGGCCCTGATAAAGACTCCCTCCCCAGCTTTCCTACAGGTTGCCTTTAAGTACAGGAAGGCTCTCCCTGGTGTCGCAGTAAGCTCACCTGTTACCCAGGTGTCACAGTTATTTCCTGTGATAGGAATAATGACCAGGGTTAATCTATTGCAGGTGATTTCATACAATTATAGAAAAGCTTTTGTTGGAAAGCACCTTAGAGGTCTCCAGATCACCCGCGTACTTCAAGCAGGGCCATTTTTAAAGCCCTGTCATATTGCTCAGGGGCTTGTACAGTCAAATTTTGAATCGCCCCAGCAAGAGACCCTACACTCTCACTGTGTCCCTTTGCCAGTGCCTAGGCAGAGTGTGCTTCCCCTGCTGGTCCTGGTGAGATGAACTGATACAAGTTTTGAGAAAACAGAAGTTTATGCTACTGCATGAAGTACCCTTTGTAACATTTTTTTTTTTTAACCTTTACTGTTTCATATCTGAAATTTGAAATTCATCAGGGAACTCAGCCTGGCACACAGTAAAACTGATGGCAGATACTTCACAATATTATTCGAATTTCACGTAAATAGAACAGACTAGCAACTTACTTAGGAGAAGTAATACGATTTCAGAAATATTCAAAACCAAAGGCATTCCAAACTAAGTTTAAGTTCAGAGGAAATCCAAAGGAAAAACTAATTTTGAAACTAATAATCAGAGAACATAATCTTCTACAAACGATAGATTTTCCTCCTGTATTGGGTAATTTTGATCTGTCTTTAATGATCATCTAGACATGGCTTTGACACCGAGTATTTTGCTTTGCCACTGCATTAAGTCTTCTTCTCATGTGTGGTAAATGTCCTGCTCTCATGGGATGGGCCTAGGAGACATACGCACTGTGTCTCATGATGCTTGGCTATCATCTTAAATCTGTGAGAAGAGGAAAGGTCTCGCTGCTTCCTGAACAGGGAATTGGATGTCTGCAGTTGAGAACCCTCTGTCTAATCTAGAAACGTGAAGGAAGGAGTTTGCTGGATTGCAAGTGACAGTGAAGAAAGCCACAGATGACATATCAAACTGATTAAAATGTTATTTAGCTCAGGGCATGGCTAATGATGTGGAGCTGGAATAGTTTGACGATTGTAATTACACTCACTATCATTGTTATTTGTTTACAGGATGGTAATGCCTAAAGGTCCCGCTGGAGCCTGAAACAAGGTTGTGCTGGGTGCTGCACGTGCATATATCAGTGGCGATTTGAGAGCTAGTGATACAAACAGACAAAACAGAGATTGAAAGGAGAAACAGAGGGATAGAGAGAAGAAGATCTCCCTGCAGGTCATTTAGGGGAACCAGCCATGAGTACAGTGCATCCAGGTCTCCAGTGCTCTGCTGGCCCAGCCAGATGAATGGAAAACATTGCAGCTTTGGAAAAATAGTGTTTCTTCTAATTCTTTGGCCACAGTTTTGATGTTTTAGGACTGCTTTTTTTTTTTTTTTTCCTTCCTTTTTTTCTTTTCCCCATTTGTGCTAGAAAAGGTGAACTTTTCAAATACCTATTCTGAATTAAAATATCGTTTTCATTGTTATGTTTCTGTTTTGTTGGCACTATTCATAATGACTTCTACCCTTCAGTGGCAGCAAAAGCTTATCATACCGTACAATTGGAAAGATCACAGAAAACTTCAGAGCTTTTGAAGAAAGGTGAGGAAAATCCATTCCCTGTTCTAGGCAGACAGAGTGGCTGATTTCCAGAAAGGTAAATGGGCAGGATAAGGCCACTTCATGTTCACTGATGGCCAGTTGTACGGACTGTGAAGATAATGGACTACCAGCACAAGAGACGGTGCCAATAATCTAATCCAATCCAATCTATTTCAAGTGGTAGAGACCTGATACTCTATGACAATGTGAGGAAGATCTAACTGTCAGGCAAACTTTGAGATGATCATGTTCAGGATCTAAAACTGTTATGACAAGTGTCAACACAGGAAGGGTGAAACAAAGGCATGAATGTCATACAAGTACTGATAAATCTCAGGAAGGCTGGAAACCAAGGCAAATGGATGGAATAAGATGGTGCTTTGTGTTAGCAAGAAGCAGAGGATGGAGAAATTAAATGTTATGGGTCAGCAAAAGAGTGGTTTTGTGCAAATCACTGCTAAAGATAGACAGCCTTGCTAGCCTGCTCTTTGCTCTTAGCTCCAGTCTAATAGTGAATTCTCTCTGTACAGTTATCAGACACGTAAACAATAATGGGAATTATGGGAGACTTTAACTTCCCAGCAAAAGATTGAAAGATAATTACCACTTATGTTCACAGAGGTATACTATGTGATGGATTTCTTCCCAAAAGTGAAAAAATATAAGACCATTTTAGACTTGGCTCCTGTATGGGTTTAAATGTAGTAAAATTTGAATAAAGTGTGATCATGAGCTGACTTTTCTCATTTTACATTTCACGACAGACAAAACCAGGTTTAGAATGAAGGTTTTGAGGCTTAGAAATGCAAACTTTGAAATCTAAGGAAATGAATAATTGAGTCTGACTAAGCAGCTCTGGGACTTGAGTGCAGAGAAGGCATAGTTAAAATTCAAAATTCAAAGAGGAAAAAAGCGATGAGAAAAGGCATGTTTCAGAGGTTAAAAACTGCAGAAATAAAGTAAGAATGACCAAAAACCTCCTTCACATAGGAAATTAAACAATAATAGTAAGTGGTACTTAAGCCACAGAAACCAGGGGGAACAAAGAGAACAAATTAGGACAGTTGCACGCTTGAGGCAAAAATAGATCAAAAGTTACTGATGTCTCAAATGCTGCAAATCTTATTTCCTGCATCTAACAGCAACAACAATGTGATATTAAGGGCAGTGACAGGACTCCCATTGAAAAGGAGGGTAGGGCACTAGGCGCAACATCATCTGAGGTGAAATAACAATCTATAGCGATTCAAGTGAAAAATGAAAAGCTGATATCTACCTAGCCTATTAACAGCATTGGCACACAGAACAACAAGTCAAGTAGGAAAAATGCATAACAATTGTGCAAATCAGGGATAGTCCCCAGAATGGGAGAGTAACAAATACACCTCTGTCCAGAAGAGGGTAAAGAGTCATCCAGACAAGTGTGGGCCTGTTAGTTTGACATCAACACCATGCAAAGTTTTGGAGCAAGAACAGCTAAGACCAGGGAAGGAGGGGGTAATGTGTAATTTACAAAATAATTTATCAGAGCTAAATTGTTTCCAGATAATTTAATAGCTTTCCTTTCTAGGACCAGTTCTTCCCTACACAGGGGATGAATTACATCTATTTCACTTTCTGTGAGCTTCTGATACATTATCTACGGATTTGGGCTTTGGGGCTGCAAGTGAATAAAGGGAATTTACAATTGTTCACACTGAAGAGGGACTTACCAGCAAAGGAGTCGTTACCTATGGTAATTCTCAGAGACAGTTCTGAAACTGCAGCTGCTAAGGAGGCAAAGACTCATGGAGAAATGTAGGCTGGAAGGGACCTCTGAAAACCCAACCTCCTATTCAGGGCAGAGCTGACTTCAAAGTTAGATATGTTCGGTATGGACATGGTGGCTGAAGATTAAAAATTACACATGAGCTTTGAGATTTGCAGGGGACATAAGGTTGGGAAGTACTACCAAGCCTGACAGAAGGATATCGCTTGTGATTGAAATGGTTCAGGTGAAGTGACAGGTGATAATACAAAGCAGAGCCATTCTCAGAGATTCTCAAAAAAGGGTGTTTTTTGGTCATGTTTGCTATATGGCAGTCAGGAGTTTAAAGCAAGCAAACAAACAAACAAACAAAAATGACAACAAAACCTCACGTTCATGCACTGTTAGCACAAGGAGGACTGAAAAAGTTTAGTGGTTATATAGTGTGTATGGCTATTCATTTTTTTTTCCCTCCAGTATGAATACACTGGACAAGGCAGCCCTGACACTCATTTGAGACATGAGGCACAGTTCTGCCACTTGTATTCACATTGAACTTAGGAGGAAGAGTTCACAAGACAGAAGGAACAAGTTGCCTATTGCCTGGAAGGGAATGAAAGGACATCATTCTGCCCAGCCAGATGCCAGTTGAGAGAAGAATATGTTGTCTCTACGTAAATGAATTTCTTGAGTAAATATCAAGGAGAAATAGGAAATGTGTAAGTTGGGAGACACATCTGAAATGATGACTGCAGTTGGCTTATGAGCAAGTTTGGACGGGAAATTGGTAGAAACTTCCCATTTTAAGAATAAAGTGCACCATAGATATGAAGTCAGCATTCACCTAAAGAGTAATGGCCAACTCAAATCCCCCACAAGAAAGCAGTGGACAAACCAGAACACTAACAAACATGTTGGGGTCTAGAGTCAAATAGATATACCTAACTTTACTATGCCTAAACATCTGAGGGATTGCTTTTAGAGGCTGAGGGCTTGTACCCCATTTCCAATCACTTTCTCTGTGCCCCCTTCCCCAGAGAAGGAAGCTGCTTGGCTTCCCTGCCCTCTGATTCAGCTGCCCGCTGAGGCTGCCCGCCCCTCAGCACCTCTAAGCAGCAGCACCTTCACGTCTCCTCCTGCACCAGCAGCACATCAGCGCCTCTTGTTCCAGCAGCAGGACATCGGCGTCTCCCATTGCACCATGCAGACCTCCACGCCTCGAGTGCCACCAGCAGTACTCAATGCGAGCTGGACGCTCAGGGCACTTATGGCCACCCACCTTTGTGAGGTCAAAGGCTGACAGTGACTCTCTGCTGACCTCACACGGCTCTCGGGCGCCCCGATGGCAGAGGTTACGGCGCTAAGCTGACTGCCAGGAGAAAAGGCTGACATGAAATGGCTGCTCCACAATGCCAGGAGCAAGGTCTGCTGGAATGGGGGTTCGGAGGGGAGCTCGGCCTTGGGCCTGGGAACTGTGCCTGGGAGCCAGGGACGTCCTTGGTGTGCAGCTGGACACCTGGGCCTGAGAAAGCAAGGTTTCTTTAGAGAGAATTGGAAGCATCGTCACCTAGTGGCTGTGTCAGGGGGACGAGAGAAATGCACAGCATCTCTTGGTTCCCTGAAGTGCACGTGTCCTACGCCCTTGGATGTCTCCATGATAGAAAAAGGGACTGATTTTTACCCAAAACAGAGCTCCTTTCTCTCGGGAGCTTCTCATGCTGCGTGTCCTCCTCTCTTTCTTGTATTTGGCTATGACTTTAGGCTTGTTCTTGCTACTCCTTAAGCAGACTGAAGCTTCCCCGGAACATCACATTAACTGCTTTTCACTACCTCTAAGTGCCTTTCCTCCGCTTCTCATCTAATTAATTAGTGCTATCCTCTTCACGCCTGCTACAGAGGTATCTTTCCTACCTGGTACAAGCTAGAAGAGCTTAGCAGCATCCATACGTCTCTTTCCTTTAGTCCTCACAGTAGACTTGCTCGAGGTAATTTGTGTTGAGCAGTAATCAAGAGAAAGTGTCACCAAGCCAAGGCTGCATTTGCTTGTGCCTTATGGAATCCCTGCAGCTGTGTCCCCTCCCAGCTTCCTGTGTGCCCCAAGCATCCTCGCTTGCAGGGCAGTAGAAGATGCAGAAAAGTCCTGGCCTTAGTGGAAGCACTGCCCTGCAAGAGCTAAGACATCCCTCTTAGCAGCTCACTGTAGCCCCGAAATCCCAAAAAACGGCACGTGCCAGCTACTGGGAAGGAAATGAACTCTGCCATTGTGATATACCCGCTCAAGGCCCTGCTCTTTGGCCCAGGTGTCTATGAGACGGTTTTGGAAATGAATCCTGTTGTGTGACTCCGTTCTTTCTGGGTGCTACGTCCCCATAAAGCTTGCTTTTCAAGGCCCAGGAGGGTCTGCCGGGCACTGGCCTGGGTTCCCAGCCTGACCCAACTGCTGGGAATCAGGGAGGCTCGGTCGGTGTCTTGTGTTGGGTTTACGAGGACAGGTTCTGGTAGCGGGGGGCTGCAGGGGTGTCCTCTGTGAGGAGAATGCAGCAGCTGCCCCATGTTAGATAAGGGCCGGTTCCAGGAGGCTCCAGAGGGACCCGCTGCTGCCCAGAACTGAGACAAAACGGATGATGTTTGCGCCTGTGTGAGAGCCCATCTAAGAAAGGGAAAGAAACCTGCTGCACAGCAGCGTCTGGGTCAGGGAGGAGTGAGAAACCTCTCTGCAGCCCCCAAGGTGAGTGCAGCAGGAGGCAGGAGGTGCTCCAGGCTCACAGCAGCAGTTCCCCTGCGGCCTGGGGAGAGGCCCCTGGTGGAGCAGGCTGTCCCCCTGCAGCCCACGGGTCCCACACGGAGCAGATCTCCACGCTGCAGCCCGTGGAGGAGCCCCCGGTGGAGCAGGTGGATGTGGCCTGGAGGAGGCCGCGGCCTGTGGAGAGCCCCCGCAGGAGCAGGCCCGGGCTGGACTGGAACAGGCTCTGCTGAGCCTCTTTTGCCCGTGACGATCATTGTGGAGTGATCTCCCTGTCCTTCTCTCAGCCCTTGAGCCCTTTCCATCCTATTTTCTCCCCTTTCCCTTTGAGGAGGGGCAGGGAGAGAGCGGTTGAGGTGGAGCTCAGCTGCCCAGCTGAGGAAAACCACCACGTCTCTCCCTTGCCGCTGCTGCAGCACGGTGGGTGCAGGCAACACCTGCTGTTCTTCGACCCTCAGCAACCCCACAGCATCTTCCTGGAAGGGATCCCTTTCCTTCACGCCTGACAGGCGCCGCCTCCAGAGGCTTGTGCCCCGTTTCCGATCGCTTTCTCAGTGCCCCCTTCCCCAGAGAAGGATCCCAGCTGCTTGGCTTCCCTGCCCTCCGATTCCAGGCTCCCGGAGCTGTTATCCCAGCATCGCAGCAGCCAGGTGACAATGTGCTCGCCTGCATGACAGCTGAAATCTTGTCCCATGTCTCGCAGCTCGCCCAGGGATGGGGATCACCTGCTTACTGCTGCTTTTCTCTCTTTTCTATTTTATAACAGCCTCCTCTTCCCTGGGATGGCCCTACATTGGGGTCGCCTGCCTCGCCGTCCTGTTGCTCCTTCCCCTTCTTCGGAGGACTTTCTTCCCTGCCTAAACGAGATGACTTCTGCATCCATTCCTTCATCTTGTGTGTGTATTGGCGACTGATACGGCAACGGGGTAGTCCCCGGAGCCAGCTGTAGGGCCTGTCACAGGGTTGGAGTGGCTGCTGGTAAAATCACAGGGCTTGGAGGGGCTGCAGGTAAAATCACAGGGGTTGCAGGGGCTGCAGGTAAAATCACAGGGGTTGGAGGGGCTGCAGGGTGCGTCGCAGGTTTGCATCAGATCAAGATGCATTTCCCTAGAACCACACATTTCCTCCTGAAGGTGCTGAATAGTATTGAATGGTCTTCAAAATGCATAGAGCAGACCCAGCAAACGTACAGCTGGTGCTCGGAAGTAGTTAACTTTTATTTTGTTGCTGTTAATTTTGTATCATGACAACAGATGCAAATATGTATCTTGAGTTGAGGGCAAAGGTGACCTTGGATCTGAAGCACACAGGCGTTCACTAATGTCCCCCCCATCCTGAGTGAATCCAGAACGACTCGGAAGGAAAAATGAAGTACAAAGCAGTGCGTTGTGATAAAGAGAGTTTAATAGGGTAGAAAAGGAAGAGAACCTAAAAAAATGCCATCCTGTACAACACAGTCAATAAAGTAAATTTAATAAATAAAATTAATAAATATAATAAATAAAATAAATATTAAAATTAATAAAATAATAAATAAAAATGAAACCAATTTGTCCTATTCTAATGAATTCCTATCCCCATCGTGACTTCCCATCCCACTGGTCATTTCCTATCCCAACAACCTCCCGTGTCTGATCCCAAGGCTGAATTCCCAACTCCCATCACCCTCCCATCCACCCAGCCGTCCACCCATTTTCTCCCGTCCGTGCTGGCCATGCCCACATCCATGCACGGACTGAGCATGGGCAGCGGGAGCGGGCTGCATGAAAGCCCCTCGGCATCCCAGTGCCAGAACAGCTGCAGGCAGAGGCCTTGCTGAGTGAACACCTACACTAGAGGAATTTAATAAGGAAGGCACTAAAGAAGAGAAATGACCCGAAAGAAGAAAGAAGTTTGGGATCTCAGCCATTTGGTGTCCCAACAAGCAGTTCCCACGCCCAACCTTTCCCACCCCAGCTATTGCCAACATCCCAACAGCTTCCCATTGCAACGTTCATTCGTGACGCGCGCATTTCCCATTGCCCCAGTTGCCCATCCCTGACAGTGGCAAACACTGCCTAGCTCCAGCACTGGAGAAGGGAGAGGGCAAGCGAGAGGGGCAAGGGCTGAGGAGCGTGGCTGAAGCTGGAGCAGGCGCCTGCAGAGGTCTCTGTGCCTGCATGCTGAGCGGGCCCGGGTGCTGCGGGGGCCGTCGAGGAGCGCAGGGTCACGGGTAGCCGTAATACTTGGCTATGGCGTGGTCCTTCTGCCGCTGCACGAAGAATTGCACGGGGCCGATCTTCATCTGGTGGGCCGCCCGCTGCCGCTCCTCCTGGGCCAGCTTCTTCAGGCGCTCCCGCTCGGGACGCTGCTGCGGCGTGATGGGCACCGACGCCTCCTGCTCCTCCAGCGGCGTGGGCGCCGCGTCGCCGCCTGCCCAGGGCCCCACGCAGGGCACGTAGTCCACGCGGGGCTGCGCCGGACGCTGCAGCGTGCGCGGCTGCGTGGGCAGAGGCTCCCGCTGCGCTTGGCCCCCCGCGGCTGGCAGGCACGGCGCTCTGGGCGCCTGCTGCAGGGGAGCTCTCCACGCTCGCGCCGTGCTGCCTGGTGGTGCCGGCACCGCCTGGGCCTTGTCTCCAGCTGGGGGCCGGGGGGCAGCGGGCACAGCGCTGGAGCCTGGCACCGTCGGCGGGGCCCTGGGCATGCTGCTGGGGCCGCTGGAGGTGGGCTGCGGCTGCACACAGGGCGGCTGGCGCACTGGCCCCAGCGCCTTCGCCCTGGCCCCCAGCGGCTGCAAAGTCTCGCTGGGGGTCTTTGTCCCCGGGTGCTGGCGCTGCAGCGTCTTGTCCCCGATGGCTTGGGGACGGAGCCTGTCCTGGGCCCGCACGGCACGGGCACGGGCACGGGGCTTAATGGGGGGGGGCTCCAGCAGCAGCAGCGCTCTCCGGGGAGGCGGTGCCGCTGCTCCTTGCCCCCCAGCAGCCCCCGGGCTTCGGGCCCTCTTGCTGGGCGCCCTGGTGCTGTCGCTCGCCGGCTGCTGCCTGCCGCCGCCCGCTTGGCCGCTGCTGCCAGCCACCGCGCTGTGGCCACCCGTCTTCCCCTGGCACAGCGTCTTGGGGCCTTGGCCACCCTGGCCCAGCAGCGTCGTCTTCTCCTTGCCGGGGGTTTTCTCCGTCGCCGGCCTCCTGTGCTGGGAGCTCTGCGCTGTGCTGGGGGTGCTGGTGGGCGCGGGGCGCTTGGCCCCCCACTTGGTGCCGGTGGGCGCAGGGGCAGGCGGGGGGCTCTTGAGGGGACTCAGAGGGGGATTGGGCAGGGGCCTCCTAAGGGCACTAATAAATTCAGGGCCGGGGGGGCTCTTGAGGGGACCCAGAGGGGGATTGGGCAGGGGTCTCCTAAGGGCACTAATAAATTCAGGGTCGGGGGGGCTCTTGAGGGGACTCAGGCGAGGCTTGGGCAGGGGTCTCCTAAGGGAATTAAGGAATTGAGGGTCGGGGGGTCTCTTGAGGGGACGCGAGGGAGGGTTGGGCAGGGGTCTGCTAAGGGCAGTGAGGAATTCAGGGTGGGGGGGCCTTTTGGGGAGAGTGAAGGGAGGGTTGGGCAGGGGTCTCCTGAGGGCACTGAGCTGGGGACTGGCTGCAGGCTTGAGGGGGGAGCTCACTGCCGGCACAGCAGGGGGCTGCACCGCCCGCCCACCCTGCACCTTCTCGGGGTGCACCCCAGGGGTTGAGGGTACCTCACCCAGCGCTCTGGTGGCTGCCAGTCCCTGTGTGCTCGGCTCCTCGATGTCCTCGCAGAGGTCGGGCAGCTCAGACAGGAAGCGGCTGAGCACAGGACTGCTGGGGACACCGGGGAAGGCGTCCTGGGGCTCCACGGCATCGAGCCAGCTGAGCAGCTCCTCCAAGCCGGAGATGTCCAGGTCGGCCGGGAGCTGGTCCTGCAGGTGCTGCAGCTGCTGGCTGTCCCCTGCCAGGTGGGGAAAGGCCTCGGCGAAAGCATCGGGGCCCAGCTCAAGCAGCTCCAGGGGCTCCTCAGGCACCTCTGCAACTGTCGCCGCTGAGGAAAAAGCAAGCAAATCCCCCAGGATGGGCGATGCCAGCTTTCCCATGGCTCCTGGGTGTGGGGCGCCCAGCGGCCGGCTGTGCCAGCCCCAAACTCACCGTTGGGCGTCACCGTCTGGGTGCTGGCGGTCGTTGGAGCCTGGGCAGGCTCGGGGGGAGTGGGGCCGGGCAGCGGGGGCCCCTGGTCCTCGCTGAGCCCCACGGCGTGGTCGCAGGGCTCCGGCAGCTGCCCCCGGCTGCTGGTCAGGGTGCGGGGCGCGGGGAGCGCCTGCCCCCGCAGCGGAGGCCCCGGGACGAGGAGTGGTGGGGGGCCGGGGTGGGCAGGGGCCTGCAGCAGGCAGGTGCCTGCGGGGTGCAGGAGCTCCCCATGGAGCACGGCCCCGGGCCCCAGCCAGAGGGGATCCTGGGGCAGCACCGTCCCCGTCCCCACGGGCTGTCCCCACTGGTAGACGGGGGCCCAGGGAGGAGCGGTGTGGGGGAGCTGCCCCACAGCAGGGAGCTGCCCCACGGCGGGGAGCTGCCCAAGCTGCAGGTGGTGCCCCTCGGGTGGGAGGTGCCCCCCAGGTGCCAGCTGCACCCCGGCGGGGAGCTGCAGCACCTGCCCCTGGACCCCCGGCACCACGTGCCAGACGGTGGCCTGGGGCAGCGCGTAGGGGAGGGTGGGTACCTGGGGGGGCTGCAAGGGCAGCGCCATCGCTCCGGGGAGGGAGGGCAGCAGCCAGGCAGCCACCGTTGGCGGCACGGCTGGGACGACGAAGGGGGAGTTTTGCGTCTGCGGAAGCCGCGGAAGCCGTCTGGGGAAACCCTCTGTGGGAAAAAGGGCGCTGGGGTGAGATCTGGGGCGCTGGGCTCGCCAGCAGGGCCGCAGCCCCGGGAGGAGCGGGAGCCGGCTGCTGTACCTGCCATGGTGGCTGGAGAGTGGGGCGGTCGGTTGGGGAACGCGGGCAACGGCCGTTCCGTCCCAACGGCTGACCAGCCCCTCGCCGCCATCTTGGTGAGGACTGCAGCTTTTGGACCCAAGCAGGCTTCCCATCGCAAGACTTTTCCATCCCCATCGGGCTTTCCCTCCCACGCATCATTTGCCATGCCCAGGACGGTTTCACACCAACACTTCCCCGTCCCAAGCATTTCCCGTCCCAGTACCAGCTTTGCATCCTAACGGTCATTTCCCATCCTTACAATTTCACATGATAACAGATTCCCATACGAGATATTTCCCATCGACACGAAGCCTTTCTTAATCCAAAGAGATCTCATCCCAAAGAATTCCCATTCCTCTGATTACTTTTCCAAGTACTTCCTTCCCCAGTGAATGTTACCCACCCCATTAAAGACTTCCCATCCCAATACTTCCCCATCCCCGGAGTGATTTCCCATCCCAACGCTTTTGCTTCCCAATGATTTCAAACCCAGGGAAGATTTCCCATCTCTTTGAGTTCCTAGCCCAATGGCTTTCCACCCCAAGGAAGTCTTCCCATCCCAGCAATGATTTCTCGGCCCACTCATCATTTCCCATCCCAATCATTTCCCATTTTCACCATCCAACAGACAGCTTAGCCAGCCCACAGCTAGAGAGAGATCACAACAGGGATTTGGACGATTCTGTTAGATGCAAGGTCACGGAGACTTGGTGTGCTACCGATTGCTCTTTATTACAGATCAACACAGATCGCCAGTACCAAGGGCGCTGGGATGAATCTGGTGAATATGCAGATACAAGGCTCTTACATTTCTTACCAGGAAATAAACAGATATGGGCATTTCTCTCTACCCACCTTAGTAAAAAGATAGGAAGGGTAGAGCACTAATTAAGAGTAGCATGCTCAGCCACCGGCACGGAGGCTGCCCGCTCCTCAGCACCTCTAAGCAGCAGCACCTTCACGTCTCCTCCTGCACCAGCAGCACATCAGCGCCTCTTGTTCCAGCAGCAGGACATCGGCGTCTCCCATTGCACCATGCAGACCTCCACGCCTCGAGTGCCACCAGCAGTACTCAATGCGAGCTGGACGCTCAGGGCACTTATGGCCACCCACCTTTGTGAGGTCAAAGGCTGACAGTGACTCTCTGCTGACCTCACACGGCTCTCGGGCGCCCCGATGGCAGAGGTTACGGCGCTAAGCTGACTGCCAGGAGAAAAGGCTGACATGAAATGGCTGCTCCACAATGCCAGGAGCAAGGTCTGCTGGAATGGGGGTTCGGAGGGGAGCTCGGCCTTGGGCCTGGGAACTGTGCCTGGGAGCCAGGGACGTCCTTGGTGTGCAGCTGGACACCTGGGCCTGAGAAAGCAAGGTTTCTTTAGAGAGAATTGGAAGCATCGTCACCTAGTGGCTGTGTCAGGGGGACGAGAGAAATGCACAGCATCTCTTGGTTCCCTGAAGTGCACGTGTCCTACGCCCTTGGATGTCTCCATGATAGAAAAAGGGACTGATTTTTACCCAAAACAGAGCTCCTTTCTCTCGGGAGCTTCTCATGCTGCGTGTCCTCCTCTCTTTCTTGTATTTGGCTATGACTTTAGGCTTGTTCTTGCTACTCCTTAAGCAGACTGAAGCTTCCCCGGAACATCACATTAACTGCTTTTCACTACCTCTAAGTGCCTTTCCTCCGCTTCTCATCTAATTAATTAGTGCTATCCTCTTCACGCCTGCTACAGAGGTATCTTTCCTACCTGGTACAAGCTAGAAGAGCTTAGCAGCATCCATACGTCTCTTTCCTTTAGTCCTCACAGTAGACTTGCTCGAGGTAATTTGTGTTGAGCAGTAATCAAGAGAAAGTGTCACCAAGCCAAGGCTGCATTTGCTTGTGCCTTATGGAATCCCTGCAGCTGTGTCCCCTCCCAGCTTCCTGTGTGCCCCAAGCATCCTCGCTTGCAGGGCAGTAGAAGATGCAGAAAAGTCCTGGCCTTAGTGGAAGCACTGCCCTGCAAGAGCTAAGACATCCCTCTTAGCAGCTCACTGTAGCCCCGAAATCCCAAAAAACGGCACGTGCCAGCTACTGGGAAGGAAATGAACTCCGCCATTGTGATATACCCGCTCAAGGCCCTGCTCTTTGGCCCAGGTGTCTATGAGGTGGTTTTGGAAATGAATCCTGTTGCGTGACTCCGTTCTTTCTGGGTGCTACTTTTCAGTTTAAAGCGGTTACTCCTTGTCCTGTCACTCCAGGCCCTGATAAAGACTCCCTCCCCAGCTTTCCTACAGGTTGCCTTTAAGTACAGGAAGGCTCTCCCTGGTGTCGCAGTAAGCTCACCTGTTACCCAGGTGTCACAGTTATTTCCTGTGATAGGAATAATGACCAGGGTTAATCTATTGCAGGTGATTTCATACAATTATAGAAAAGCTTTTGTTGGAAAGCACCTTAGAGGTCTCCAGATCACCCGCGTACTTCAAGCAGGGCCATTTTTAAAGCCCTGTCATATTGCTCAGGGGCTTGTACAGTCAAATTTTGAATGGCCCCAGCAAGAGACCCTACACTCTCACTGTGTCCCTTTGCCAGTGCCTAGGCAGAGTGTGCTTCCCCTGCTGGTCCTGGTGAGATGAACTGATACAAGTTTTGAGAAAACAGAAGTTTATGCTACTGCATGAAGTACCCTTTGTAACATTTTTTTTTTTTAACCTTTACTGTTTCATATCTGAAATTTGAAATTCATCAGGGAACTCAGCCTGGCACACAGTAAAACTGATGGCAGATACTTCACAATATTATTCGAATTTCACGTAAATAGAACAGACTAGCAACTTACTTAGGAGAAGTAATACGATTTCAGAAATATTCAAAACCAAAGGCATTCCAAACTAAGTTTAAGTTCAGAGGAAATCCAAAGGAAAAACTAATTTTGAAACTAATAATCAGAGAACATAATCTTCTACAAACGATAGATTTTCCTCCTGTATTGGGTAATTTTGATCTGTCTTTAATGATCATCTAGACATGGCTTTGACACCGAGTATTTTGCTTTGCCACTGCATTAAGTCTTCTTCTCATGTGTGGTAAATGTCCTGCTCTCATGGGATGGGCCTAGGAGACATACGCACTGTGTCTCATGATGCTTGGCTATCATCTTAAATCTGTGAGAAGAGGAAAGGTCTCGCTGCTTCCTGAACAGGGAATTGGATGTCTGCAGTTGAGAACCCTCTGTCTAATCTAGAAACGTGAAGGAAGGAGTTTGCTGGATTGCAAGTGACAGTGAAGAAAGCCACAGATGACATATCAAACTGATTAAAATGTTATTTAGCTCAGGGCATGGCTAATGATGTGGAGCTGGAATAGTTTGACGATTGTAATTACACTCACTATCATTGTTATTTGTTTACAGGATGGTAATGCCTAAAGGTCCCGCTGGAGCCTGAAACAAGGTTGTGCTGGGTGCTGCACGTGCATATATCAGTGGCGATTTGAGAGCTAGTGATACAAACAGACAAAACAGAGATTGAAAGGAGAAACAGAGGGATAGAGAGAAGAAGATCTCCCTGCAGGTCATTTAGGGGAACCAGCCATGAGTACAGTGCATCCAGGTCTCCAGTGCTCTGCTGGCCCAGCCAGATGAATGGAAAACATTGCAGCTTTGGAAAAATAGTGTTTCTTCTAATTCTTTGGCCACAGTTTTGATGTTTTAGGACTGCTTTTTTTTTTTTTTTTTTCCTTTTTTTCTTTTCCCCATTTGTGCTAGAAAAGGTGAACTTTTCAAATACCTATTCTGAATTAAAATATCGTTTTCATTGTTATGTTTCTGTTTTGTTGGCACTATTCATAATGACTTCTACCCTTCAGTGGCAGCAAAAGCTTATCATACCGTACAATTGAAAAGATCACAGAAAACTTCAGAGCTTTTGAAGAAAGGTGAGGAAAATCCATTCCCTGTTCTAGGCAGAGAGAGTGGCTGATTTCCAGAAAGGTAAATGGGCAGGATAAGGCCACTTCATGTTCACTGACGGCCAGTTGTACGGACTGTGAAGATAATGGACTACCAGCACAAGAGACGGTGCCAATAATCTAATCCAATCCAATCTATTTCAAGTGGTAGAGACCTGATACTCTATGACAATGTGAGGAAGACCTAACTGTCAGGCAAACTTTGAGATGATCATGTTCAGGATCTAAAACTGTTATGACAAGTGTCAACACAGGAAGGGTGAAACAAAGGCATGAATGTCATACAAGTACTGATAAATCTCAGGAAGGCTGGAAACCAAGGCAAATGGATGGAATAAGATGGTGCTTTGTGTTAGCAAGAAGCAGAGGATGGAGAAATTAAATGTTATGGGTCAGCAAAAGAGTGGTTTTGTGCAAATCACTGCTAAAGATAGACAGCCTTGCTAGCCTGCTCTTTGCTCTTAGCTCCAGTCTAATAGTGAATTATCTCTGTACAGTTATCAGACACGTAAACAATAATGGGAATTATGGGAGACTTTAACTTCCCAGCAAAAGATTGAAAGATAATTACCACTTATGTTCACAGAGGTATACTATGTGATGGATTTCTTCCCAAAAGTGAAAAAATATAAGACCATTTTAGACTTGGCTCCTGTATGGGTTTAAATGTAGTAAAATTTGAATAAAGTGTGATCATGAGCTGACTTTTCTCATTTTACATTTCACGACAGACAAAACCAGGTTTAGAATGAAGGTTTTGAGGCTTAGAAATGCAAACTTTGAAATCTAAGGAAATGAATAATTGAGTCTGACTAAGCAGCTCTGGGACTTGAGTGCAGAGAAGGCATAGTTAAAATTCAAAATTCAAAGAGGAAAAAAGCGATGAGAAAAGGCATGTTTCAGAGGTTAAAAACTGCAGAAATAAAGTAAGAATGACCAAAAACCTCCTTCACATAGGAAATTAAACAATAATAGTAAGTGGTACTTAAGCCACAGAAACCAGGGGGAACAAAGAGAACAAATTAGGACAGTTGCACACTTGAGGCAAAAATAGATCAAAAGTTACTGATGTCTCAAATGCTGCAAATCTTATTTCCTGCATCTAACAGCAACAACAATGTGATATTAAGGGCAGTGACAGGACTCCCATTGAAAAGGAGGGTAGGGCACTAGGCGCAACATCATCTGAGGTGAAATAACAATCTATAGCGATTCAAGTGAAAAATGAAAAGCTGATATCTACCTAGCCTATTAACAGCATTGGCACACAGAACAACAAGTCAAGTAGGAAAAATGCATAACAATTGTGCAAATCAGGGATAGTCCCCAGAATGGGAGAGTAACAAATACACCTCTGTCCAGAAGAGGGTAAAGAGTCATCCAGACAAGTGTGGGCCTGTTAGTTTGACATCAACACCATGCAAAGTTTTGGAGCAAGAACAGCTAAGACCAGGGAAGGAGGGGGTAATGTGTAATTTACAAAATAATTTATCAGAGCTAAATTGTTTCCAGATAATTTAATAGCTTTCCTTTCTAGGACCAGTTCTTCCCTACACAGGGGATGAATTACATCTATTTCACTTTCTGTGAGCTTCTGATACATTATCTACGGATTTGGGCTTTGGGGCTGCAAGTGAATAAAGGGAATTTACAATTGTTCACACTGAAGAGGGACTTACCAGCAAAGGAGTCGTTACCTATGGTAATTCTCAGAGACAGTTCTGAAACTGCAGCTGCTAAGGAGGCAAAGACTCATGGAGAAATGTAGGCTGGAAGGGACCTCTGAAAACCCAACCTCCTATTCAGGGCAGAGCTGACTTCAAAGTTAGATATGTTCGGTATGGACATGGTGGCTGAAGATTAAAAATTACACATGAGCTTTGAGATTTGCAGGGGACATAAGGTTGGGAAGTACTACCAAGCCTGACAGAAGGATATCGCTTGTGATTGAAATGGTTCAGGTGAAGTGACAGGTGATAATACAAAGCAGAGCCATTCTCAGAGCTTCTCAAAAAAGGGTGTTTTTTTGTCATGTTTGCTATATGGCAGTCAGGAGTTTAAAGCAAGCAAACAAACAAACAAACAAAAATGACAACAAAACCTCACGTTCATGCACTGTTAGCACAAGGAGGACTGAAAAAGTTTAGTGGTTATATAGTGTGTATGGCTATTCATTTTTTTTTCCCTCCAGTATGAATACACTGGACAAGGCAGCCCTGACACTCATTTGAGACATGAGGCACAGTTCTGCCACTTGTATTCACATTGAACTTAGGAGGAAGAGTTCACAAGACAGAAGGAACAAGTTGCCTATTGCCTGGAAGGGAATGAAAGGACATCATTCTGCCCAGCCAGATGCCAGTTGAGAGAAGAATATGTTGTCTCTACGTAAATGAATTTCTTGAGTAAATATCAAGGAGAAATAGGAAATGTGTAAGTTGGGAGACACATCTGAAATGATGACTGCAGTTGGCTTATGAGCAAGTTTGGACGGGAAATTGGTAGAAACTTCCCATTTTAAGAATAAAGTGCACCATAGATATGAAGTCAGCATTCACCTAAACAGTAATGGCCAACTCAAATCCCCCACAAGAAAGCAGTGGACAAACCAGAACACTAACAAACATGTTGGGGTCTAGAGTCAAATAGATATACCTAACTTTACTATGCCTAAACATCTGAGGGATTGCTTTTAGAGGCTGAGGGCTCGTACCCCATTTCCAATCACTTTCTCTGTGCCCCCTTCCCCAGAGAAGGAAGCTGCTTGGCTTCCCTGCCCTCTGATTCAGCTGCCCGCTGAGGCTGCCCGCTCCTCAGCACCTCTAAGCAGCAGCACCTTCACGTCTCCTCCTGCACCAGCAGCACATCAGCGCCTCTTGTTCCAGCAGCAGGACATCGGCGTCTCCCATTGCACCATGCAGACCTCCACGCCTCGAGTGCCACCAGCAGTACTCAATGCGAGCTGGACGCTCAGGGCACTTATGGCCACCCACCTTTGTGAGGTCAAAGGCTGACAGTGACTCTCTGCTGACCTCACACGGCTCTCGGGCGCCCCGATGGCAGAGGTTACGGCGCTAAGCTGACTGCCAGGAGAAAAGGCTGACATGAAATGGCTGCTCCACAATGCCAGGAGCAAGGTCTGCTGGAATGGGGGTTCGGAGGGGAGCTCGGCCTTGGGCCTGGGAACTGTGCCTGGGAGCCAGGGACGTCCTTGGTGTGCAGCTGGACACCTGGGCCTGAGAAAGCAAGGTTTCTTTAGAGAGAATTGGAAGCATCGTCACCTAGTGGCTGTGTCAGGGGGACGAGAGAAATGCACAGCATCTCTTGGTTCCCTGAAGTGCACGTGTCCTACGCCCTTGGATGTCTCCATGATAGAAAAAGGGACTGATTTTTACCCAAAACAGAGCTCCTTTCTCTCGGGAGCTTCTCATGCTGCGTGTCCTCCTCTCTTTCTTGTATTTGGCTATGACTTTAGGCTTGTTCTTGCTACTCCTTAAGCAGACTGAAGCTTCCCCGGAACATCACATTAACTGCTTTTCACTACCTCTAAGTGCCTTTCCTCCGCTTCTCATCTAATTAATTAGTGCTATCCTCTTCACGCCTGCTACAGAGGTATCTTTCCTACCTGGTACAAGCTAGAAGAGCTTAGCAGCATCCATACGTCTCTTTCCTTTAGTCCTCACAGTAGACTTGCTCGAGGTAATTTGTGTTGAGCAGTAATCAAGAGAAAGTGTCACCAAGCCAAGGCTGCATTTGCTTGTGTCTTATGGAATCCCTGCAGCTGTGTCCCCTCCCAGCTTCCTGTGTGCCCCAAGCATCCTCGCTTGCAGGGCAGTAGAAGATGCAGAAAAGTCCTGGCCTTAGTGGAAGCACTGCCCTGCAAGAGCTAAGACATCCCTCTTAGCAGCTCACTGTAGCCCCGAAATCCCAAAAAACGGCACGTGCCAGCTACTGGGAAGGAAATGAACTCCGCCACTGTGATATACCCGCTCAAGGCCCTGCTCTTTGGCCCAGGTGTCTATGAGGTGGTTTTGGAAATGAATCCTGTTGTGTGACTCCGTTCTTTCTGGGTGCTACTTTTCAGTTTAAAGCGGTTACTCCTTGTCCTGTCACTCCAGGCCCTGATAAAGACTCCCTCCCCAGCTTTCCTACAGGTTGCCTTTAAGTACAGGAAGGCTCTCCCTGGTGTCGCAGTAAGCTCACCTGTTACCCAGGTGTCACAGTTATTTCCTGTGATAGGAATAATGACCAGGGTTAATCTATTACAGGTGATTTCATACAATTATAGAAAAGCTTTTGTTGGAAAGCACCTTTGAGGTCTCCAGATCACCCGCGTACTTCAAGCAGGGCCATTTTTAAAGCCCTGTCATATTGCTCAGGGGCTTGTACAGTCAAATTTTGAATGGCCCCAGCAAGAGACCCTACACTCTCACTGTGTCCCTTTGCCAGTGCCTAGGCAGAGTGTGCTTCCCCTGCTGGTCCTGGTGAGATGAACTGATACAAGTTTTGAGAAAACAGAAGTTTATGCTACTGCATGAAGTACCCTTTGTAACATTTTTTTTTTTTAACCTTTACTGTTTCATATCTGAAATTTGAAATTCATCAGGGAACTCAGCCTGGCACACAGTAAAACTGATGGCAGATACTTCACAATATTATTCGAATTTCACGTAAATAGAACAGACTAGCAACTTACTTAGGAGAAGTAATACGATTTCAGAAATATTCAAAACCAAAGGCATTCCAAACTAAGTTTAAGTTCAGAGGAAATCCAAAGGAAAAACTAATTTTGAAACTAATAATCAGAGAACATAATCTTCTACAAACGATAGATTTTCCTCCTGTATTGGGTAATTTTGATCTGTCTTTAATGATCATCTAGACATGGCTTTGACACCGAGTATTTTGCTTTGCCACTGCATTAAGTCTTCTTCTCATGTGTGGTAAATGTCCTGCTCTCATGGGATGGGCCTAGGAGACATACGCACTGTGTCTCATGATGCTTGGCTATCATCTTAAATCTGTGAGAAGAGGAAAGGTCTCGCTGCTTCCTGAACAGGGAATTGGATGTCTGCAGTTGAGAACCCTCTGTCTAATCTAGAAACGTGAAGGAAGGAGTTTGCTGGATTGCAAGTGACAGTGAAGAAAGCCACAGATGACATATCAAACTGATTAAAATGTTATTTAGCTCAGGGCATGGCTAATGATGTGGAGCTGGAATAGTTTGACGATTGTAATTACACTCACTATCATTGTTATTTGTTTACAGGATGGTAATGCCTAAAGGTCCCGCTGGAGCCTGAAACAAGGTTGTGCTGGGTGCTGCACGTGCATATATCAGTGGCGATTTGAGAGCTAGTGATACAAACAGACAAAACAGAGATTGAAAGGAGAAACAGAGGGATAGAGAGAAGAAGATCTCCCTGCAGGTCATTTAGGGGAACCAGCCATGAGTACAGTGCATCCAGGTCTCCAGTGCTCTGCTGGCCCAGCCAGATGAATGGAAAACATTGCAGCTTTGGAAAAATAGTGTTTCTTCTAATTCTTTGGCCACACTTTTGATGTTTTAGGACTGCTTTTTTTTTTTTTTTTTTCCTTTTTTTCTTTTCCCCATTTGTGCTAGAAAAGGTGAACTTTTCAAATACCTATTCTGAATTAAAATATCGTTTTCATTGTTATGTTTCTGTTTTGTTGGCACTATTCATAATGACTTCTACCCTTCAGTGGCAGCAAAAGCTTATCATACCGTACAATTGGAAAGATCACAGAAAACTTCAGAGCTTTTGAAGAAAGGTGAGGAAAATCCATTCCCTGTTCTAGGCAGAGAGAGTGGCTGATTTCCAGAAAGGTAAATGGGCAGGATAAGGCCACTTCATGTTCACTGATGGCCAGTTGTACGGACTGTGAAGATAATGGACTACCAGCACAAGAGACGGTGCCAATAATCTAATCCAATCCAATCTATTTCAAGTGGTAGAGACCTGATACTCTATGACAATGTGAGGAAGACCTAACTGTCAGGCAAACTTTGAGATGATCATGTTCAGGATCTAAAACTGTTATGACAAGTGTCAACACAGGAAGGGTGAAACAAAGGCATGAATGTCATACAAGTACTGATAAATCTCAGGAAGGCTGGAAACCAAGGCAAATGGATGGAATAAGATGGTGCTTTGTGTTAGCAAGAAGCAGAGGATGGAGAAATTAAATGTTATGGGTCAGCAAAAGAGTGGTTTTGTGCAAATCACTGCTAAAGATAGACAGCCTTGCTAGCCTGCTCTTTGCTCTTAGCTCCAGTCTAATAGTGAATTATCTCTGTACAGTTATCAGACACGTAAACAATAATGGGAATTATGGGAGACTTTAACTTCCCAGCAAAAGATTGAAAGATAATTACCACTTATGTTCACAGAGGTATACTATGTGATGGATTTCTTCCCAAAAGTGAAAAAATATAAGACCATTTTAGACTTGGCTCCTGTATGGGTTTAAATGTAGTAAAATTTGAATAAAGTGTGATCATGAGCTGACTTTTCTCATTTTACATTTCACGACAGACAAAACCAGGTTTAGAATGAAGGTTTTGAGGCTTAGAAATGCAAACTTTGAAATCTAAGGAAATGAATAATTGAGTCTGACTAAGCAGCTCTGGGACTTGAGTGCAGAGAAGGCATAGTTAAAATTCAAAATTCAAAGAGGAAAAAAGCGATGAGAAAAGGCATGTTTCAGAGGTTAAAAACTGCAGAAATAAAGTAAGAATGACCAAAAACCTCCTTCACATAGGAAATTAAACAATAATAGTAAGTGGTACTTAAGCCACAGAAACCAGGGGGAACAAAGAGAACAAATTAGGACAGTTGCACGCTTGAGGCAAAAATAGATCAAAAGTTACTGATGTCTCAAATGCTGCAAATCTTATTTCCTGCATCTAACAGCAACAACAATGTGATATTAAGGGCAGTGACAGGACTCCCATTGAAAAGGAGGGTAGGGCACTAGGCGCAACATCATCTGAGGTGAAATAACAATCTATAGCGATTCAAGTGAAAAATGAAAAGCTGATATCTACCTAGCCTATTAACAGCATTGGCACACAGAACAACAAGTCAAGTAGGAAAAATGCATAACAATTGTGCAAATCAGGGATAGTCCCCAGAATGGGAGAGTAACAAATACACCTCTGTCCAGAAGAGGGTAAAGAGTCATCCAGACAAGTGTGGGCCTGTTAGTTTGACATCAACACCATACAAAGTTTTGGAGCAAGAACAGCTAAGACCAGGGAAGGAGGGGGTAATGTGTAATTTACAAAATAATTTATCAGAGCTAAATTGTTTCCAGATAATTTAATAGCTTTCCTTTCTAGGACCAGTTCTTCCCTACACAGGGGATGAATTACATCTATTTCACTTTCTGTGAGCTTCTGATACATTATCTACGGATTTGGGCTTTGGGGCTGCAAGTGAATAAAGGGAATTTACAATTGTTCACACTGAAGAGGGACTTACCAGCAAAGGAGTCGTTACCTATGGTAATTCTCAGAGACAGTTCTGAAACTGCAGCTGCTAAGGAGGCAAAGACTCATGGAGAAATGTAGGCTGGAAGGGACCTCTGAAAACCCAACCTCCTATTCAGGGCAGAGCTGACTTCAAAGTTAGATATGTTCGGTATGGACATGGTGGCTGAAGATTAAAAATTACACATGAGCTTTGAGATTTGCAGGGGACATAAGGTTGGGAAGTACTACCAAGCCTGACAGAAGGATATCGCTTGTGATTGAAATGGTTCAGGTGAAGTGACAGGTGATAATACAAAGCAGAGCCATTCTCAGAGATTCTCAAAAAAGGGTGTTTTTTTGTCATGTTTGCTATATGGCAGTCAGGAGTTTAAAGCAAGCAAACAAACAAACAAACAAAAATGACAACAAAACCTCACGTTCATGCACTGTTAGCACAAGGAGGACTGAAAAAGTTTAGTGGTTATATAGTGTGTATGGCTATTCATTTTTTTTTTCCTCCAGTATGAATACACTGGACAAGGCAGCCCTGACACTCATTTGAGACATGAGGCACAGTTCTGCCACTTGTATTCACATTGAACTTAGGAGGAAGAGTTCACAAGACAGAAGGAACAAGTTGCCTATTGCCTGGAAGGGAATGAAAGGACATCATTCTGCCCAGCCAGATGCCAGTTGAGAGAAGAATATGTTGTCTCTACGTAAATGAATTTCTTGAGTAAATATCAAGGAGAAATAGGAAATGTGTAAGTTGGGAGACACATCTGAAATGATGACTGCAGTTGGCTTATGAGCAAGTTTGGACGGGAAATTGGTAGAAACTTCCCATTTTAAGAATAAAGTGCACCATAGATATGAAGTCAGCATTCACCTAAAGAGTAATGGCCAACTCAAATCCCCCACAAGAAAGCAGTGGACAAACCAGAACACTAACAAACATGTTGGGGTCTAGAGTCAAATAGATATACCTAACTTTACTATGCCTAAACATCTGAGGGATTGCTTTTAGAGGTTGAGGGCTCGTACCCCATTTCCAATCACTTTCTCTGTGCCCCCTTCCCCAGAGAAGGAAGCTGCTTGGCTTCCCTGCCCTCTGATTCAGCTGCCCGCTGAGGCTGCCCGCTCCTCAGCACCTCTAAGCAGCAGCACCTTCACGTCTCCTCCTGCACCAGCAGCACATCAGCGCCTCTTGTTCCAGCAGCAGGACATCGGCGTCTCCCATTGCACCATGCAGACCTCCACGCCTCGAGTGCCACCAGCAGTACTCAATGCGAGCTGGACGCTCAGGGCACTTATGGCCACCCACCTTTGTGAGGTCAAAGGCTGACAGTGACTCTCTGCTGACCTCACACGGCTCTCGGGCGCCCCGATGGCAGAGGTTACGGCGCTAAGCTGACTGCCAGGAGAAAAGGCTGACATGAAATGGCTGCTCCACAATGCCAGGAGCAAGGTCTGCTGGAATGGGGGTTCGGAGGGGAGCTCGGCCTTGGGCCTGGGAACTGTGCCTGGGAGCCAGGGACGTCCTTGGTGTGCAGCTGGACACCTGGGCCTGAGAAAGCAAGGTTTCTTTAGAGAGAATTGGAAGCATCGTCACCTAGTGGCTGTGTCAGGGGGACGAGAGAAATGCACAGCATCTCTTGGTTCCCTGAAGTGCACGTGTCCTACTCCCTTGGATGTCTCCATGATAGAAAAAGGGACTGATTTTTACCCAAAACAGAGCTCCTTTCTCTCGGGAGCTTCTCATGCTGCGTGTCCTCCTCTCTTTCTTGTATTTGGCTATGACTTTAGGCTTGTTCTTGCTACTCCTTAAGCAGACTGAAGCTTCCCCGGAACATCACATTAACTGCTTTTCACTACCTCTAAGTGCCTTTCCTCCGCTTCTCATCTAATTAATTAGTGCTATCCTCTTCACGCCTGCTACAGAGGTATCTTTCCTACCTGGTACAAGCTAGAAGAGCTTAGCAGCATCCATACGTCTCTTTCCTTTAGTCCTCACAGTAGACTTGCTCGAGGTAATTTGTGTTGAGCAGTAATCAAGAGAAAGTGTCACCAAGCCAAGGCTGCATTTGCTTGTGTCTTATGGAATCCCTGCAGCTGTGTCCGCTCCCAGCTTCCTGTGTGCCCCAAGCATCCTCGCTTGCAGGGCAGTAGAAGATGCAGAAAAGTCCTGGCCTTAGTGGAAGCACTGCCCTGCAAGAGCTAAGACATCCCTCTTAGCAGCTCACTGTAGCCCCGAAATCCCAAAAAACGGCACGTGCCAGCTACTGGGAAGGAAATGAACTCCGCCATTGTGATATACCCGCTCAAGGCCCTGCTCTTTGGCCCAGGTGTCTATGAGGTGGTTTTGGAAATGAATCCTGTTGCGTGACTCCGTTCTTTCTGGGTGCTACTTTTCAGTTTAAAGCGGTTACTCCTTGTCCTGTCACTCCAGGCCCTGATAAAGACTCCTTCCCCAGCTTTCCTACAGGTTGCCTTTAAGTACAGGAAGGCTCTCCCTGGTGTCGCAGTAAGCTCACCTGTTACCCAGGTGTCACAGTTATTTCCTGTGATAGGAATAATGACCAGGGTTAATCTATTGCAGGTGATTTCATACAATTATAGAAAAGCTTTTGTTGGAAAGCACCTTAGAGGTCTCCAGATCACCCGCGTACTTCAAGCAGGGCCATTTTTAAAGCCCTGTCATATTGCTCAGGGGCTTGTACAGTCAAATTTTGAATGGCCCCAGCAAGAGACCCTACACTCTCACTGTGTCCCTTTGCCAGTGCCTAGGCAGAGTGTGCTTCCCCTGCTGGTCCTGGTGAGATGAACTGATACAAGTTTTGAGAAAACAGAAGTTTATGCTACTGCATGAAGTACCCTTTGTAACATGTTTTTTTTTTAACCTTTACTGTTTCATATCTGAAATTTGAAATTCATCAGGGAACTCAGCCTGGCACACAGTAAAACTGATGGCAGATACTTCACAATATTATTCGAATTTCACGTAAACAGAACAGACTAGCAACTTACTTAGGAGAAGTAATACGATTTCAGAAATATTCAAAACCAAAGGCATTCCAAACTAAGTTTAAGTTCAGAGGAAATCCAAAGGAAAAACTAATTTTGAAACTAATAATCATAGAACATAATCTTCTACAAACAATAGATTTTCCTCCTGTATTGGGTAATTTTGATCTGTCTTTAATGATCATCTAGACATGGCTTTGACACTGAGTATTTTGCTTTGCCACTGCATTAAGTCTTCTTCTCATGTGTGGTAAATGTCCTGCTCTCATGGGATGCGCCTAGGAGACATACGCACTGTGTCTCATGATGCTTGGCTATCATCTTAAATCTGTGAGAAGAGGAAAGGTCTCGCTGCTTCCTGAACAGGGAATTGGATGTCTGCAGTTGAGAACCCTCTGTCTAATCTAGAAACGTGAAGGAAGGAGTTTGCTGGATTGCAAGTGACAGTGAAGAAAGCCACAGATGACATATCAAACTGATTAAAATGTTATTTAGCTCAGGGCATGGCTAATGATGTGGAGCTGGAATAGTTTGACGATTGTAATTACACTCACTATCATTGTTATTTGTTTACAGGATGGTAATGCCTAAAGGTCCCGCTGGAGCCTGAAACAAGGTTGTGCTGGGTGCTGCACGTGCATATATCAGTGGCGATTTGAGAGCTAGTGATACAAACAGACAAAACAGAGATTGAAAGGAGAAACAGAGGGATAGAGAGAAGAAGATCTCCCTGCAGGTCATTTAGGGGAACCAGCCATGAGTACAGTGCATCCAGGTCTCCAGTGCTCTGCTGGCCCAGCCAGATGAATGGAAAACATTGCAGCTTTGGAAAAATAGTGTTTCTTCTAATTCTTTGGCCACAGTTTTGATGTTTTAGGACTGCTTTTTTTTTTTTTTTTTTCCTTCCTTTTTTTCTTTTCCCCATTTGTGCTAGAAAAGGTGAACTTTTCAAATACCTATTCTGAATTAAAATATCGTTTTCATTGTTATGTTTCTGTTTTGTTGGCACTATTCATAATGACTTCTACCCTTCAGTGGCAGCAAAAGCTTATCATACCGTACAATTGGAAAGATCACAGAAAACTTCAGAGCTTTTGAAGAAAGGTGAGGAAAATCCATTCCCTGTTCTAGGCAGAGAGAGTGGCTGATTTCCAGAAAGGTAAATGGGCAGGATAAGGCCACTTCATGTTCACTGATGGCCAGTTGTACGGACTGTGAAGATAATGGACTACCAGCACAAGAGACGGTGCCAATAATCTAATCCAATCCAATCTATTTCAAGTGGTAGAGACCTGATACTCTATGACAATGTGAGGAAGACCTAACTGTCAGGCAAACTTTGAGATGATCATGTTCAGGATCTAAAACTGTTATGACAAGTGTCAACACAGGAAGGGTGAAACAAAGGCATGAATGTCATACAAGTACTGATAAATCTCAGGAAGGCTGGAAACCAAGGCAAATGGATGGAATAAGATGGTGCTTTGTGTTAGCAAGAAGCAGAGGATGGAGAAATTAAATGTTATGGGTCAGCAAAAGAGTGGTTTTGTGCAAATCACTGCTAAAGACAGACAGCCTTGCTAGCCTGCTCTTTGCTCTTAGCTCCAGTCTGATAGTGAATTATCTCTGTACAGTTATCAGACACGTAAACAATAATGGGAATTATGGGAGACTTTAACTTCCCAGCAAAAGATTGAAAGATAATTACCACTTATGTTCACAGAGGTGTACTATGTGATGGATTTCTTCCCAAAAGTGAAAAAATATAAGACCATTTTAGACTTGGCTCCTGTATGGGTTTAAATGTAGTAAAATTTGAATAAAGTGTGATCATGAGCTGACTTTTCTCATTTTACATTTCACGACAGACAAAACCAGGTTTAGAATGAAGGTTTTGAGGCTTAGAAATGCAAACTTTGAAATCTAAGGAAATGAATAATTGAGTCTGACTAAGCAGCTCTGGGACTTGAGTGCAGAGAAGGCATAGTTAAAATTCAAAATTCAAAGAGGAAAAAAGCGATGAGAAAAGGCATGTTTCAGAGGTTAAAAACTGCAGAAATAAAGTAAGAATGACCGAAAACTTCCTTCACATAGGAAATTAAACAATAATAGTAAGTGGTACTTAAGCCACAGAAACCAGGGGGAACAAAGAGAACAAATTAGGACAGTTGCACGCTTGAGGCAAAAATAGATCAAAAGTTACTGATGTCTCAAATGCTGCAAATCTTATTTCCTGCATCTAACAGCAACAACAATGTGATATTAAGGGCAGTGACAGGACTCCCATTGAAAAGGAGGGTAGGGCACTAGGCGCAACATCATCTGAGGTGAAATAACAATCTATAGCGATTCAAGTGAAAAATGAAAAGCTGATATCTACCTAGCCTATTAACAGCATTGGCACACAGAACAACAAGTCAAGTAGGAAAAATGCATAACAATTGTGCAAATCAGGGATAGTCCCCAGAATGGGAGAGTAACAAATACACCTCTGTCCAGAAGAGGGTAAAGAGTCATCCAGACAAGTGTGGGCCTGTTAGTTTGACATCAACACCATGCAAAGTTTTGGAGCAAGAACAGCTAAGACCAGGGAAGGAGGGGGTAACGTGTAATTTACAAAATAATTTATCAGAGCTAAATTGTTTCCAGATAATTTAATAGCTTTCCTTTCTAGGACCAGTTCTTCCCTACACAGGGGATGAATTACATCTATTTCACTTTCTGTGAGCTTCTGATACATTATCTACGGATTTGGGCTTTGGGGCTGCAAGTGAATAAAGGGAATTTACAATTGTTCACACTGAAGAGGGACTTACCAGCAAAGGAGTCGTTACCTATGGTAATTCTCAGAGACAGTTCTGAAACTGCAGCTGCTAAGGAGGCAAAGACTCATGGAGAAATGTAGGCTGGAAGGGACCTCTGAAAACCCAACCTCCTATTCAGGGCAGAGCTGACTTCAAAGTTAGATATGTTCGGTATGGACATGGTGGCTGAAGATTAAAAATTACACATGAGCTTTGAGATTTGCAGGGGACATAAGGTTGGGAAGTACTACCAAGCCTGACAGAAGGATATCGCTTGTGATTGAAATGGTTCAGGTGAAGTGACAGGTGATAATACAAAGCAGAGCCATTCTCAGAGATTCTCAAAAAAGGGTGTTTTTTTGTCATGTTTGCTATATGGCAGTCAGGAGTTTAAAGCAAGCAAACAAACAAACAAACAAAAATGACAACAAAACCTCACGTTCATGCACTGTTAGCACAAGGAGGACTGAAAAAGTTTAGTGGTTATATAGTGTGTATGGCTATTCATTTTTTTTTCCCTCCAGTATGAATACACTGGACAAGGCAGCCCTGACACTCATTTGAGACATGAGGCACAGTTCTGCCACTTGTATTCACATTGAACTTAGGAGGAAGAGTTCACAAGACAGAAGGAACAAGTTGCCTATTGCCTGGAAGGGAATGAAAGGACATCATTCTGCCCAGCCAGATGCCAGTTGAGAGAAGAATATGTTGTCTCTACGTAAATGAATTTCTTGAGTAAATATCAAGGAGAAATAGGAAATGTGTAAGTTGGGAGACACATCTGAAATGATGACTGCAGTTGGCTTATGAGCAAGTTTGGACGGGAAATTGGTAGAAACTTCCCATTTTAAGAATAAAGTGCACCATAGATATGAAGTCAGCATTCACCTAAAGAGTAATGGCCAACTCAAATCCCCCACAAGAAAGCAGTGGACAAACCAGAACACTAACAAACATGTTGGGGTCTAGAGTCAAATAGATATACCTAACTTTACTATGCCTAAACATCTGAGGGATTGCTTTTAGAGGCTGAGGGCTTGTACCCCATTTCCAATCACTTTCTCTGTGCCCCCTTCCCCAGAGAAGGAAGCTGCTTGGCTTCCCTGCCCTCTGATTCAGCTGCCCGCTGAGGCTGCCCGCCCCTCAGCACCTCTAAGCAGCAGCACCTTCACGTCTCCTCCTGCACCAGCAGCACATCAGCGCCTCTTGTTCCAGCAGCAGGACATCGGCGTCTCCCATTGCACCATGCAGACCTCCACGCCTCGAGTGCCACCAGCAGTACTCAATGCGAGCTGGACGCTCAGGGCACTTATGGCCACCCACCTTTGTGAGGTCAAAGGCTGACAGTGACTCTCTGCTGACCTCACACGGCTCTCGGGCGCCCCGATGGCAGAGGTTACGGCGCTAAGCTGACTGCCAGGAGAAAAGGCTGACATGAAATGGCTGCTCCACAATGCCAGGAGCAAGGTCTGCTGGAATGGGGGTTCGGAGCGGAGCTCGGCCTTGGGCCTGGGAACTGTGCCTGGGAGCCAGGGACGTCCTTGGTGTGCAGCTGGACACCTGGGCCTGAGAAAGCAAGGTTTCTTTAGAGAGAATTGGAAGCATCGTCACCTAGTGGCTGTGTCAGGGGGACGAGAGAAATGCACAGCATCTCTTGGTTCCCTGAAGTGCACGTGTCCTACGCCCTTGGATGTCTCCATGATAGAAAAAGGGACTGATTTTTACCCAAAACAGAGCTCCTTTCTCTCGGGAGCTTCTCATGCTGCGTGTCCTCCTCTCTTTCTTGTATTTGGCTATGACTTTAGGCTTGTTCTTGCTGCTCCTTAAGCAGACTGAAGCTTCCCCGGAACATCACATTAACTGCTTTTCACTACCTCTAAGTGCCTTTCCTCCGCTTCTCATCTAATTAATTAGTGCTATCCTCTTCACGCCTGCTACAGAGGTATCTTTCCTACCTGGTACAAGCTAGAAGAGCTTAGCAGCATCCATACGTCTCTTTCCTTTAGTCCTCACAGTAGACTTGCTCGAGGTAATTTGTGTTGAGCAGTAATCAAGAGAAAGTGTCACCAAGCCAAGGCTGCATTTGCTTGTGCCTTATGGAATCCCTGCAGCTGTGTCCCCTCCCAGCTTCCTGTGTGCCCCAAGCATCCTCGCTTGCAGGGCAGTAGAAGATGCAGAAAAGTCCTGGCCTTAGTGGAAGCACTGCCCTGCAAGAGCTAAGACATCCCTCTTAGCAGCTCACTGTAGCCCCGAAATCCCAAAAAACGGCACGTGCCAGCTACTGGGAAGGAAATGAACTCCGCCATTGTGATATACCCGCTCAAGGCCCTGCTCTTTGGCCCAGGTGTCTATGAGGTGGTTTTGGAAATGAATCCTGTTGCGTGACTCCGTTCTTTCTGGGTGCTACTTTTCAGTTTAAAGCGGTTACTCCTTGTCCTGTCACTCCAGGCCCTGATAAAGACTCCCTCCCCAGCTTTCCTACAGGTTGCCTTTAAGTACAGGAAGGCTCTCCCTGGTGTCGCAGTAAGCTCACCTGTTACCCAGGTGTCACAGTTATTTCCTGTGATAGGAATAATGACCAGGGTTAATCTATTGCAGGTGATTTCATACAATTATAGAAAAGCTTTTGTTGGAAAGCACCTTAGAGGTCTCCAGATCACCCGCGTACTTCAAGCAGGGCCATTTTTAAAGCCCTGTCATATTGCTCAGGGGCTTGTACAGTCAAATTTTGAATGGCCCCAGCAAGAGACCCTACACTCTCACTGTGTCCCTTTGCCAGTGCCTAGGCAGAGTGTGCTTCCCCTGCTGGTCCTGGTGAGATGAACTGATACAAGTTTTGAGAAAACAGAAGTTTATGCTACTGCATGAAGTACCCTTTGTAACATTTTTTTTTTTAACCTTTACTGTTTCATATCTGAAATTTGAAATTCATCAGGGAACTCAGCCTGGCACACAGTAAAACTGATGGCAGATACTTCACAATATTATTCGAATTTCACGTAAATAGAACAGACTAGCAACTTACTTAGGAGAAGTAATACGATTTCAGAAATATTCAAAACCAAAGGCATTCCAAACTAAGTTTAAGCTCAGAGGAAATCCAAAGGAAAAACTAATTTTGAAACTAATAATCAGAGAACATAATCTTCTACAAACGATAGATTTTCCTCCTGTATTGGGTAATTTTGATCTGTCTTTAATGATCATCTAGACATGGCTTTGACACTGAGTATTTTGCTTTGCCACTGCATTAAGTCTTCTTCTCATGTGTGGTAAATGTCCTGCTCTCATGGGATGGGCCTAGGAGACATACGCACTGTGTCTCATGATGCTTGGCTATCATCTTAAATCTGTGAGAAGAGGAAAGGTCTCGCTGCTTCCTGAACAGGGAATTGGATGTCTGCAGTTGAGAACCCTCTGTCTAATCTAGAAACGTGAAGGAAGGAGTTTGCTGGATTGCAAGTGACAGTGAAGAAAGCCACAGATGACATATCAAACTGATTAAAATGTTATTTAGCTCAGGGCATGGCTAATGATGTGGAGCTGGAATAGTTTGACGATTGTAATTACACTCACTATCATTGTTATTTGTTTACAGGATGGTAATGCCTAAAGGTCCCGCTGGAGCCTGAAACAAGGTTGTGCTGGGTGCTGCACGTGCATATATCAGTGGCGATTTGAGAGCTAGTGATACAAACAGACAAAACAGAGATTGAAAGGAGAAACAGAGGGATAGAGAGAAGAAGATCTCCCTGCAGGTCATTTAGGGGAACCAGCCATGAGTACAGTGCATCCAGGTCTCCAGTGCTCTGCTGGCCCAGCCAGATGAATGGAAAACATTGCAGCTTTGGAAAAATAGTGTTTCTTCTAATTCTTTGGCCACACTTTTGATGTTTTAGGACTGCTTTTTTTTTTTTTTTTCCTTCCTTTTTTTCTTTTCCCCATTTGTGCTAGAAAAGGTGAACTTTTCAAATACCTATTCTGAATTAAAATATCGTTTTCATTGTTATGTTTCTGTTTTGTTGGCACTATTCATAATGACTTCTACCCTTCAGTGGCAGCAAAAGCTTATCATACCGTACAATTGGAAAGATCACAGAAAACTTCAGAGCTTTTGAAGAAAGGTGAGGAAAATCCATTCCCTGTTCTAGGCAGAGAGAGTGGCTGATTTCCAGAAAGGTAAATGGGCAGGATAAGGCCACTTCATGTTCACTGATGGCCAGTTGTACGGACTGTGAAGATAATGGACTACCAGCACAAGAGACGGTGCCAATAATCTAATCCAATCCAATCTATTTCAAGTGGTAGAGACCTGATACTCTATGACAATGTGAGGAAGACCTAACTGTCAGGCAAACTTTGAGATGATCATGTTCAGGATCTAAAACTGTTATGACAAGTGTCAACACAGGAAGGGTGAAACAAAGGCATGAATGTCATACAAGTACTGATAAATCTCAGGAAGGCTGGAAACCAAGGCAAATGGATGGAATAAGATGGTGCTTTGTGTTAGCAAGAAGCAGAGGATGGAGAAATTAAATGTTATGGGTCAGCAAAAGAGTGGTTTTGTGCAAATCACTGCTAAAGATAGACAGCCTTGCTAGCCTGCTCTTTGCTCTTAGCTCCAGTCTAATAGTGAATTATCTCTGTACAGTTATCAGACACGTAAACAATAATGGGAATTATGGGAGACTTTAACTTCCCAGCAAAAGATTGAAAGATAATTACCACTTATGTTCATAGAGGTATACTATGTGATGGATTTCTTCCCAAAAGTGAAAAAATATAAGACCATTTTAGACTTGGCTCCTGTATGGGTTTAAATGTAGTAAAATTTGAATAAAGTGTGATCATGAGCTGACTTTTCTCATTTTACATTTCACGACAGACAAAACCAGGTTTAGAATGAAGGTTTTGAGGCTTAGAAATGCAAACTTTGAAATCTAAGGAAATGAATAATTGAGTCTGACTAAGCAGCTCTGGGACTTGAGTGCAGAGAAGGCATAGTTAAAATTCAAAATTCAAAGAGGAAAAAAGCGATGAGAAAAGGCATGTTTCAGAGGTTAAAAACTGCAGAAATAAAGTAAGAATGACCAAAAACCTCCTTCACATAGGAAATTAAACAATAATAGTAAGTGGTACTTAAGCCACAGAAACCAGGGGGAACAAAGAGAACAAATTAGGACAGTTGCACGCTTGAGGCAAAAATAGATCAAAAGTTACTGATGTCTCAAATGCTGCAAATCTTATTTCCTGCATCTAACAGCAACAACAATGTGATATTAAGGGCAGTGACAGGACTCCCATTGAAAAGGAGGGTAGGGCACTAGGCGCAACATCATCTGAGGTGAAATAACAATCTATAGCGATTCAAGTGAAAAATGAAAAGCTGATATCTACCTAGCCTATTAACAGCATTGGCACACAGAACAACAAGTCAAGTAGGAAAAATGCATAACAATTGTGCAAATCAGGGATAGTCCCCAGAATGGGAGAGTAACAAATACACCTCTGTCCAGAAGAGGGTAAAGAGTCATCCAGACAAGTGTGGGCCTGTTAGTTTGACATCAACACCATGCAAAGTTTTGGAGCAAGAACAGCTAAGACCAGGGAAGGAGGGGGTAATGTGTAATTTACAAAATAATTTATCAGAGCTAAATTGTTTCCAGATAATTTAATAGCTTTCCTTTCTAGGACCAGTTCTTCCCTACACAGGGGATGAATTACATCTATTTCACTTTCTGTGAGCTTCTGATACATTATCTACGGATTTGGGCTTTGGGGCTGCAAGTGAATAAAGGGAATTTACAATTGTTCACACTGAAGAGGGACTTAGCAGCAAAGGAGTCGTTACCTATGGTAATTCTCAGAGACAGTTCTGAAACTGCAGCTGCTAAGGAGGCAAAGACTCATGGAGAAATGTAGGCTGGAAGGGACCTCTGAAAACCCAACCTCCTATTCAGGGCAGAGCTGACTTCAAAGTTAGATATGTTCGGTATGGACATGGTGGCTGAAGATTAAAAATTACACATGAGCTTTGAGATTTGCAGGGGACATAAGGTTGGGAAGTACTACCAAGCCTGACAGAAGGATATCGCTTGTGATTGAAATGGTTCAGGTGAAGTGACAGGTGATAATACAAAGCAGAGCCATTCTCAGAGCTTCTCAAAAAAGGGTGTTTTTTTGTCATGTTTGCTATATGGCAGTCAGGAGTTTAAAGCAAGCAAACAAACAAACAAACAAAAATGACAACAAAACCTCATGTTCATGCACTGTTAGCACAAGGAGGACTGAAAAAGTTTAGTGGTTATATAGTGTGTATGGCTATTCATTTTTTTTTCCCTCCAGTATGAATACACTGGACAAGGCAGCCCTGACACTCATTTGAGACATGAGGCACAGTTCTGCCACTTGTATTCACATTGAACTTAGGAGGAAGAGTTCACAAGACAGAAGGAACAAGTTGCCTATTGCCTGGAAGGGAATGAAAGGACATCATTCTGCCCAGCCAGATGCCAGTTGAGAGAAGAATATGTTGTCTCTACGTAAATGAATTTCTTGAGTAAATATCAAGGAGAAATAGGAAATGTGTAAGTTGGGAGACACATCTGAAATGATGACTGCAGTTGGCTTATGAGCAAGTTTGGACGGGAAATTGGTAGAAACTTCCCATTTTAAGAATAAAGTGCACCATAGATATGAAGTCAGCATTCACCTAAACAGTAATGGCCAACTCAAATCCCCCACAAGAAAGCAGTGGACAAACCAGAACACTAACAAACATGTTGGGGTCTAGAGTCAAATAGATATACCTAACTTTACTATGCCTAAACATCTGAGGGATTGCTTTTAGAGGCTGAGGGCTTGTACCCCATTTCCAATCACTTTCTCTGTGCCCCCTTCCCCAGAGAAGGAAGCTGCTTGGCTTCCCTGCCCTCTGATTCAGCTGCCCGCTGAGGCTGCCCGCCCCTCAGCACCTCTAAGCAGCAGCACCTTCACGTCTCCTCCTGCACCAGCAGCACATCAGCGCCTCTTGTTCCAGCAGCAGGACATCGGCGTCTCCCATTGCACCATGCAGACCTCCACGCCTCGAGTGCCACCAGCAGTACTCAATGCGAGCTGGACGCTCAGGGCACTTATGGCCACCCACCTTTGTGAGGTCAAAGGCTGACAGTGACTCTCTGCTGACCTCACACGGCTCTCGGGCGCCCCGATGGCAGAGGTTACGGCGCTAAGCTGACTGCCAGGAGAAAAGGCTGACATGAAATGGCTGCTCCACAATGCCAGGAGCAAGGTCTGCTGGAATGGGGGTTCGGAGCGGAGCTCGGCCTTGGGCCTGGGAACTGTGCCTGGGAGCCAGGGACGTCCTTGGTGTGCAGCTGGACACCTGGGCCTGAGAAAGCAAGGTTTCTTTAGAGAGAATTGGAAGCATCGTCACCTAGTGGCTGTGTCAGGGGGACGAGAGAAATGCACAGCATCTCTTGGTTCCCTGAAGTGCACGTGTCCTACGCCCTTGGATGTCTCCATGATAGAAAAAGGGACTGATTTTTACCCAAAACAGAGCTCCTTTCTCTCGGGAGCTTCTCATGCTGCGTGTCCTCCTCTCTTTCTTGTATTTGGCTATGACTTTAGGCTTGTTCTTGCTGCTCCTTAAGCAGACTGAAGCTTCCCCGGAACATCACATTAACTGCTTTTCACTACCTCTAAGTGCCTTTCCTCCGCTTCTCATCTAATTAATTAGTGCTATCCTCTTCACGCCTGCTACAGAGGTATCTTTCCTACCTGGTACAAGCTAGAAGAGCTTAGCAGCATCCATACGTCTCTTTCCTTTAGTCCTCACAGTAGACTTGCTCGAGGTAATTTGTGTTGAGCAGTAATCAAGAGAAAGTGTCACCAAGCCAAGGCTGCATTTGCTTGTGTCTTATGGAATCCCTGCAGCTGTGTCCCCTCCCAGCTTCCTGTGTGCCCCAAGCATCCTCGCTTGCAGGGCAGTAGAAGATGCAGAAAAGTCCTGGCCTTAGTGGAAGCACTGCCCTGCAAGAGCTAAGACATCCCTCTTAGCAGCTCACTGTAGCCCCGAAATCCCAAAAAACGGCACGTGCCAGCTACTGGGAAGGAAATGAACTCCGCCATTGTGATATACCCGCTCAAGGCCCTGCTCTTTGGCCCAGGTGTCTATGAGGTGGTTTTGGAAATGAATCCTGTTGCGTGACTCCGTTCTTTCTGGGTGCTACTTTTCAGTTTAAAGCGGTTACTCCTTGTCCTGTCACTCCAGGCCCTGATAAAGACTCCCTCCCCAGCTTTCCTACAGGTTGCCTTTAAGTACAGGAAGGCTCTCCCTGGTGTCGCAGTAAGCTCACCTGTTACCCAGGTGTCACAGTTATTTCCTGTGATAGGAATAATGACCAGGGTTAATCTATTGCAGGTGATTTCATACAATTATAGAAAAGCTTTTGTTGGAAAGCACCTTAGAGGTCTCCAGATCACCCGCGTACTTCAAGCAGGGCCATTTTTAAAGCCCTGTCATATTGCTCAGGGGCTTGTACAGTCAAATTTTGAATGGCCCCAGCAAGAGACCCTACACTCTCACTGTGTCCCTTTGCCAGTGCCTAGGCAGAGTGTGCTTCCCCTGCTGGTCCTGGTGAGATGAACTGATACAAGTTTTGAGAAAACAGAAGTTTATGCTACTGCATGAAGTACCCTTTGTAACATTTTTTTTTTTTAACCTTTACTGTTTCATATCTGAAATTTGAAATTCATCAGGGAACTCAGCCTGGCACACAGTAAAACTGATGGCAGATACTTCACAATATTATTCGAATTTCACGTAAACAGAACAGACTAGCAACTTACTTAGGAGAAGTAATACGATTTCAGAAATATTCAAAACCAAAGGCATTCCAAACTAAGTTTAAGTTCAGAGGAAATCCAAAGGAAAAACTAATTTTGAAACTAATAATCAGAGAACATAATCTTCTACAAACGATAGATTTTCCTCCTGTATTGGGTAATTTTGATCTGTCTTTAATGATCATCTAGACATGGCTTTGACACTGAGTATTTTGCTTTGCCACTGCATTAAGTCTTCTTCTCATGTGTGGTAAATGTCCTGCTCTCATGGGATGGGCCTAGGAGACATACGCACTGTGTCTCATGATGCTTGGCTATCATCTTAAATCTGTGAGAAGAGGAAAGGTCTCGCTGCTTCCTGAACAGGGAATTGGATGTCTGCAGTTGAGAACCCTCTGTCTAATCTAGAAACGTGAAGGAAGGAGTTTGCTGGATTGCAAGTGACAGTGAAGAAAGCCACAGATGACATATCAAACTGATTAAAATGTTATTTAGCTCAGGGCATGGCTAATGATGTGGAGCTGGAATAGTTTGACGATTGTAATTACACTCACTATCATTGTTATTTGTTTACAGGATGGTAATGCCTAAAGGTCCCGCTGGAGCCTGAAACAAGGTTGTGCTGGGTGCTGCACGTGCATATATCAGTGGCGATTTGAGAGCTAGTGATACAAACAGACAAAACAGAGATTGAAAGGAGAAACAGAGGGATAGAGAGAAGATCTCCCTGCAGGTCATTTAGGGGAACCAGCCATGAGTACAGTGCATCCAGGTCTCCAGTGCTCTGCTGGCCCAGCCAGATGAATGGAAAACATTGCAGCTTTGGAAAAATAGTGTTTCTTCTAATTCTTTGGCCACAGTTTTGATGTTTTAGGACTGCTTTTTTTTTTTTTTTCCTTCCTTTTTTTCTTTTCCCCATTTGTGCTAGAAAAGGTGAACTTTTCAAATACCTATTCTGAATTAAAATATCGTTTTCATTGTTATGTTTCTGTTTTGTTGGCACTATTCATAATGACTTCTACCCTTCAGTGGCAGCAAAAGCTTATCATACCGTACAATTGGAAAGATCACAGAAAACTTCAGAGCTTTTGAAGAAAGGTGAGGAAAATCCATTCCCTGTTCTAGGCAGAGAGAGTGGCTGATTTCCAGAAAGGTAAATGGGCAGGATAAGGCCACTTCATGTTCACTGATGGCCAGTTGTACGGACTGTGAAGATAATGGACTACCAGCACAAGAGACGGTGCCAATAATCTAATCCAATCCAATCTATTTCAAGTGGTAGAGACCTGATACTCTATGACAATGTGAGGAAGACCTAACTGTCAGGCAAACTTTGAGATGATCATGTTCAGGATCTAAAACTGTTATGACAAGTGTCAACACAGGAAGGGTGAAACAAAGGCATGAATGTCATACAAGTACTGATAAATCTCAGGAAGGCTGGAAACCAAGGCAAATGGATGGAATAAGATGGTGCTTTGTGTTAGCAAGAAGCAGAGGATGGAGAAATTAAATGTTATGGGTCAGCAAAAGAGTGGTTTTGTGCAAATCACTGCTAAAGATAGACAGCCTTGCTAGCCTGCTCTTTGCTCTTAGCTCCAGTCTAATAGTGAATTCTCTCTGTACAGTTATCAGACACGTAAACAATAATGGGAATTATGGGAGACTTTAACTTCCCAGCAAAAGATTGAAAGATAATTACCACTTATGTTCATAGAGGTATACTATGTGATGGATTTCTTCCCAAAAGTGAAAAAATATAAGACCATTTTAGACTTGGCTCCTGTATGGGTTTAAATGTAGTAAAATTTGAATAAAGTGTGATCATGAGCTGACTTTTCTCATTTTACATTTCACGACAGACAAAACCAGGTTTAGAATGAAGGTTTTGAGGCTTAGAAATGCAAACTTTGAAATCTAAGGAAATGAATAATTGAGTCTGACTAAGCAGCTCTGGGACTTGAGTGCAGAGAAGGCATAGTTAAAATTCAAAATTCAAAGAGGAAAAAAGCGATGAGAAAAGGCATGTTTCAGAGGTTAAAAACTGCAGAAATAAAGTAAGAATGACCAAAAACCTCCTTCACATAGGAAATTAAACAATAATAGTAAGTGGTACTTAAGCCACAGAAACCAGGGGGAACAAAGAGAACAAATTAGGACAGTTGCACGCTTGAGGCAAAAATAGATCAAAAGTTACTGATGTCTCAAATGCTGCAAATCTTATTTCCTGCATCTATCTAACAGCAACAACAATGTGATATTAAGGGCAGTGACAGGACTCCCATTGAAAAGGAGGGTAGGGCACTAGGCGCAACATCATCTGAGGTGAAATAACAATCTATAGCGATTCAAGTGAAAAATGAAAAGCTGATATCTACCTAGCCTATTAACAGCATTGGCACACAGAACAACAAGTCAAGTAGGAAAAATGCATAACAATTGTGCAAACCAGGGATAGTCCCCAGAATGGGAGAGTAACAAATACACCTCTGTCCAGAAGAGGGTAAAGAGTCATCCAGACAAGTGTGGGCCTGTTAGTTTGACATCAACACCATGCAAAGTTTTGGAGCAAGAACAGCTAAGACCAGGGAAGGAGGGGGTAATGTGTAATTTACAAAATAATTTATCAGAGCTAAATTGTTTCCAGATAATTTAATAGCTTTCCTTTCTAGGACCAGTTCTTCCCTACACAGGGGATGAATTACATCTATTTCACTTTCTGTGAGCTTCTGATACATTATCTACGGATTTGGGCTTTGGGGCTGCAAGTGAATAAAGGGAATTTACAATTGTTCACACTGAAGAGGGACTTACCAGCAAAGGAGTCGTTACCTATGGTAATTCTCAGAGACAGTTCTGAAACTGCAGCTGCTAAGGAGGCAAAGACTCATGGAGAAATGTAGGCTGGAAGGGACCTCTGAAAACCCAACCTCCTATTCAGGGCAGAGCTGACTTCAAAGTTAGATATGTTCGGTATGGACGTGGTGGCTGAAGATTAAAAATTACACATGAGCTTTGAGATTTGCAGGGGACATAAGGTTGGGAAGTACTACCAAGCCTGACAGAAGGATATCGCTTGTGATTGAAATGGTTCAGGTGAAGTGACAGGTGATAATACAAAGCAGAGCCATTCTCAGAGATTCTCAAAAAAGGGTGTTTTTTTGTCATGTTTGCTATATGGCAGTCAGGAGTTTAAAGCAAGCAAACAAACAAACAAACAAAAATGACAACAAAACCTCACGTTCATGCACTGTTAGCACAAGGAGGACTGAAAAAGTTTAGTGGTTATATAGTGTGTATGGCTATTCATTTTTTTTTCCCTCCAGTATGAATACACTGGACAAGGCAGCCCTGACACTCATTTGAGACATGAGGCACAGTTCTGCCACTTGTATTCACATTGAACTTAGGAGGAAGAGTTCACAAGACAGAAGGAACAAGTTGCCTATTGCCTGGAAGGGAATGAAAGGACATCATTCTGCCCGGCCAGATGCCAGTTGAGAGAAGAATATGTTGTCTCTACGTAAATGAATTTCTTGAGTAAATATCAAGGAGAAATAGGAAATGTGTAAGTTGGGAGACACATCTGAAATGATGACTGCAGTTGGCTTATGAGCAAGTTTGGACGGGAAATTGGTAGAAACTTCCCATTTTAAGAATAAAGTGCACCATAGATATGAAGTCAGCATTCACCTAAAGAGTAATGGCCAACTCAAATCCCCCACAAGAAAGCAGTGGACAAACCAGAACACTAACAAACATGTTGGGGTCTAGAGTCAAATAGATATACCTAACTTTACTATGCCTAAACATCTGAGGGATTGCTTTTAGAGGCTGAGGGCTTGTACCCCATTTCCAATCACTTTCTCTGTGCCCCCTTCCCCAGAGAAGGAAGCTGCTTGGCTTCCCTGCCCTCTGATTCAGCTGCCCGCTGAGGCTGCCCGCCCCTCAGCACCTCTAAGCAGCAGCACCTTCACGTCTCCTCCTGCACCAGCAGCACATCAGCGCCTCTTGTTCCAGCAGCAGGACATCGGCGTCTCCCATTGCACCATGCAGACCTCCACGCCTCGAGTGCCACCAGCAGTACTCAATGCGAGCTGGACGCTCAGGGCACTTATGGCCACCCACCTTTGTGAGGTCAAAGGCTGACAGTGACTCTCTGCTGACCTCACACGGCTCTCGGGCGCCCCGATGGCAGAGGTTACGGCGCTAAGCTGACTGCCAGGAGAAAAGGCTGACATGAAATGGCTGCTCCACAATGCCAGGAGCAAGGTCTGCTGGAATGGGGGTTCGGAGGGGAGCTCGGCCTTGGGCCTGGGAACTGTGCCTGGGAGCCAGGGACGTCCTTGGTGTGCAGCTGGACACCTGGGCCTGAGAAAGCAAGGTTTCTTTAGAGAGAATTGGAAGCATCGTCACCTAGTGGCTGTGTCAGGGGGACGAGAGAAATGCACAGCATCTCTTGGTTCCCTGAAGTGCACGTGTCCTACGCCCTTGGATGTCTCCATGATAGAAAAAGGGACTGATTTTTACCCAAAACAGAGCTCCTTTCTCTCGGGAGCTTCTCATGCTGCGTGTCCTCCTCTCTTTCTTGTATTTGGCTATGACTTTAGGCTTGTTCTTGCTACTCCTTAAGCAGACTGAAGCTTCCCCGGAACATCACATTAACTGCTTTTCACTACCTCTAAGTGCCTTTCCTCCGCTTCTCATCTAATTAATTAGTGCTATCCTCTTCACGCCTGCTACAGAGGTATCTTTCCTACCTGGTACAAGCTAGAAGAGCTTAGCAGCATCCATACGTCTCTTTCCTTTAGTCCTCACAGTAGACTTGCTCGAGGTAATTTGTGTTGAGCAGTAATCAAGAGAAAGTGTCACCAAGCCAAGGCTGCATTTGCTTGTGCCTTATGGAATCCCTGCAGCTGTGTCCGCTCCCAGCTTCCTGTGTGCCCCAAGCATCCTCGCTTGCAGGGCAGTAGAAGATGCAGAAAAGTCCTGGCCTTAGTGGAAGCACTGTCCTGCAAGAGCTAAGACATCCCTCTTAGCAGCTCACTGTAGCCCCGAAATCCCCAAAAACGGCACGTGCCAGCTACTGGGAAGGAAATGAACTCTGTCATTGTGATATACCCGCTCAAGGCCCTGCTCTTTGGCCCAGGTGTCTGTGAGACGGTTTTGGAAATGAATCCTGTTGCGTAACTCCGTTCTTTCTGGGTGCTACTTTTCAGTTTAAAGCGGTTACTCCTTGTCCTGTCACTGCAGGCCCTGATAAAGACTCCCTCCCCAGCTTTCCTACAGGTTGCCTTTAAGTACAGGAAGGCTCTCCCTGGTGTCGCAGTAAGCTCACCTGTTACCCAGGTGTCACAGTTATTTCCTGTGATAGGAATAATGACCAGGGTTAATCTATTGCAGGTGATTTCATACAATTATAGAAAAGCTTTTGTTGGAAAGCACCTTAGAGGTCTCCAGATCACCCGCGTACTTCAAGCAGGGCCATTTTTAAAGCCCTGTCATATTGCTCAGGGGCTTGTACAGTCAAATTTTGAATGGCCCCAGCAAGAGACCCTACACTCTCACTGTGTCCCTTTGCCAGTGCCTAGGCAGAGTGTGCTTCCCCTGCTGGTCCTGGTGAGATGAACTGATACAAGTTTTGAGAAAACAGAAGTTTATGCTACTGCATGAAGTACCCTTTGTAACATTTTTTTTTTTTAACCTTTACTGTTTCATATCTGAAATTTGAAATTCATCAGGGAACTCAGCCTGGCACACAGTAAAACTGATGGCAGATACTTCACAATATTATTCGAATTTCACGTAAACAGAACAGACTAGCAACTTACTTAGGAGAAGTAATACGATTTCAGAAATATTCAAAACCAAAGGCATTCCAAACTAAGTTTAAGTTCAGAGGAAATCCAAAGGAAAAACTAATTTTGAAACTAATAATCAGAGAACATAATCTTCTACAAACGATAGATTTTCCTCCTGTATTGGGTAATTTTGATCTGTCTTTAATGATCATCTAGACATGGCTTTGACACTGAGTATTTTGCTTTGCCACTGCATTAAGTCTTCTTCTCATGTGTGGTAAATGTCCTGCTCTCATGGGATGGGCCTAGGAGACATACGCACTGTGTCTCATGATGCTTGGCTATCATCTTAAATCTGTGAGAAGAGGAAAGGTCTCGCTGCTTCCTGAACAGGGAATTGGATGTCTGCAGTTGAGAACCGTCTGTCTAATCTAGAAACGTGAAGGAAGGAGTTTGCTGGATTGCAAGTGACAGTGAAGAAAGCCACAGATGACATATCAAACTGATTAAAATGTTATTTAGCTCAGGGCATGGCTAATGATGTGGAGCTGGAATAGTTTGACGATTGTAATTACACTCACTATCATTGTTATTTGTTTACAGGATGGTAATGCCTAAAGGTCCCGCTGGAGCCTGAAACAAGGTTGTGCTGGGTGCTGCACGTGCATATATCAGTGGCGATTTGAGAGCTAGTGATACAAACAGACAAAACAGAGATTGAAAGGAGAAACAGAGGGATAGAGAGAAGAAGATCTCCCTGCAGGTCATTTAGGGGAACCAGCCATGAGTACAGTGCATCCAGGTCTCCAGTGCTCTGCTGGCCCAGCCAGATGAATGGAAAACATTGCAGCTTTGGAAAAATAGTGTTTCTTCTAATTCTTTGGCCACAGTTTTGATGTTTTAGGACTGCTTTTTTTTTTTTTTTCCTTCCTTTTTTTCTTTTCCCCATTTGTGCTAGAAAAGGTGAACTTTTCAAATACCTATTCTGAATTAAAATATCGTTTTCATTGTTATGTTTCTGTTTTGTTGGCACTATTCATAATGACTTCTACCCTTCAGTGGCAGCAAAAGCTTATCATACCGTACAATTGGAAAGATCACAGAAAACTTCAGAGCTTTTGAAGAAAGGTGAGGAAAATCCATTCCCTGTTCTAGGCAGAGAGAGTGGCTGATTTCCAGAAAGGTAAATGGGCAGGATAAGGCCACTTCATGTTCACTGATGGCCAGTTGTACGGACTGTGAAGATAATGGACTACCAGCACAAGAGACGGTGCCAATAATCTAATCCAATCCAATCTATTTCAAGTGGTAGAGACCTGATACTCTATGACAATGTGAGGAAGACCTAACTGTCAGGCAAACTTTGAGATGATCATGTTCAGGATCTAAAACTGTTATGACAAGTGTCAACACAGGAAGGGTGAAACAAAGGCATGAATGTCATACAAGTACTGATAAATCTCAGGAAGGCTGGAAACCAAGGCAAATGGATGGAATAAGATGGTGCTTTGTGTTAGCAAGAAGCAGAGGATGGAGAAATTAAATGTTATGGGTCAGCAAAAGAGTGGTTTTGTGCAAATCACTGCTAAAGATAGCCTTGCTAGCCTGCTCTTTGCTCTTAGCTCCAGTCTAATAGTGAATTATCTCTGTACAGTTATCAGACACGTAAACAATAATGGGAATTATGGGAGACTTTAACTTCCCAGCAAAAGATTGAAAGATAATTACCACTTATGTTCACAGAGGTATACTATGTGATGGATTTCTTCCCAAAAGTGAAAAAATATAAGACCATTTTAGACTTGGCTCCTGTATGGGTTTAAATGTAGTAAAATTTGAATAAAGTGTGATCATGAGCTGACTTTTCTCATTTTACATTTCACGACAGACAAAACCAGGTTTAGAATGAAGGTTTTGAGGCTTAGAAATGCAAACTTTGAAATCTAAGGAAATGAATAATTGAGTCTGACTAAGCAGCTCTGGGACTTGAGTGCAGAGAAGGCATAGTTAAAATTCAAAATTCAAAGAGGAAAAAAGCGATGAGAAAAGGCATGTTTCAGAGGTTAAAAACTGCAGAAATAAAGTAAGAATGACCAAAAACCTCCTTCACATAGGAAATTAAACAATAATAGTAAGTGGTACTTAAGCCACAGAAACCAGGGGGAACAAAGAGAACAAATTAGGACAGTTGCACGCTTGAGGCAAAAATAGATCAAAAGTTACTGATGTCTCAAATGCTGCAAATCTTATTTCCTGCATCTAACAGCAACAACAATGTGATATTAAGGGCAGTGACAGGACTCCCATTGAAAAGGAGGGTAGGGCACTAGGCGCAACATCATCTGAGGTGAAATAACAATCTATAGCGATTCAAGTGAAAAATGAAAAGCTGATATCTACCTAGCCTATTAACAGCATTGGCACACAGAACAACAAGTCAAGTAGGAAAAATGCATAACAATTGTGCAAATCAGGGATAGTCCCCAGAATGGGAGAGTAACAAATACACCTCTGTCCAGAAGAGGGTAAAGAGTCATCCAGACAAGTGTGGGCCTGTTAGTTTGACATCAACACCATGCAAAGTTTTGGAGCAAGAACAGCTAAGACCAGGGAAGGAGGGGGTAATGTGTAATTTACAAAATAATTTATCAGAGCTAAATTGTTTCCAGATAATTTAATAGCTTTCCTTTCTAGGACCAGTTCTTCCCTACACAGGGGATGAATTACATCTATTTCACTTTCTGTGAGCTTCTGATACATTATCTACGGATTTGGGCTTTGGGGCTGCAAGTGAATAAAGGGAATTTACAATTGTTCACACTGAAGAGGGACTTACCAGCAAAGGAGTCGTTACCTATGGTAATTCTCAGAGACAGTTCTGAAACTGCAGCTGCTAAGGAGGCAAAGACTCATGGAGAAATGTAGGCTGGAAGGGACCTCTGAAAACCCAACCTCCTATTCAGGGCAGAGCTGACTTCAAAGTTAGATATGTTCGGTATGGACATGGTGGCTGAAGATTAAAAATTACACATGAGCTTTGAGATTTGCAGGGGACATAAGGTTGGGAAGTACTACCAAGCCTGACAGAAGGATATCGCTTGTGATTGAAATGGTTCAGGTGAAGTGACAGGTGATAATACAAAGCAGAGCCATTCTCAGAGCTTCTCAAAAAAGGGTGTTTTTTTGTCATGTTTGCTATATGGCAGTCAGGAGTTTAAAGCAAGCAAACAAACAAACAAACAAAAATGACAACAAAACCTCACGTTCATGCACTGTTAGCACAAGGAGGACTGAAAAAGTTTAGTGGTTATATAGTGTGTATGGCTATTCATTTTTTTTTCCCTCCAGTATGAATACACTGGACAAGGCAGCCCTGACACTCATTTGAGACATGAGGCACAGTTCTGCCACCTGTATTCACATTGAACTTAGGAGGAAGAGTTCACAAGACAGAAGGAACAAGTTGCCTATTGCCTGGAAGGGAATGAAAGGACATCATTCTGCCCGGCCAGATGCCAGTTGAGAGAAGAATATGTTGTCTCTACGTAAATGAATTTCTTGAGTAAATATCAAGGAGAAATAGGAAATGTGTAAGTTGGGAGACACATCTGAAATGATGACTGCAGTTGGCTTATGAGCAAGTTTGGACGGGAAATTGGTAGAAACTTCCCATTTTAAGAATAAAGTGCACCATAGATATGAAGTCAGCATTCACCTAAAGAGTAATGGCCAACTCAAATCCCCCACAAGAAAGCAGTGGACAAACCAGAACACTAACAAACATGTTGGGGTCTAGAGTCAAATAGATATACCTAACTTTACTATGCCTAAACATCTGAGGGATTGCTTTTAGAGGCTGAGGGCTTGTACCCCATTTCCAATCACTTTCTCTGTGCCCCCTTCCCCAGAGAAGGAAGCTGCTTGGCTTCCCTGCCCTCTGATTCAGCTGCCCGCTGAGGCTGCCCGCCCCTCAGCACCTCTAAGCAGCAGCACCTTCACGTCTCCTCCTGCACCAGCAGCACATCAGCGCCTCTTGTTCCAGCAGCAGGACATCGGCGTCTCCCATTGCACCATGCAGACCTCCACGCCTCGAGTGCCACCAGCAGTACTCAATGCGAGCTGGACGCTCAGGGCACTTACGGCCACCCACCTTTGTGAGGTCAAAGGCTGACAGTGACTCTCTGCTGACCTCACACGGCTCTCGGGCGCCCCGATGGCAGAGGTTACGGCGCTAAGCTGACTGCCAGGAGAAAAGGCTGACATGAAATGGCTGCTCCACAATGCCAGGAGCAAGGTCTGCTGGAATGGGGGTTCGGAGCGGAGCTCGGCCTTGGGCCTGGGAACTGTGCCTGGGAGCCAGGGACGTCCTTGGTGTGCAGCTGGACACCTGGGCCTGAGAAAGCAAGGTTTCTTTAGAGAGAATTGGAAGCATCGTCACCTAGTGGCTGTGTCAGGGGGACGAGAGAAATGCACAGCATCTCTTGGTTCCCTGAAGTGCACGTGTCCTACGCCCTTGGATGTCTCCATGATAGAAAAAGGGACTGATTTTTACCCAAAACAGAGCTCCTTTCTCTCGGGAGCTTCTCATGCTGCGTGTCCTCCTCTCTTTCTTGTATTTGGCTATGACTTTAGGCTTGTTCTTGCTACTCCTTAAGCAGACTGAAGCTTCCCCGGAACATCACATTAACTGCTTTTCACTACCTCTAAGTGCCTTTCCTCCGCTTCTCATCTAATTAATTAGTGCTATCCTCTTCACGCCTGCTACAGAGGTATCTTTCCTACCTGGTACAAGCTAGAAGAGCTTAGCAGCATCCATACGTCTCTTTCCTTTAGTCCTCACAGTAGACTTGCTCGAGGTAATTTGTGTTGAGCAGTAATCAAGAGAAAGTGTCACCAAGCCAAGGCTGCATTTGCTTGTGTCTTATGGAATCCCTGCAGCTGTGTCCCCTCCCAGCTTCCTGTGTGCCCCAAGCATCCTCGCTTGCAGGGCAGCAGAAGATGCAGAAAAGTCCTGGCCTTAGTGGAAGCACTGCCCTGCAAGAGCTAAGGCATCCCTCTTAGCAGCTCACTGTAGCCCCGAAATCCCAAAAAACGGCACGTGCCAGCTACTGGGAAGGAAATGAACTCTGCCATTGTGATATACCCGCTCAAGGCCCTGCTCTTTGGCCCAGGTGTCTATGAGGTGGTTTTGGAAATGAATCCTGTTGCGTGACTCCGTTCTTTCTGGGTGCTACTTTTCAGTTTAAAGCGGTTACTCCTTGTCCTGTCACTCCAGGCCCTGATAAAGACTCCCTCCCCAGCTTTCCTACAGGTTGCCTTTAAGTACAGGAAGGCTCTCCCTGGTGTCGCAGTAAGCTCACCTGTTACCCAGGTGTCACAGTTATTTCCTGTGATAGGAATAATGACCAGGGTTAATCTATTGCAGGTGATTTCATACAATTATAGAAAAGCTTTTGTTGGAAAGCACCTTAGAGGTCTCCAGATCACCCGCGTACTTCAAGCAGGGCCATTTTTAAAGCCCTGTCATATTGCTCAGGGGCTTGTACAGTCAAATTTTGAATGGCCCCAGCAAGAGACCCTACACTCTCACTGTGTCCCTTTGCCAGTGCCTAGGCAGAGTGTGCTTCCCCTGCTGGTCCTGGTGAGATGAACTGATACAAGTTTTGAGAAAACAGAAGTTTATGCTACTGCATGAAGTACCCTTTGTAACATGTTTTTTTTTTAACCTTTACTGTTTCATATCTGAAATTTGAAATTCATCAGGGAACTCAGCCTGGCACACAGTAAAACTGATGGCAGATACTTCACAATATTATTCGAATTTCATGTAAATAGAACAGACTAGCAACTTACTTAGGAGAAGTAATACGATTTCAGAAATATTCAAAACCAAAGGCATTCCAAACTAAGTTTAAGTTCAGAGGAAATCCAAAGGAAAAACTAATTTTGAAACTAATAATCAGAGAACATAATCTTCTACAAACGATAGATTTTCCTCCTGTATTGGGTAATTTTGATCTGTCTTTAATGATCATCTAGACATGGCTTTGACACCGAGTATTTTGCTTTGCCACTGCATTAAGTCTTCTTCTCATGTGTGGTAAATGTCCTGCTCTCATGGGATGGGCCTAGGAGACATACGCACTGTGTCTCATGATGCTTGGCTATCATCTTAAATCTGTGAGAAGAGGAAAGGTCTCGCTGCTTCCTGAACAGGGAATTGGATGTCTGCAGTTGAGAACCCTCTGTCTAATCTAGAAACGTGAAGGAAGGAGTTTGCTGGATTGCAAGTGACAGTGAAGAAAGCCACAGATGACATATCAAACTGATTAAAATGTTATTTAGCTCAGGGCATGGCTAATGATGTGGAGCTGGAATAGTTTGACGATTGTAATTACACTCACTATCATTGTTATTTGTTTACAGGATGGTAATGCCTAAAGGTCCCGCTGGAGCCTGAAACAAGGTTGTGCTGGGTGCTGCACGTGCATATATCAGTGGCGATTTGAGAGCTAGTGATACAAACAGACAAAACAGAGATTGAAAGGAGAAACAGAGGGATAGAGAGAAGAAGATCTCCCTGCAGGTCATTTAGGGGAACCAGCCATGAGTACAGTGCATCCAGGTCTCCAGTGCTCTGCTGGCCCAGCCAGATGAATGGAAAACATTGCAGCTTTGGAAAAATAGTGTTTCTTCTAATTCTTTGGCCACACTTTTGATGTTTTAGGACTGCTTTTTTTTTTTTTTTTTCCCTTCCTTTTTTTCTTTTCCCCATTTGTGCTAGAAAAGGTGAACTTTTCAAATACCTATTCTGAATTAAAATATCGTTTTCATTGTTATGTTTCTGTTTTGTTGGCACTATTCATAATGACTTCTACCCTTCAGTGGCAGCAAAAGCTTATCATACCGTACAATTGGAAAGATCACAGAAAACTTCAGAGCTTTTGAAGAAAGGTGAGGAAAATCCATTCCCTGTTCTAGGCAGAGAGAGTGGCTGATTTCCAGAAAGGTAAATGGGCAGGATAAGGCCACTTCATGTTCACTGATGGCCAGTTGTACGGACTGTGAAGATAACGGACTACCTGCACAAGAGACGGTGCCAATAATCTAATCCAATCCAATCTATTTCAAGTGGTAGAGACCTGATACTCTATGACAATGTGAGGAAGACCTAACTGTCAGGCAAACTTTGAGATGATCATGTTCAGGATCTAAAACTGTTATGACAAGTGTCAACACAGGAAGGGTGAAACAAAGGCATGAATGTCATACAAGTACTGATAAATCTCAGGAAGGCTGGAAACCAAGGCAAATGGATGGAATAAGATGGTGCTTTGTGTTAGCAAGAAGCAGAGGATGGAGAAATTAAATGTTATGGGTCAGCAAAAGAGTGGTTTTGTGCAAATCACTGCTAAAGATAGACAGCCTTGCTAGCCTGCTCTTTGCTCTTAGCTCCAGTCTAATAGTGAATTATCTCTGTACAGTTATCAGACACGTAAACAATAATGGGAATTATGGGAGACTTTAACTTCCCAGCAAAAGATTGAAAGATAATTACCACTTATGTTCATAGAGGTGTACTATGTGATGGATTTCTTCCCAAAAGTGAAAAAATATAAGACCATTTTAGACTTGGCTCCTGTATGGGTTTAAATGTAGTAAAATTTGAATAAAGTGTGATCATGAGCTGACTTTTCTCATTTTACATTTCACGACAGACAAAACCAGGTTTAGAATGAAGGTTTTGAGGCTTAGAAATGCAAACTTTGAAATCTAAGGAAATGAATAATTGAGTCTGACTAAGCAGCTCTGGGACTTGAGTGCAGAGAAGGCATAGTTAAAATTCAAAATTCAAAGAGGAAAAAAGCGATGAGAAAAGGCATGTTTCAGAGGTTAAAAACTGCAGAAATAAAGTAAGAATGACCGAAAACTTCCTTCACATAGGAAATTAAACAATAATAGTAAGTGGTACTTAAGCCACAGAAACCAGGGGGAACAAAGAGAACAAATTAGGACAGTTGCACGCTTGAGGCAAAAATAGATCAAAAGTTACTGATGTCTCAAATGCTGCAAATCTTATTTCCTGCATCTAACAGCAACAACAATGTGATATTAAGGGCAGTGACAGGACTCCCATTGAAAAGGAGGGTAGGGCACTAGGCGCAACATCATCTGAGGTGAAATAACAATCTATAGCGATTCAAGTGAAAAATGAAAAGCTGATATCTACCTAGCCTATTAACAGCATTGGCACACAGAACAACAAGTCAAGTAGGAAAAATGCATAACAATTGTGCAAATCACGGATAGTCCCCAGAATGGGAGAGTAACAAATACACCTCTGTCCAGAAGAGGGTAAAGAGTCATCCAGACAAGTGTGGGCCTGTTAGTTTGACATCAACACCATGCAAAGTTTTGGAGCAAGAACAGCTAAGACCAGGGAAGGAGGGGGTAATGTGTAATTTACAAAATAATTTATCAGAGCTAAATTGTTTCCAGATAATTTAATAGCTTTCCTTTCTAGGACCAGTTCTTCCCTACACAGGGGATGAATTACATCTATTTCACTTTCTGTGAGCTTCTGATACATTATCTACGGATTTGGGCTTTGGGGCTGCAAGTGAATAAAGGGAATTTACAATTGTTCACACTGAAGAGGGACTTACCAGCAAAGGAGTCGTTACCTATGGTAATTCTCAGAGACAGTTCTGAAACTGCAGCTGCTAAGGAGGCAAAGACTCATGGAGAAATGTAGGCTGGAAGGGACCTCTGAAAACCCAACCTCCTATTCAGGGCAGAGCTGACTTCAAAGTTAGATATGTTCGGTATGGACATGGTGGCTGAAGATTAAAAATTACACATGAGCTTTGAGATTTGCAGGGGACATAAGGTTGGGAAGTACTACCAAGCCTGACAGAAGGATATCGCTTGTGATTGAAATGGTTCAGGTGAAGTGACAGGTGATAATACAAAGCAGAGCCATTCTCAGAGATTCTCAAAAAAGGGTGTTTTTTTGTCATGTTTGCTATATGGCAGTCAGGAGTTTAAAGCAAGCAAACAAACAAACAAACAAAAATGACAACAAAACCTCACGTTCATGCACTGTTAGCACAAGGAGGACTGAAAAAGTTTAGTGGTTATACAGTGTGTATGGCTATTCATTTTTTTTTCCCTCCAGTATGAATACACTGGACAAGGCAGCCCTGACACTCATTTGAGACATGAGGCACAGTTCTTCCACTTGTATTCACATTGAACTTAGGAGGAAGAGTTCACAAGACAGAAGGAACAAGTTGCCTATTGCCTGGAAGGGAATGAAAGGACATCATTCTGCCCGGCCAGATGCCAGTTGAGAGAAGAATATGTTGTCTCTACGTAAATGAATTTCTTGAGTAAATATCAAGGAGAAATAGGAAATGTGTAAGTTGGGAGACACATCTGAAATGATGACTGCAGTTGGCTTATGAGCAAGTTTGGACGGGAAATTGGTAGAAACTTCCCATTTTAAGAATAAAGTGCACCATAGATATGAAGTCAGCATTCACCTAAAGAGTAATGGCCAACTCAAATCCCCCACAAGAAAGCAGTGGACAAACCAGAACACTAACAAACATGTTGGGGTCTAGAGTCAAACAGATATACCTAACTTTACTATGCCTAAACATCTGAGGGATTGCTTTTAGAGGCTGAGGGCTTGTACCCCATTTCCAATCACTTTCTCTGTGCCCCCTTCCCCAGAGAAGGAAGCTGCTTGGCTTCCCTGCCCTCTGATTCAGCTGCCCGCTGAGGCTGCCCGCCCCTCAGCACCTCTAAGCAGCAGCACCTTCACGTCTCCTCCTGCACCAGCAGCACATCAGCGCCTCTTGTTCCAGCAGCAGGACATCGGCGTCTCCCATTGCACCATGCAGACCTCCACGCCTCGAGTGCCACCAGCAGTACTCAATGCGAGCTGGACGCTCAGGGCACTTATGGCCACCCACCTTTGTGAGGTCAAAGGCTGACAGTGACTCTCTGCTGACCTCACACGGCTCTCGGGCGCCCCGATGGCAGAGGTTACGGCGCTAAGCTGACTGCCAGGAGAAAAGGCTGACATGAAATGGCTGCTCCACAATGCCAGGAGCAAGGTCTGCTGGAATGGGGGTTCGGAGCGGAGCTCGGCCTTGGGCCTGGGAACTGTGCCTGGGAGCCAGGGACGTCCTTGGTGTGCAGCTGGACACCTGGGCCTGAGAAAGCAAGGTTTCTTTAGAGAGAATTGGAAGCATCGTCACCTAGTGGCTGTGTCAGGGGGACGAGAGAAATGCACAGCATCTCTTGGTTCCCTGAAGTGCACGTGTCCTACGCCCTTGGATGTCTCCATGATAGAAAAAGGGACTGATTTTTACCCAAAACAGAGCTCCTTTCTCTCGGGAGCTTCTCATGCTGCGTGTCCTCCTCTCTTTCTTGTATTTGGCTATGACTTTAGGCTTGTTCTTGCTACTCCTTAAGCAGACTGAAGCTTCCCCGGAACATCACATTAACTGCTTTTCACTACCTCTAAGTGCCTTTCCTCCGCTTCTCATCTAATTAATTAGTGCTATCCTCTTCACGCCTGCTACAGAGGTATCTTTCCTACCTGGTACAAGCTAGAAGAGCTTAGCAGCATCCATACGTCTCTTTCCTTTAGTCCTCACAGTAGACTTGCTCGAGGTAATTTGTGTTGAGCAGTAATCAAGAGAAAGTGTCACCAAGCCAAGGCTGCATTTGCTTGTGCCTTATGGAATCCCTGCAGCTGTGTCCCCTCCCAGCTTCCTGTGTGCCCCAAGCATCCTCGCTTGCAGGGCAGTAGAAGATGCAGAAAAGTCCTGGCCTTAGTGGAAGCACTGCCCTGCAAGAGCTAAGACATCCCTCTTAGCAGCTCACTGTAGCCCCGAAATCCCAAAAAACGGCACGTGCCAGCTACTGGGAAGGAAATGAACTCTGTCATTGTGATATACCCGCTCAAGGCCCTGCTCTTTGGCCCAGGTGTCTATGAGGTGGTTTTGGAAATGAATCCTGTTGTGTGACTCCGTTCTTTCTGGGTGCTACTTTTCAGTTTAAAGCGGTTACTCCTTGTCCTGTCACTCCAGGCCCTGATAAAGACTCCCTCCCCAGCTTTCCTACAGGTTGCCTTTAAGTACAGGAAGGCTCTCCCTGGTGTCGCAGTAAGCTCACCTGTTACCCAGGTGTCACAGTTATTTCCTGTGATAGGAATAATGACCAGGGTTAATCTATTGCAGGTGATTTCATACAATTATAGAAAAGCTTTTGTTGGAAAGCACCTTAGAGGTCTCCAGATCACCCGCGTACTTCAAGCAGGGCCATTTTTAAAGCCCTGTCATATTGCTCAGGGGCTTGTACAGTCAAATTTTGAATGGCCCCAGCAAGAGACCCTACACTCTCACTGTGTCCCTTTGCCAGTGCCTAGGCAGAGTGTGCTTCCCCTGCTGGTCCTGGTGAGATGAACTGATACAAGTTTTGAGAAAACAGAAGTTTATGCTACTGCATGAAGTACCCTTTGTAACATTTTTTTTTTTAACCTTTACTGTTTCATATCTGAAATTTGAAATTCATCAGGGAACTCAGCCTGGCACACAGTAAAACTGATGGCAGATACTTCACAATATTATTCGAATTTCACGTAAACAGAACAGACTAGCAACTTACTTAGGAGAAGTAATACGATTTCAGAAATATTCAAAACCAAAGGCATTCCAAACTAAGTTTAAGTTCAGAGGAAATCCAAAGGAAAAACTAATTTTGAAACTAATAATCAGAGAACATAATCTTCTACAAACGATAGATTTTCCTCCTGTATTGGGTAATTTTGATCTGTCTTTAATGATCATCTAGACATGGCTTTGACACTGAGTATTTTGCTTTGCCACTGCATTAAGTCTTCTTCTCATGTGTGGTAAATGTCCTGCTCTCATGGGATGGGCCTAGGAGACATACGCACTGTGTCTCATGATGCTTGGCTATCATCTTAAATCTGTGAGAAGAGGAAAGGTCTCGCTGCTTCCTGAACAGGGAATTGGATGTCTGCAGTTGAGAACCCTCTGTCTAATCTAGAAACGTGAAGGAAGGAGTTTGCTGGATTGCAAGTGACAGTGAAGAAAGCCACAGATGACATATCAAACTGATTAAAATGTTATTTAGCTCAGGGCATGGCTAATGATGTGGAGCTGGAATAGTTTGACGATTGTAATTACACTCACTATCATTGTTATTTGTTTACAGGATGGTAATGCCTAAAGGTCCCGCTGGAGCCTGAAACAAGGTTGTGCTGGGTGCTGCACGTGCATATATCAGTGGCGATTTGAGAGCTAGTGATACAAACAGACAAAACAGAGATTGAAAGGAGAAACAGAGGGATAGAGAGAAGAAGATCTCCCTGCAGGTCATTTAGGGGAACCAGCCATGAGTACAGTGCATCCAGGTCTCCAGTGCTCTGCTGGCCCAGCCAGATGAATGGAAAACATTGCAGCTTTGGAAAAATAGTGTTTCTTCTAATTCTTTGGCCACACTTTTGATGTTTTAGGACTGCTTTTTTTTTTTTTTCCTTCCTTTTTTTCTTTTCCCCATTTGTGCTAGAAAAGGTGAACTTTTCAAATACCTATTCTGAATTAAAATATCGTTTTCATTGTTATGTTTCTGTTTTGTTGGCACTATTCATAATGACTTCTACCCTTCAGTGGCAGCAAAAGCTTATCATACCGTACAATTGGAAAGATCACAGAAAACTTCAGAGCTTTTGAAGAAAGGTGAGGAAAATCCATTCCCTGTTCTAGGCAGAGAGAGTGGCTGATTTCCAGAAAGGTAAATGGGCAGGATAAGGCCACTTCATGTTCACTGATGGCCAGTTGTACTGACTGTGAAGATAATGGACTACCAGCACAAGAGACGGTGCCAATAATCTAATCCAATCCAATCTATTTCAAGTGGTAGAGACCTGATACTCTATGACAATGTGAGGAAGACCTAACTGTCAGGCAAACTTTGAGATGATCATGTTCAGGATCTAAAACTGTTATGACAAGTGTCAACACAGGAAGGGTGAAACAAAGGCATGAATGTCATACAAGTACTGATAAATCTCAGGAAGGCTGGAAACCAAGGCAAATGGATGGAATAAGATGGTGCTTTGTGTTAGCAAGAAGCAGAGGATGGAGAAATTAAATGTTATGGGTCAGCAAAAGAGTGGTTTTGTGCAAATCACTGCTAAAGATAGACAGCCTTGCTAGCCTGCTCTTTGCTCTTAGCTCCAGTCTAATAGTGAATTATCTCTGTACAGTTATCAGACACGTAAACAATAATGGGAATTATGGGAGACTTTAACTTCCCAGCAAAAGATTGAAAGATAATTACCACTTATGTTCACAGAGGTGTACTATGTGATGGATTTCTTCCCAAAAGTGAAAAAATATAAGACCATTTTAGACTTGGCTCCTGTATGGGTTTAAATGTAGTAAAATTTGAATAAAGTGTGATCATGAGCTGACTTTTCTCATTTTACATTTCACGACAGACAAAACCAGGTTTAGAATGAAGGTTTTGAGGCTTAGAAATGCAAACTTTGAAATCTAAGGAAATGAATAATTGAGTCTGACTAAGCAGCTCTGGGACTTGAGTGCAGAGAAGGCATAGTTAAAATTCAAAATTCAAAGAGGAAAAAAGCGATGAGAAAAGGCATGTTTCAGAGGTTAAAAACTGCAGAAATAAAGTAAGAATGACCGAAAACCTCCTTCACATAGGAAATTAAACAATAATAGTAAGTGGTACTTAAGCCACAGAAACCAGGGGGAACAAAGAGAACAAATTAGGACAGTTGCACGCTTGAGGCAAAAATAGATCAAAAGTTACTGATGTCTCAAATGCTGCAAATCTTATTTCCTGCATCTAACAGCAACAACAATGTGATATTAAGGGCAGTGACAGGACTCCCATTGAAAAGGAGGGTAGGGCACTAGGCGCAACATCATCTGAGGTGAAATAACAATCTATAGCGATTCAAGTGAAAAATGAAAAGCTGATATCTACCTAGCCTATTAACTGCATTGGCACACAGAACAACAAGTCAAGTAGGAAAAATGCATAACAATTGTGCAAATCAGGGATAGTCCCCAGAATGGGAGAGTAACAAATACACCTCTGTCCAGAAGAGGGTAAAGAGTCATCCAGACAAGTGTGGGCCTGTTAGTTTGACATCAACACCATGCAAAGTTTTGGAGCAAGAACAGCTAAGACCAGGGAAGGAGGGGGTAATGTGTAATTTACAAAATAATTTATCAGAGCTAAATTGTTTCCAGATAATTTAATAGCTTTCCTTTCTAGGACCAGTTCTTCCCTACACAGGGGATGAATTACATCTATTTCACTTTCTGTGAGCTTCTGATACATTATCTACGGATTTGGGCTTTGGGGCTGCAAGTGAATAAAGGGAATTTACAATTGTTCACACTGAAGAGGGACTTACCAGCAAAGGAGTCGTTACCTATGGTAATTCTCAGAGACAGTTCTGAAACTGCAGCTGCTAAGGAGGCAAAGACTCATGGAGAAATGTAGGCTGGAAGGGACCTCTGAAAACCCAACCTCCTATTCAGGGCAGAGCTGACTTCAAAGTTAGATATGTTCGGTATGGACATGGTGGCTGAAGATTAAAAATTACACATGAGCTTTGAGATTTGCAGGGGACATAAGGTTGGGAAGTACTACCAAGCCTGACAGAAGGATATCGCTTGTGATTGAAATGGTTCAGGTGAAGTGACAGGTGATAATACAAAGCAGAGCCATTCTCAGAGATTCTCAAAAAAGGGTGTTTTTTTGTCATGTTTGCTATATGGCAGTCAGGAGTTTAAAGCAAGCAAACAAACAAACAAACAAAAATGACAACAAAACCTCACGTTCATGCACTGTTAGCACAAGGAGGACTGAAAAAGTTTAGTGGTTATACAGTGTGTATGGCTATTCATTTTTTTTTCCCTCCAGTATGAATACACTGGACAAGGCAGCCCTGACACTCATTTGAGACATGAGGCACAGTTCTGCCACTTGTATTCACATTGAACTTAGGAGGAAGAGTTCACAAGACAGAAGGAACAAGTTGCCTATTGCCTGGAAGGGAATGAAAGGACATCATTCTGCCCAGCCAGATGCCAGTTGAGAGAAGAATATGTTGTCTCTACGTAAATGAATTTCTTGAGTAAATATCAAGGAGAAATAGGAAATGTGTAAGTTGGGAGACACATCTGAAATGATGACTGCAGTTGGCTTATGAGCAAGTTTGGACGGGAAATTGGTAGAAACTTCCCATTTTAAGAATAAAGTGCACCATAGATATGAAGTCAGCATTCACCTAAAGAGTAATGGCCAACTCAAATCCCCCACAAGAAAGCAGTGGACAAACCAGAACACTAACAAACATGTTGGGGTCTAGAGTCAAATAGATATACCTAAATTTACTATGCCTAAACATCTGAGGGATTGCTTTTAGAGGCTGAGGGCTTGTACCCCATTTCCAATCACTTTCTCTGTGCCCCCTTCCCCAGAGAAGGAAGCTGCTTGGCTTCCCTGCCCTCTGATTCAGCTGCCCGCTGAGGCTGCCCGCCCCTCAGCACCTCTAAGCAGCAGCACCTTCACGTCTCCTCCTGCACCAGCAGCACATCAGCGCCTCTTGTTCCAGCAGCAGGACATCGGCGTCTCCCATTGCACCATGCAGACCTCCACGCCTCGAGTGCCACCAGCAGTACTCAATGCGAGCTGGACGCTCAGGGCACCTATGGCCACCAACCTTTGTGAGGTCAAAGGCTGACAGTGACTCTCTGCTGACCTCACACGGCTCTCGGGCGCCCCGATGGCAGAGGTTACGGCGCTAAGCTGACTGCCAGGAGAAAAGGCTGACATGAAATGGCTGCTCCACAATGCCAGGAGCAAGGTCTGCTGGAATGGGGGTTCGGAGGGGAGCTCGGCCTTGGGCCTGGGAACTGTGCCTGGGAGCCAGGGACGTCCTTGGTGTGCAGCTGGACACCTGGGCCTGAGAAAGCAAGGTTTCTTTAGAGAGAATTGGAAGCATCGTCACCTAGTGGCTGTGTCAGGGGGACGAGAGAAATGCACAGCATCTCTTGGTTCCCTGAAGTGCACGTGTCCTACGCCCTTGGATGTCTCCATGATAGAAAAAGGGACTGATTTTTACCCAAAACAGAGCTCCTTTCTCTCGGGAGCTTCTCATGCTGCGTGTCCTCCTCTCTTTCTTGTATTTGGCTATGACTTTAGGCTTGTTCTTGCTACTCCTTAAGCAGACTGAAGCTTCCCCGGAACATCACATTAACTGCTTTTCACTACCTCTAAGTGCCTTTCCTCCGCTTCTCATCTAATTAATTAGTGCTATCCTCTTCACGCCTGCTACAGAGGTATCTTTCCTACCTGGTACAAGCTAGAAGAGCTTAGCAGCATCCATACGTCTCTTTCCTTTAGTCCTCACAGTAGACTTGCTCGAGGTAATTTGTGTTGAGCAGTAATCAAGAGAAAGTGTCACCAAGCCAAGGCTGCATTTGCTTGTGCCTTATGGAATCCCTGCAGCTGTGTCCCCTCCCAGCTTCCTGTGTGCCCCAAGCATCCTCGCTTGCAGGGCAGTAGAAGATGCAGAAAAGTCCTGGCCTTAGTGGAAGCACTGCCCTGCAAGAGCTAAGACATCCCTCTTAGCAGCTCACTGTAGCCCCGAAATCCCAAAAAACGGCACGTGCCAGCTACTGGGAAGGAAATGAACTCCGCCATTGTGATATACCCGCTCAAGGCCCTGCTCTTTGGCCCAGGTGTCTATGAGGTGGTTTTGGAAATGAATCCTGTTGCGTGACTCCGTTCTTTCTGGGTGCTACTTTTCAGTTTAAAGCGGTTACTCCTTGTCCTGTCACTCCAGGCCCTGATAAAGACTCCCTCCCCAGCTTTCCTACAGGTTGCCTTTAAGTACAGGAAGGCTCTCCCTGGTGTCGCAGTAAGCTCACCTGTTACCCAGGTGTCACAGTTATTTCCTGTGATAGGAATAATGACCAGGGTTAATCTATTGCAGGTGATTTCATACAATTATAGAAAAGCTTTTGTTGGAAAGCACCTTAGAGGTCTCCAGATCACCCGCGTACTTCAAGCAGGGCCATTTTTAAAGCCCTGTCATATTGCTCAGGGGCTTGTACAGTCAAATTTTGAATGGCCCCAGCAAGAGACCCTACACTCTCACTGTGTCCCTTTGCCAGTGCCTAGGCAGAGTGTGCTTCCCCTGCTGGTCCTGGTGAGATGAACTGATACAAGTTTTGAGAAAACAGAAGTTTATGCTACTGCATGAAGTACCCTTTGTAACATGTTTTTTTTTTAACCTTTACTGTTTCATATCTGAAATTTGAAATTCATCAGGGAACTCAGCCTGGCACACAGTAAAACTGATGGCAGATACTTCACAATATTATTCGAATTTCACGTAAATAGAACAGACTAGCAACTTACTTAGGAGAAGTAATACGATTTCAGAAATATTCAAAACCAAAGGCATTCCAAACTAAGTTTAAGTTCAGAGGAAATCCAAAGGAAAAACTAATTTTGAAACTAATAATCAGAGAACATAATCTTCTACAAACGATAGATTTTCCTCCTGTATTGGGTAATTTTGATCTGTCTTTAATGATCATCTAGACATGGCTTTGACACTGAGTATTTTGCTTTGCCACTGCATTAAGTCTTCTTCTCATGTGTGGTAAATGTCCTGCTCTCATGGGATGGGCCTAGGAGACATACGCACTGTGTCTCATGATGCTTGGCTATCATCTTAAATCTGTGAGAAGAGGAAAGGTCTCGCTGCTTCCTGAACAGGGAATTGGATGTCTGCAGTTGAGAACCCTCTGTCTAATCTAGAAACGTGAAGGAAGGAGTTTGCTGGATTGCAAGTGACAGTGAAGAAAGCCACAGATGACATATCAAACTGATTAAAATGTTATTTAGCTCAGGGCATGGCTAATGATGTGGAGCTGGAATAGTTTGACGATTGTAATTACACTCACTATCATTGTTATTTGTTTACAGGATGGTAATGCCTAAAGGTCCCGCTGGAGCCTGAAACAAGGTTGTGCTGGGTGCTGCACGTGCATATATCAGTGGCGATTTGAGAGCTAGTGATACAAACAGACAAAACAGAGATTGAAAGGAGAAACAGAGGGATAGAGAGAAGAAGATCTCCCTGCAGGTCATTTAGGGGAACCAGCCATGAGTACAGTGCATCCAGGTCTCCAGTGCTCTGCTGGCCCAGCCAGATGAATGGAAAACATTGCAGCTTTGGAAAAATAGTGTTTCTTCTAATTCTTTGGCCACACTTTTGATGTTTTAGGACTGCTTTTTTTTTTTTTTTTCCCTTCCTTTTTTTCTTTTCCCCATTTGTGCTAGAAAAGGTGAACTTTTCAAATACCTATTCTGAATTAAAATATCGTTTTCATTGTTATGTTTCTGTTTTGTTGGCACTATTCATAATGACTTCTACCCTTCAGTGGCAGCAAAAGCTTATCATACCGTACAACTGGAAAGATCACAGAAAACTTCAGAGCTTTTGAAGAAAGGTGAGGAAAATCCATTCCCTGTTCTAGGCAGAGAGAGTGGCTGATTTCCAGAAAGGTAAATGGGCAGGATAAGGCCACTTCATGTTCACTGATGGCCAGTTGTACGGACTGTGAAGATAATGGACTACCAGCACAAGAGACGGTGCCAATAATCTAATCCAATCCAATCTATTTCAAGTGGTAGAGACCTGATACTCTATGACAATGTGAGGAAGACCTAACTGTCAGGCAAACTTTGAGATGATCATGTTCAGGATCTAAAACTGTTATGACAAGTGTCAACACAGGAAGGGTGAAACAAAGGCATGAATGTCATACAAGTACTGATAAATCTCAGGAAGGCTGGAAACCAAGGCAAATGGATGGAATAAGATGGTGCTTTGTGTTAGCAAGAAGCAGAGGATGGAGAAATTAAATGTTATGGGTCAGCAAAAGAGTGGTTTTGTGCAAATCACTGCTAAAGATAGACAGCCTTGCTAGCCTGCTCTTTGCTCTTAGCTCCAGTCTAATAGTGAATTATCTCTGTACAGTTATCAGACACGTAAACAATAATGGGAATTATGGGAGACTTTAACTTCCCAGCAAAAGATTGAAAGATAATTACCACTTATGTTCACAGAGGTATACTATGTGATGGATTTCTTCCCAAAAGTGAAAAAATATAAGACCATTTTAGACTTGGCTCCTGTATGGGTTTAAATGTAGTAAAATTTGAATAAAGTGTGATCATGAGCTGACTTTTCTCATTTTACATTTCACGACAGACAAAACCAGGTTTAGAATGAAGGTTTTGAGGCTTAGAAATGCAAACTTTGAAATCTAAGGAAATGAATAATTGAGTCTGACTAAGCAGCTCTGGGACTTGAGTGCAGAGAAGGCATAGTTAAAATTCAAAATTCAAAGAGGAAAAAAGCGATGAGAAAAGGCATGTTTCAGAGGTTAAAAACTGCAGAAATAAAGTAAGAATGACCAAAAACCTCCTTCACATAGGAAATTAAACAATAATAGTAAGTGGTACTTAAGCCACAGAAACCAGGGGGAACAAAGAGAACAAATTAGGACAGTTGCACGCTTGAGGCAAAAATAGATCAAAAGTTACTGATGTCTCAAATGCTGCAAATCTTATTTCCTGCATCTAACAGCAACAACAATGTGATATTAAGGGCAGTGACAGGACTCCCATTGAAAAGGAGGGTAGGGCACTAGGCGCAACATCATCTGAGGTGAAATAACAATCTATAGCGATTCAAGTGAAAAATGAAAAGCTGATATCTACCTAGCCTATTAACAGCATTGGCACACAGAACAACAAGTCAAGTAGGAAAAATGCATAACAATTGTGCAAATCAGGGATAGTCCCCAGAATGGGAGAGTAACAAATACACCTCTGTCCAGAAGAGGGTAAAGAGTCATCCAGACAAGTGTGGGCCTGTTAGTTTGACATCAACACCATGCAAAGTTTTGGAGCAAGAACAGCTAAGACCAGGGAAGGAGGGGGTAATGTGTAATTTACAAAATAATTTATCAGAGCTAAATTGTTTCCAGATAATTTAATAGCTTTCCTTTCTAGGACCAGTTCTTCCCTACACAGGGGATGAATTACATCTATTTCACTTTCTGTGAGCTTCTGATACATTATCTACGGATTTGGGCTTTGGGGCTGCAAGTGAATAAAGGGAATTTACAATTGTTCACACTGAAGAGGGACTTACCAGCAAAGGAGTCGTTACCTATGGTAATTCTCAGAGACAGTTCTGAAACTGCAGCTGCTAAGGAGGCAAAGACTCATGGAGAAATGTAGGCTGGAAGGGACCTCTGAAAACCCAACCTCCTATTCAGGGCAGAGCTGACTTCAAAGTTAGATATGTTCGGTATGGACATGGTGGCTGAAGATTAAAAATTACACATGAGCTTTGAGATTTGCAGGGGACATAAGGTTGGGAAGTACTACCAAGCCTGACAGAAGGATATCGCTTGTGATTGAAATGGTTCAGGTGAAGTGACAGGTGATAATACAAAGCAGAGCCATTCTCAGAGATTCTCAAAAAAGGGTGTTTTTTTGTCATGTTTGCTATATGGCAGTCAGGAGTTTAAAGCAAGCAAACAAACAAACAAACAAAAATGACAACAAAACCTCACGTTCATGCACTGTTAGCACAAGGAGGACTGAAAAAGTTTAGTGGTTATATAGTGTGTATGGCTATTCATTTTTTTTTCCCTCCAGTATGAATACACTGGACAAGGCAGCCCTGACACTCATTTGAGACATGAGGCACAGTTCTGCCACTTGTATTCACATTGAACTTAGGAGGAAGAGTTCACAAGACAGAAGGAACAAGTTGCCTATTGCCTGGAAGGGAATGAAAGGACATCATTCTGCCCGGCCAGATGCCAGTTGAGAGAAGAATATGTTGTCTCTACGTAAATGAATTTCTTGAGTAAATATCAAGGAGAAATAGGAAATGTGTAAGTTGGGAGACACATCTGAAATGATGACTGCAGTTGGCTTATGAGCAAGTTTGGACGGGAAATTGGTAGAAACTTCCCATTTTAAGAATAAAGTGCACCATAGATATGAAGTCAGCATTCACCTAAAGAGTAATGGCCAACTCAAATCCCCCACAAGAAAGCAGTGGACAAACCAGAACACTAACAAACATGTTGGGGTCTAGAGTCAAATAGATATACCTAACTTTACTATGCCTAAACATCTGAGGGATTGCTTTTAGAGGCTGAGGGCTTGCACCCCATTTCCAATCACTTTCTCTGTGCCCCCTTCCCCAGAGAAGGAAGCTGCTTGGCTTCCCTGCCCTCTGATTCAGCTGCCCGCTGAGGCTGCCCGCTCCTCAGCACCTCTAAGCAGCAGCACCTTCACGTCTCCTCCTGCACCAGCAGCACATCAGCGCCTCTTGTTCCAGCAGCAGGACATCGGCGTCTCCCATTGCACCATGCAGACCTCCACGCCTCGAGTGCCACCAGCAGTACTCAATGCGAGCTGGACGCTCAGGGCACTTACGGCCACCCACCTTTGTGAGGTCAAAGGCTGACAGTGACTCTCTGCTGACCTCACACGGCTCTCGGGCGCCCCGATGGCAGAGGTTACGGCGCTAAGCTGACTGCCAGGAGAAAAGGCTGACATGAAATGGCTGCTCCACAATGCCAGGAGCAAGGTCTGCTGGAATGGGGGTTCGGAGGGGAGCTCGGCCTTGGGCCTGGGAACTGTGCCTGGGAGCCAGGGACGTCCTTGGTGTGCAGCTGGACACCTGGGCCTGAGAAAGCAAGGTTTCTTTAGAGAGAATTGGAAGCATCGTCACCTAGTGGCTGTGTCAGGGGGACGAGAGAAATGCACAGCATCTCTTGGTTCCCTGAAGTGCACGTGTCCTACGCCCTTGGATGTCTCCATGATAGAAAAAGGGACTGATTTTTACCCAAAACAGAGCTCCTTTCTCTTGGGAGCTTCTCATGCTGCGTGTCCTCCTCTCTTTCTTGTATTTGGCTATGACTTTAGGCTTGTTCTTGCTACTCCTTAAGCAGACTGAAGCTTCCCCGGAACATCACATTAACTGCTTTTCACTACCTCTAAGTGCCTTTCCTCCGCTTCTCATCTAATTAATTAGTGCTATCCTCTTCACACCTGCTACAGAGGTATCTTTCCTACCTGGTACAAGCTAGAAGAGCTTAGCAGCATCCATACATCTCTTTCCTTTAGTCCTCACAGTAGACTTGCTCGAGGTAATTTGTGTTGAGCAGTAATCAAGAGAAAGTGTCACCAAGCCAAGGCTGCATTTGCTTGTGCCTTATGGAATCCCTGCAGCTGTGTCCCCTCCCAGCTTCCTGTGTGCCCCAAGCATCCTCGCTTGCAGGGCAGTAGAAGATGCAGAAAAGTCCTGGCCTTAGTGGAAGCACTGCCCTGCAAGAGCTAAGACATCCCTCTTAGCAGCTCACTGTAGCCCCGAAATCCCAAAAAACGGCACGTGCCAGCTACTGGGAAGGAAATGAACTCCGCCATTGTGATATACCCGCTCAAGGCCCTGCTCTTTGGCCCAGGTGTCTATGAGGTGGTTTTGGAAATGAATCCTGTTGCGTGACTCCGTTCTTTCTGGGTGCTACTTTTCAGTTTAAAGCGGTTACTCCTTGTCCTGTCACTCCAGGCCCTGATAAAGACTCCCTCCCCAGCTTTCCTACAGGTTGCCTTTAAGTACAGGAAGGCTCTCCCTGGTGTCGCAGTAAGCTCACCTGTTACCCAGGTGTCACAGTTATTTCCTGTGATAGGAATAATGACCAGGGTTAATCTATTGCAGGTGATTTCATACAATTATAGAAAAGCTTTTGTTGGAAAGCACCTTAGAGGTCTCCAGATCACCCGCGTACTTCAAGCAGGGCCATTTTTAAAGCCCTGTCATATTGCTCAGGGGCTTGTACAGTCAAATTTTGAATGGCCCCAGCAAGAGACCCTACACTCTCACTGTGTCCCTTTGCCAGTGCCTAGGCAGAGTGTGCTTCCCCTGCTGGTCCTGGTGAGATGAACTGATACAAGTTTTGAGAAAACAGAAGTTTATGCTACTGCATGAAGTACCCTTTGTAACATGTTTTTTTTTTAACTTTACTGTTTCATATCTGAAATTTGAAATTCATCAGGGAACTCAGCCTGGCACACAGTAAAACTGATGGCAGATACTTCACAATATTATTCGAATTTCATGTAAATAGAACAGACTAGCAACTTACTTAGGAGAAGTAATACGATTTCAGAAATATTCAAAACCAAAGGCATTCCAAACTAAGTTTAAGTTCAGAGGAAATCCAAAGGAAAAACTAATTTTGAAACTAATAATCAGAGAACATAATCTTCTACAAACGATAGATTTTCCTCCTGTATTGGGTAATTTTGATCTGTCTTTAATGATCATCTAGACATGGCTTTGACACCGAGTATTTTGCTTTGCCACTGCATTAAGTCTTCTTCTCATGTGTGGTAAATGTCCTGCTCTCATGGGATGGGCCTAGGAGACATACGCACTGTGTCTCATGATGCTTGGCTATCATCTTAAATCTGTGAGAAGAGGAAAGGTCTCGCTGCTTCCTGAACAGGGAATTGGATGTCTGCAGTTGAGAACCCTCTGTCTAATCTAGAAACGTGAAGGAAGGAGTTTGCTGGATTGCAAGTGACAGTGAAGAAAGCCACAGATGACATATCAAACTGATTAAAATGTTATTTAGCTCAGGGCATGGCTAATGATGTGGAGCTGGAATAGTTTGACGATTGTAATTACACTCACTATCATTGTTATTTGTTTACAGGATGGTAATGCCTAAAGGTCCCGCTGGAGCCTGAAACAAGGTTGTGCTGGGTGCTGCACGTGCATATATCAGTGGCGATTTGAGAGCTAGTGATACAAACAGACAAAACAGAGATTGAAAGGAGAAACAGAGGGATAGAGAGAAGAAGATCTCCCTGCAGGTCATTTAGGGGAACCAGCCATGAGTACAGTGCATCCAGGTCTCCAGTGCTCTGCTGGCCCAGCCAGATGAATGGAAAACATTGCAGCTTTGGAAAAATAGTGTTTCTTCTAATTCTTTGGCCACACTTTTGATGTTTTAGGACTGCTTTTTTTTTTTTTTTTTCTCTTCCTTTTTTTCTTTTCCCCATTTGTGCTAGAAAAGGTGAACTTTTCAAATACCTATTCTGAATTAAAATATCGTTTTCATTGTTATGTTTCTGTTTTGTTGGCACTATTCATAATGACTTCTACCCTTCAGTGGCAGCAAAAGCTTATCATAGCGTACAATTGGAAAGATCACAGAAAACTTCAGAGCTTTTGAAGAAAGGTGAGGAAAATCCATTCCCTGTTCTAGGCAGAGAGAGTGGCTGATTTCCAGAAAGGTAAATGGGCAGGATAAGGCCACTTCATGTTCACTGATGGCCAGTTGTACGGACTGTGAAGATAACGGACTACCTGCACAAGAGACGGTGCCAATAATCTAATCCAATCCAATCTATTTCAAGTGGTAGAGACCTGATACTCTATGACAATGTGAGGAAGACCTAACTGTCAGGCAAACTTTGAGATGATCATGTTCAGGATCTAAAACTGTTATGACAAGTGTCAACACAGGAAGGGTGAAACAAAGGCATGAATGTCATACAAGTACTGATAAATCTCAGGAAGGCTGGAAACCAAGGCAAATGGATGGAATAAGATGGTGCTTTGTGTTAGCAAGAAGCAGAGGATGGAGAAATTAAATGTTATGGGTCAGCAAAAGAGTGGTTTTGTGCAAATCACTGCTAAAGATAGACAGCCTTGCTAGCCTGCTCTTTGCTCTTAGCTCCAGTCTAATAGTGAATTATCTCTGTACAGTTATCAGACACGTAAACAATAATGGGAATTATGGGAGACTTTAACTTCCCAGCAAAAGATTGAAAGATAATTACCACTTATGTTCATAGAGGTGTACTATGTGATGGATTTCTTCCCAAAAGTGAAAAAATATAAGACCATTTTAGACTTGGCTCCTGTATGGGTTTAAATGTAGTAAAATTTGAATAAAGTGTGATCATGAGCTGACTTTTCTCATTTTACATTTCACGACAGACAAAACCAGGTTTAGAATGAAGGTTTTGAGGCTTAGAAATGCAAACTTTGAAATCTAAGGAAATGAATAATTGAGTCTGACTAAGCAGCTCTGGGACTTGAGTGCAGAGAAGGCATAGTTAAAATTCAAAATTCAAAGAGGAAAAAAGCGATGAGAAAAGGCATGTTTCAGAGGTTAAAAACTGCAGAAATAAAGTAAGAATGACCAAAAACCTCCTTCACATAGGAAATTAAACAATAATAGTAAGTGGTACTTAAGCCACAGAAACCAGGGGGAACAAAGAGAACAAATTAGGACAGTTGCACGCTTGAGGCAAAAATAGATCAAAAGTTACTGATGTCTCAAATGCTGCAAATCTTATTTCCTGCATCTAACAGCAACAACAATGTGATATTAAGGGCAGTGACAGGACTCCCATTGAAAAGGAGGGTAGGGCACTAGGCGCAACATCATCTGAGGTGAAATAACAATCTATAGCGATTCAAGTGAAAAATGAAAAGCTGATATCTACCTAGCCTATTAACAGCATTGGCACACAGAACAACAAGTCAAGTAGGAAAAATGCATAACAATTGTGCAAATCAGGGATAGTCCCCAGAATGGGAGAGTAACAAATACACCTCTGTCCAGAAGAGGGTAAAGAGTCATCCAGACAAGTGTGGGCCTGTTAGTTTGACATCAACACCATGCAAAGTTTTGGAGCAAGAACAGCTAAGACCAGGGAAGGAGGGGGTAATGTGTAATTTACAAAATAATTTATCAGAGCTAAATTGTTTCCAGATAATTTAATAGCTTTCCTTTCTAGGACCAGTTCTTCCCTACACAGGGGATGAATTACATCTATTTCACTTTCTGTGAGCTTCTGATACATTATCTACGGATTTGGGCTTTGGGGCTGCAAGTGAATAAAGGGAATTTACAATTGTTCACACTGAAGAGGGACTTACCAGCAAAGGAGTCGTTACCTATGGTAATTCTCAGAGACAGTTCTGAAACTGCAGCTGCTAAGGAGGCAAAGACTCATGGAGAAATGTAGGCTGGAAGGGACCTCTGAAAACCCAACCTCCTATTCAGGGCAGAGCTGACTTCAAAGTTAGATATGTTCGGTATGGACATGGTGGCTGAAGATTAAAAATTACACATGAGCTTTGAGATTTGCAGGGGACATAAGGTTGGGAAGTACTACCAAGCCTGACAGAAGGATATCGCTTGTGATTGAAATGGTTCAGGTGAAGTGACAGGTGATAATACAAAGCAGAGCCATTCTCAGAGATTCTCAAAAAAGGGTGTTTTTTTGTCATGTTTGCTATATGGCAGTCAGGAGTTTAAAGCAAGCAAACAAACAAACAAACAAAAATGACAACAAAACCTCACGTTCATGCACTGTTAGCACAAGGAGGACTGAAAAAGTTTAGTGGTTATATAGTGTGTATGGCTATTCATTTTTTTTTCCCTCCAGTATGAATACACTGGACAAGGCAGCCCTGACACTCATTTGAGACATGAGGCACAGTTCTGCCACTTGTATTCACATTGAACTTAGGAGGAAGAGTTCACAAGACAGAAGGAACAAGTTGCCTATTGCCTGGAAGGGAATGAAAGGACATCATTCTGCCCGGCCAGATGCCAGTTGAGAGAAGAATATGTTGTCTCTACGTAAATGAATTTCTTGAGTAAATATCAAGGAGAAATAGGAAATGTGTAAGTTGGGAGACACATCTGAAATGATGACTGCAGTTGGCTTATGAGCAAGTTTGGACGGGAAATTGGTAGAAACTTCCCATTTTAAGAATAAAGTGCACCATAGATATGAAGTCAGCATTCACCTAAACAGTAATGGCCAACTCAAATCCCCCACAAGAAAGCAGTGGACAAACCAGAACACTAACAAACATGTTGGGGTCTAGAGTCAAATAGATATACCTAACTTTACTATGCCTAAACATCTGAGGGATTGCTTTTAGAGGCTGAGGGCTTGTACCCCATTTCCAATCACTTTCTCTGTGCCCCCTTCCCCAGAGAAGGAAGCTGCTTGGCTTCCCTGCCCTCTGATTCAGCTGCCCGCTGAGGCTGCCCGCCCCTCAGCACCTCTAAGCAGCAGCACCTTCACGTCTCCTCCTGCACCAGCAGCACATCAGCGCCTCTTGTTCCAGCAGCAGGACATCGGCGTCTCCCATTGCACCATGCAGACCTCCACGCCTCGAGTGCCACCAGCAGTACTCAATGCGAGCTGGACGCTCAGGGCACTTACGGCCACCCACCTTTGTGAGGTCAAAGGCTGACAGTGACTCTCTGCTGACCTCACACGGCTCTCGGGCGCCCCGATGGCAGAGGTTACGGCGCTAAGCTGACTGCCAGGAGAAAAGGCTGACATGAAATGGCTGCTCCACAATGCCAGGAGCAAGGTCTGCTGGAATGGGGGTTCGGAGGGGAGCTCGGCCTTGGGCCTGGGAACTGTGCCTGGGAGCCAGGGACGTCCTTGGTGTGCAGCTGGACACCTGGGCCTGAGAAAGCAAGGTTTCTTTAGAGAGAATTGGAAGCATCGTCACCTAGTGGCTGTGTCAGGGGGACGAGAGAAATGCACAGCATCTCTTGGTTCCCTGAAGTGCACGTGTCCTACGCCCTTGGATGTCTCCATGATAGAAAAAGGGACTGATTTTTACCCAAAACAGAGCTCCTTTCTCTCGGGAGCTTCTCATGCTGCGTGTCCTCCTCTCTTTCTTGTATTTGGCTATGACTTTAGGCTTGTTCTTGCTACTCCTTAAGCAGACTGAAGCTTCCCCGGAACATCACATTAACTGCTTTTCACTACCTCTAAGTGCCTTTCCTCCGCTTCTCATCTAATTAATTAGTGCTATCCTCTTCACGCCTGCTACAGAGGTATCTTTCCTACCTGGTACAAGCTAGAAGAGCTTAGCAGCATCCATACGTCTCTTTCCTTTAGTCCTCACAGTAGACTTGCTCGAGGTAATTTGTGTTGAGCAGTAATCAAGAGAAAGTGTCACCAAGCCAAGGCTGCATTTGCTTGTGTCTTATGGAATCCCTGCAGCTGTGTCCCCTCCCAGCTTCCTGTGTGCCCCAAGCATCCTCGCTTGCAGGGCAGTAGAAGATGCAGAAAAGTCCTGGCCTTAGTGGAAGCACTGCCCTGCAAGAGCTAAGACATCCCTCTTAGCAGCTCACTGTAGCCCCGAAATCCCAAAAAACGGCACGTGCCAGCTACTGGGAAGGAAATGAACTCCGCCATTGTGATATACCCGCTCAAGGCCCTGCTCTTTGGCCCAGGTGTCTATGAGGTGGTTTTGGAAATGAATCCTGTTGCGTGACTCCGTTCTTTCTGGGTGCTACTTTTCAGTTTAAAGCGGTTACTCCTTGTCCTGTCACTCCAGGCCCTGATAAAGACTCCCTCCCCAGCTTTCCTACAGGTTGCCTTTAAGTACAGGAAGGCTCTCCCTGGTGTCGCAGTAAGCTCACCTGTTACCCAGGTGTCACAGTTATTTCCTGTGATAGGAATAATGACCAGGGTTAATCTATTGCAGGTGATTTCATACAATTATAGAAAAGCTTTTGTTGGAAAGCACCTTAGAGGTCTCCAGATCACCCGCGTACTTCAAGCAGGGCCATTTTTAAAGCCCTGTCATATTGCTCAGGGGCTTGTACAGTCAAATTTTGAATGGCCCCAGCAAGAGACCCTACACTCTCACTGTGTCCCTTTGCCAGTGCCTAGGCAGAGTGTGCTTCCCCTGCTGGTCCTGGTGAGATGAACTGATACAAGTTTTGAGAAAACAGAAGTTTATGCTACTGCATGAAGTACCCTTTGTAACATTTTTTTTTTTTAACCTTTACTGTTTCATATCTGAAATTTGAAATTCATCAGGGAACTCAGCCTGGCACACAGTAAAACTGATGGCAGATACTTCACAATATTATTCGAATTTCACGTAAATAGAACAGACTAGCAACTTACTTAGGAGAAGTAATACGATTTCAGAAATATTCAAAACCAAAGGCATTCCAAACTAAGTTTAAGTTCAGAGGAAATCCAAAGGAAAAACTAATTTTGAAACTAATAATCAGAGAACATAATCTTCTACAAACGATAGATTTTCCTCCTGTATTGGGTAATTTTGATCTGTCTTTAATGATCATCTAGACATGGCTTTGACACTGAGTATTTTGCTTTGCCACTGCATTAAGTCTTCTTCTCATGTGTGGTAAATGTCCTGCTCTCATGGGATGGGCCTAGGAGACATACGCACTGTGTCTCATGATGCTTGGCTATCATCTTAAATCTGTGAGAAGAGGAAAGGTCTCGCTGCTTCCTGAACAGGGAATTGGATGTCTGCAGTTGAGAACCCTCTGTCTAATCTAGAAACGTGAAGGAAGGAGTTTGCTGGATTGCAAGTGACAGTGAAGAAAGCCACAGATGACATATCAAACTGATTAAAATGTTATTTAGCTCAGGGCATGGCTAATGATGTGGAGCTGGAATAGTTTGACGATTGTAATTACACTCACTATCATTGTTATTTGTTTACAGGATGGTAATGCCTAAAGGTCCCGCTGGAGCCTGAAACAAGGTTGTGCTGGGTGCTGCACGTGCATATATCAGTGGCGATTTGAGAGCTAGTGATACAAACAGACAAAACAGAGATTGAAAGGAGAAACAGAGGGATAGAGAGAAGAAGATCTCCCTGCAGGTCATTTAGGGGAACCAGCCATGAGTACAGTGCATCCAGGTCTCCAGTGCTCTGCTGGCCCAGCCAGATGAATGGAAAACATTGCAGCTTTGGAAAAATAGTGTTTCTTCTAATTCTTTGGCCACACTTTTGATGTTTTAGGACTGCTTTTTTTTTTTTTTTTTCCTTCCTTTTTTTCTTTTCCCCATTTGTGCTAGAAAAGGTGAACTTTTCAAATACCTATTCTGAATTAAAATATCGTTTTCATTGTTATGTTTCTGTTTTGTTGGCACTATTCATAATGACTTCTACCCTTCAGTGGCAGCAAAAGCTTATCATACCGTACAATTGGAAAGATCACAGAAAACTTCAGAGCTTTTGAAGAAAGGTGAGGAAAATCCATTCCCTGTTCTAGGCAGAGAGAGTGGCTGATTTCCAGAAAGGTAAATGGGCAGGATAAGGCCACTTCATGTTCACTGATGGCCAGTTGTACGGACTGTGAAGATAATGGACTACCAGCACAAGAGACGGTGCCAATAATCTAATCCAATCCCATCTATTTCAAGTGGTAGAGACCTGATACTCTATGACAATGTGAGGAAGACCTAACTGTCAGGCAAACTTTGAGATGATCATGTTCAGGATCTAAAACTGTTATGACAAGTGTCAACACAGGAAGGGTGAAACAAAGGCATGAATGTCATACAAGTACTGATAAATCTCAGGAAGGCTGGAAACCAAGGCAAATGGATGGAATAAGATGGTGCTTTGTGTTAGCAAGAAGCAGAGGATGGAGAAATTAAATGTTATGGGTCAGCAAAAGAGTGGTTTTGTGCAAATCACTGCTAAAGATAGACAGCCTTGCTAGCCTGCTCTTTGCTCTTAGCTCCAGTCTAATAGTGAATTCTCTCTGTACAGTTATCAGACACGTAAACAATAATGGGAATTATGGGAGACTTTAACTTCCCAGCAAAAGATTGAAAGATAATTACCACTTATGTTCACAGAGGTGTACTATGTGATGGATTTCTTCCCAAAAGTGAAAAAATATAAGACCATTTTAGACTTGGCTCCTGTATGGGTTTAAATGTAGTAAAATTTGAATAAAGTGTGATCATGAGCTGACTTTTCTCATTTTACATTTCACGACAGACAAAACCAGGTTTAGAATGAAGGTTTTGAGGCTTAGAAATGCAAACTTTGAAATCTAAGGAAATGAATAATTGAGTCTGACTAAGCAGCTCTGGGACTTGAGTGCAGAGAAGGCATAGTTAAAATTCAAAATTCAAAGAGGAAAAAAGCGATGAGAAAAGGCATGTTTCAGAGGTTAAAAACTGCAGAAATAAAGTAAGAATGACCGAAAACCTCCTTCACATAGGAAATTAAACAATAATAGTAAGTGGTACTTAAGCCACAGAAACCAGGGGGAACAAAGAGAACAAATTAGGACAGTTGCACGCTTGAGGCAAAAATAGATCAAAAGTTACTGATGTCTCAAATGCTGCAAATCTTATTTCCTGCATCTAACAGCAACAACAATGTGATATTAAGGGCAGTGACAGGACTCCCATTGAAAAGGAGGGTAGGGCACTAGGCGCAACATCATCTGAGGTGAAATAACAATCTATAGCGATTCAAGTGAAAAATGAAAAGCTGATATCTACCTAGCCTATTAACAGCATTGGCACACAGAACAACAAGTCAAGTAGGAAAAATGCATAACAATTGTGCAAATCAGGGATAGTCCCCAGAATGGGAGAGTAACAAATACACCTCTGTCCAGAAGAGGGTAAAGAGTCATCCAGACAAGTGTGGGCCTGTTAGTTTGACATCAACACCATGCAAAGTTTTGGAGCAAGAACAGCTAAGACCAGGGAAGGAGGGGGTAATGTGTAATTTACAAAATAATTTATCAGAGCTAAATTGTTTCCAGATAATTTAATAGCTTTCCTTTCTAGGACCAGTTCTTCCCTACACAGGGGATGAATTACATCTATTTCACTTTCTGTGAGCTTCTGATACATTATCTACGGATTTGGGCTTTGGGGCTGCAAGTGAATAAAGGGAATTTACAATTGTTCACACTGAAGAGGGACTTACCAGCAAAGGAGTCGTTACCTATGGTAATTCTCAGAGACAGTTCTGAAACTGCAGCTGCTAAGGAGGCAAAGACTCATGGAGAAATGTAGGCTGGAAGGGACCTCTGAAAACCCAACCTCCTATTCAGGGCAGAGCTGACTTCAAAGTTAGATATGTTCGGTATGGACATGGTGGCTGAAGATTAAAAATTACACATGAGCTTTGAGATTTGCAGGGGACATAAGGTTGGGAAGTACTACCAAGCCTGACAGAAGGATATCGCTTGTGATTGAAATGGTTCAGGTGAAGTGACAGGTGATAATACAAAGCAGAGCCATTCTCAGAGATTCTCAAAAAAGGGTGTTTTTTTGTCATGTTTGCTATATGGCAGTCAGGAGTTTAAAGCAAGCAAACAAACAAACAAACAAAAATGACAACAAAACCTCACGTTCATGCACTGTTAGCACAAGGAGGACTGAAAAAGTTTAGTGGTTATATAGTGTGTATGGCTATGCATTTTTTTTTCCCTCCAGTATGAATACACTGGACAAGGCAGCCCTGACACTCATTTGAGACATGAGGCACAGTTCTGCCACTTGTATTCACATTGAACTTAGGAGGAAGAGTTCACAAGACAGAAGGAACAAGTTGCCTATTGCCTGGAAGGGAATGAAAGGACATCATTCTGCCCAGCCAGATGCCAGTTGAGAGAAGAATATGTTGTCTCTACGTAAATGAATTTCTTGAGTAAATATCAAGGAGAAATAGGAAATGTGTAAGTTGGGAGACACATCTGAAATGATGACTGCAGTTGGCTTATGAGCAAGTTTGGACGGGAAATTGGTAGAAACTTCCCATTTTAAGAATAAAGTGCACCATAGATATGAAGTCAGCATTCACCTAAACAGTAATGGCCAACTCAAATCCCCCACAAGAAAGCAGTGGACAAACCAGAACACTAACAAACATGTTGGGGTCTAGAGTCAAATAGATATACCTAACTTTACTATGCCTAAACATCTGAGGGATTGCTTTTAGAGGCTGAGGGCTTGTACCCCATTTCCAATCACTTTCTCTGTGCCCCCTTCCCCAGAGAAGGAAGCTGCTTGGCTTCCCTGCCCTCTGATTCAGCTGCCCGCTGAGGCTGCCCGCCCCTCAGCACCTCTAAGCAGCAGCACCTTCACGTCTCCTCCTGCACCAGCAGCACATCAGCGCCTCTTGTTCCAGCAGCAGGACATCGGCGTCTCCCATTGCACCATGCAGACCTCCACGCCTCGAGTGCCACCAGCAGTACTCAATGCGAGCTGGACGCTCAGGGCACTTACGGCCACCCACCTTTGTGAGGTCAAAGGCTGACAGTGACTCTCTGCTGACCTCACACGGCTCTCGGGCGCCCCGATGGCAGAGGTTACGGCGCTAAGCTGACTGCCAGGAGAAAAGGCTGACATGAAATGGCTGCTCCACAATGCCAGGAGCAAGGTCTGCTGGAATGGGGGTTCGGAGGGGAGCTCGGCCTTGGGCCTGGGAACTGTGCCTGGGAGCCAGGGACGTCCTTGGTGTGCAGCTGGACACCTGGGCCTGAGAAAGCAAGGTTTCTTTAGAGAGAATTGGAAGCATCGTCACCTAGTGGCTGTGTCAGGGGGACGAGAGAAATGCACAGCATCTCTTGGTTCCCTGAAGTGCACGTGTCCTACGCCCTTGGATGTCTCCATGATAGAAAAAGGGACTGATTTTTACCCAAAACAGAGCTCCTTTCTCTCGGGAGCTTCTCATGCTGCGTGTCCTCCTCTCTTTCTTGTATTTGGCTATGACTTTAGGCTTGTTCTTGCTACTCCTTAAGCAGACTGAAGCTTCCCCGGAACATCACCTTAACTGCTTTTCACTACCTCTAAGTGCCTTTCCTCCGCTTCTCATCTAATTAATTAGTGCTATCCTCTTCACGCCTGCTACAGAGGTATCTTTCCTACCTGGTACAAGCTAGAAGAGCTTAGCAGCATCCATACGTCTCTTTCCTTTAGTCCTCACAGTAGACTTGCTCGAGGTAATTTGTGTTGAGCAGTAATCAAGAGAAAGTGTCACCAAGCCAAGGCTGCATTTGCTTGTGTCTTATGGAATCCCTGCAGCTGTGTCCCCTCCCAGCTTCCTGTGTGCCCCAAGCATCCTCGCTTGCAGGGCAGTAGAAGATGCAGAAAAGTCCTGGCCTTAGTGGAAGCACTGCCCTGCAAGAGCTAAGACATCCCTCTTAGCAGCTCACTGTAGCCCCGAAATCCCAAAAAACGGCATGTGCCAGCTACTGGGAAGGAAATGAACTCTGTCATTGTGATATACCCGCTCAAGGCCCTGCACTTTGGCCCAGGTGTCTATGAGACGGTTTTGGAAATGAATCCTGTTGTGTGACTCCGTTCTTTCTGGGTGCTACGTCCCCATAAAGCTTGCTTTTCAAGGCCCAGGAGGGTCTGCCGGGCACTGGCCTGGGTTCCCAGCCTGACCCACCTGCTGGGAATCAGGGAGGCTCGGTCGGTGTCTTGTGTTGGGTTTACGAGGACAGGTTCTGGTAGCGGGGGGCTGCAGGGGTGTCCTCTGTGAGGAGAATGCAGCAGCTGCCCCATGTTAGATAAGGGCCGGTTCCAGGAGGCTCCAGAGGGACCCGCTGCTGCCCAGAAGTGAGACAAAACGGATGATGTTTGCGCCTGTGTGAGAGCCCATCTAAGAAAGGGAAAGAAACCTGCTGCACAGCAGCGTCTGGGTCAGGGAGGAGTGAGAAACCTCTCTGCAGCCCCCAAGGTGAGTGCAGCAGGAGGCAGGAGGTGCTCCAGGCTCACAGCAGCAGTTCCCCTGCGGCCTGGGGAGAGGCCCCTGGTGGAGCAGGCTGTCCCCCTGCAGCCCACGGGTCCCACACGGAGCAGATCTCCACGCTGCAGCCCGTGGAGGAGCCCCCGGTGGAGCAGGTGGATGTGGCCTGGAGGAGGCCGCGGCCTGTGGAGAGCCCCCGCAGGAGCAGGCCCGGGCTGGACTGGAACAGGCTCTGCTGAGCCTCTTTTGCCCGTGACGATCATTGTGGAGTGATCTCCCTGTCCTTCTCTCAGCCCTTGAGCCCTTTCCATCCTATTTTCTCCCCTTTCCCTTTGAGGAGGGGCAGGGAGAGAGCGGTTGAGGTGGAGCTCAGCTGCCCAGCTGAGGAAAACCACCACGTCTCTCCCTTGCCGCTGCTGCAGCACGGTGGGAGCAGCCAACACCTGCTGTTCTTCGACCCTCAGCAACCCCACAGCATCTTCCTGGAAGGGATCCCTTTCCTTCACGCCTGACAGGCGCCGCCTCCAGAGGCTTGTGCCCCGTTTCCGATCGCTTTCTCAGTGCCCCCTTCCCCAGAGAAGGATCCCAGCTGCTTGGCTTCCCTGCCCTCCGATTCCAGGCTCCCGGAGCTGTTATCCCAGCATCGCAGCAGCCAGGTGACAATGTGCTCGCCTGCATGACAGCTGAAATCTTGTCCCATGTCTCGCAGCTCGCCCAGGGATGGGGATCACCTGCTTACTGCTGCTTTTCTCTCTTTTCTATTTTATAACAGCCTCCTCTTCCCTGGGATGGCCCTACATTGGGGTCGCCTGCCTCGCCTTCCTCTTGCTCCTTCCCCTTCTTCGGAGGACTTTCTTCCCTGCCTAAACGAGATGACTTCTGCATCCATTCCTTCATCTTGTGTGTGTATTGGCGACTGATACGGCAACGGGGTAGTCCCCGGAGCCAGCTGTAGGGCCTGTCACAGGGTTGGAGTGGCTGCTGGTAAAATCACAGGGCTTGGAGGGGCTGCAGGTAAAATCACAGGGGTTGCAGGGGCTGCAGGTAAAATCACAGGGGTTGGAGGGGCTGCAGGGTGCGTCGCAGGTTTGCATCAGATCAAGATGCATTTCCCTAGAACCACACATTTCCTCCTGAAGGTGCTGAATAGTATTGAATGGTCTTCAAAATGCATAGAGCAGACCCAGCAAACGTACAGCTGGTGCTCGGAAGTAGTTAACTTTTATTTTGTTGCTGTTAATTTTGTATCATGACAACAGATGCAAATATGTATCTTGAGTTGAGGGCAAAGGTGAGCTTGGATCTGAAGCACACAGGCGTTCACTAATGTCCCCCCCATCCTGAGTGAATCCAGAACGACTCGGAAGGAAAAATGAAGTACAAAGCAGTGCGTTGTGATAAAGAGAGTTTAATAGGGTAGAAAAGGAAGAGAACCTAAAAAAATGCCATCCTGTACAACACAGTCAATAAAGTAAATTTAATAAATAAAATTAATAAATATAATAAATAAAATAAATATTAAAATTAATAAAATAATAAATAAAAATGAAACCAATTTGTCCTATTCTAATGAATTCCTATCCCCATCGTGACTTCCCATCCCACTGGTCATTTCCTATCCCAACAACCTCCCGTGTCTGATCCCAAGGCTGAATTCCCAACTCCCATCACCCTCCCATCCACCCAGCCGTCCACCCATTTTCTCCCGTCCGTGCTGGCCATGCCCACATCCATGCACGGACTGAGCATGGGCAGCGGGAGCGGGCTGCATGAAATCCCCTCGGCATCCCAGTGCCAGAACAGCTGCAGGCAGAGGCCTTGCTGAGTGAACACCTACACTAGAGGAATTTAATAAGGAAGGCACTAAAGAAGAGAAATGACCCGAAAGAAGAAAGAAGTTTGGGATCTCAGCCATTTGGTGTCCCAACAAGCAGTTCCCACGCCCAACCTTTCCCACCCCAGCTATTGCCAACATCCCAACAGCTTCCCATTGCAACGTTCATTCGTGACACGCGCATTTCCCATTGCCCCAGTTGCCCATCCCTGACAGTGGCAAACACTGCCTAGCTGCAGCACTGGAGAAGGGAGAGGGCAAGCGAGAGGGGCAAGGGCTGAGGAGCGTGGCTGAAGCTGGAGCAGGCGCCTGCAGAGGTCTCTGTGCCTGCATGCTGAGCGGGCCCGGGTGCTGCGGGGGCCGTCGAGGAGCGCAGGGTCACGGGTAGCCGTAATACTTGGCTATGGCGTGGTCCTTCTGCCGCTGCACGAAGAATTGCACGGGGCCGATCTTCATCTGGTGGGCCGCCCGCTGCCGCTCCTCCTGGGCCAGCTTCTTCAGGCGCTCCCGCTCGGGACGCTGCTGCGGCGTGATGGGCACCGACGCCTCCTGCTCCTCCAGCGGCGTGGGCGCCGCGTCGCCGCCTGCCCAGGGCCCCACGCAGGGCACGTAGTCCACGCGGGGCTGCGCCGGACGCTGCAGCGTGCGCGGCTGCGTGGGCAGAGGCTCCCGCTGCGCTTGGCCCCCCGCGGCTGGCAGGCACGGCGCTCTGGGCGCCTGCTGCAGGGGAGCTCTCCACGCTCGCGCTGTGCTGCCTGGTGGTGCCGGCACCGCCTGGGCCTTGTCTCCAGCTGGGGGCCGGGGGGCAGCGGGCACAGCGCTGGAGCCTGGCACCGTCGGCGGGGCCCTGGGCATGCTGCTGGGGCCGCTGGAGGTGGGCTGCGGCTGCACACAGGGCGGCTGGCGCACTGGCCCCAGCGCCTTCGCCCTGGCCCCCAGCGGCTGCAAAGTCTCGCTGGGGGTCTTTGTCCCCGGGTGCTGGCGCTGCAGCGTCTTGTCCCCGATGGCTTGGGGACGGAGCCTGTCCTGGGCCCGCACGGCACGGGCACGGGCACGGGGCTTAATGGGGGGGGGCTCCAGCAGCAGCAGCGCTCTCCGGGGAGGCGGTGCCGCTGCTCCTTGCCCCCCAGCAGCCCCCGGGCTTCGGGCCCTCTTGCTGGGTGCCCTGGTGCTGTCGCTCGCCGGCTGCTGCCTGCCGCCGCCCGCTTGGCCGCTGCTGCCAGCCACCGCGCTGTGGCCACCCGTCTTCCCCTGGCACAGCGTCTTGGGGCCTTGGCCACCCTGGCCCAGCAGCGTCGTCTTCTCCTTGCCGGGGGTTTTCTCCGTCGCCGGCCTCCTGTGCTGGGAGCTCTGCGCTGTGCTGGGGGTGCTGGTGGGCGCGGGGCGCTTGGCCCCCCACTTGGTGCCGGTGGGCGCAGGGGCAGGCGGGGGGCTCTTGAGGGGACTCAGAGGGGGATTGGGCAGGGGCCTCCTAAGGGCACTAATAAATTCAGGGCCGGGGGGGCTCTTGAGGGGACCCAGAGGGGGATTGGGCAGGGGTCTCCTAAGGGCACTAATAAATTCAGGGTCGGGGGGGCTCTTGAGGGGACTCAGGCGAGGCTTGGGCAGGGGTCTCCTAAGGGAATTAAGGAATTCAGGGTCGGGGGGTCTCTTGAGGGGACGCGAGGGAGGGTTGGGCAGGGGTCTGCTAAGGGCAGTGAGGAATTCAGGGTGGGGGGGCCTTTTGGGGAGAGTGAAGGGAGGGTTGGGCAGGGGTCTCCTGAGGGCACTGAGCTGGGGACTGGCTGCAGGCTTGAGGGGGGAGCTCGCTGCCGGCACAGCAGGGGGCTGCACCGCCCGCCCACCCTGCACCTTCTCGGGGTGCACCCCAGGGGTTGAGGGTACCTCACCCAGCGCTCTGGTGGCTGCCAGTCCCTGTGTGCTCGGCTCCTCGATGTCCTCGCAGAGGTCGGGCAGCTCAGACAGGAAGCGGCTGAGCACAGGACTGCTGGGGACACCGGGGAAGGCGTCCTGAGGCTCCACGGCATCGAGCCAGCTGAGCAGCTCCTCCAAGCCGGAGATGTCCAGGTCGGCCGGGAGCTGGTCCTGCAGGTGCTGCAGCTGCTGGCTGTCCCCTGCCAGGTGGGGAAAGGCCTCGGCGAAGGCATCGGGGCCCAGCTCAAGCAGCTCCAGGGGCTCCTCAGGCACCTCTGCAACTGTCGCCGCTGAGGAAAAAGCAAGCAAATCCCCCAGGATGGGCGATGCCAGCTTTCCCATGGCTCCTGGGTGTGGGGCGCCCAGCGGCCGGCTGTGCCAGCCCCAAACTCACCGTTGGGCGTCACCGTCTGGGTGCTGGCGGTCGTTGGAGCCTGGGCAGGCTCGGGGGGAGTGGGGCCGGGCAGCGGGGGCCCCTGGTCCTCGCTGAGCCCCACGGCGTGGTCGCAGGGCTCCGGCAGCTGCCCCCGGCTGCTGGTCAGGGTGCGGGGCGCGGGGAGCGCCTGCCCCCGCAGCGGAGGCCCCGGGACGAGGAGTGGTGGGGGGCCGGGGTGGGCAGGGGCCTGCAGCAGGCAGGTGCCTGCGGGGTGCAGGAGCTCCCCATGGAGCACGGCCCCGGGCCCCAGCCAGAGGGGATCCTGGGGCAGCACCGTCCCCGTCCCCACGGGCTGTCCCCACTGGTAGACGGGGGCCCAGGGAGGAGCGGTGTGGGGGAGCTGCCCCACAGCAGGGAGCTGCCCCACGGCGGGGAGCTGCCCAAGCTGCAGGTGGTGCCCCTCGGGTGGGAGGTGCCCCCCAGGTGCCAGCTGCACCCCGGCGGGGAGATGCAGCACCTGCCCCTGGACCCCCGGCACCACGTGCCAGACGGTGGCCTGGGGCAGCGCGTAGGGGAGGGTGGGTACCTGGGGGGGCTGCAAGGGCAGCGCCATCGCTCCGGGGAGGGAGGGCAGCAGCCAGGCAGCCACCGTTGGCGGCACGGCTGGGACGACGAAGGGGGAGTTTTGCGTCTGCGGAAGCCGCGGAAGCCGTCTGGGGAAACCCTCTGTGGGAAAAAGGGCGCTGGGGTGAGATCCGGGGCGCTGGGCTCGCCAGCAGGGCCGCAGCCCCGGGAGGAGCGGGAGCCGGCTGCTGTACCTGCCATGGTGGCTGGAGAGTGGGGCGGTCGGTTGGGGAACGCGGGCAACGGCCGTTCCGTCCCAACGGCTGACCAGCCCCTCGCCGCCATCTTGGTGAGGACTGCAGCTTTTGGACCCAAGCAGGCTTCCCATCGCAAGACTTTTCCATCCCCATCGGGCTTTCCCTCCCACGCATCATTTGCCATGCCCAGGACGGTTTCACACCAACACTTCCCCGTCCCAAGCATTTCCCGTCCCAGTACCAGCTTTGCATCCTAACGGTTATTTCCCATCCTTACAATTTGACATGATAACAGATTCCCATACGAGATATTTCCCATCGACACGAAGCCTTTCTTAATCCAAAGAGATCTCATCCCAAAGAATTCCCATTCCTCTGATTACTTTTCCAAGTACTTCCTTCCCCAGTGAATGTTACCCACCCCATTAAAGACTTCCCATCCCAATACTTCCCCATCCCCGGAGTGATTTCCCATCCCAACGCTTTTGCTTCCCAATGATTTCAAACCCAGGGAAGATTTCCCATCTCTTTGAGTTCCTAGCCCAATGGCTTTCCACCCCAAGGAAGTCTTCCCATCCCAGCAATGATTTCTCGGCCCACTCATCATTTCCCATCCCAATCATTTCCCATTTTCACCATCCAACAGACAGCTTAGCCAGCCCACAGCTAGAGAGAGATCACAACAGGGATTTGGACGATTCTGTTAGATGCAAGGTCACGGAGACTTGGTGTGCTACCAATTGCTCTTTATTACAGATCAACACAGATCGCCAGTACCAAGGGCGCTGGGATGAATCTGGTGAATATGCAGATACAAGGCTCTTACATTTCTTACCAGGAAATAAACAGATATGGGCATTTCTCTCTACCCACCTTAGTAAAAAGATAGGAAGGGTAGAGCACTAATTAAGAGTAGCATGCTCAGCCACCGGCACGGAGGCTGCCCGCTCCTCAGCACCTCTAAGCAGCAGCACCTTCACGTCTCCTCCTGCACCAGCAGCACATCAGCGCCTCTTGTTCCAGCAGCAGGACATCGGCGTCTCCCATTGCACCATGCAGACCTCCACGCCTCGAGTGCCACCAGCAGTACTCAATGCGAGCTGGACGCTCAGGGCACTTATGGCCACCCACCTTTGTGAGGTCAAAGGCTGACAGTGACTCTCTGCTGACCTCACACGGCTCTCGGGCGCCCCGATGGCAGAGGTTACGGCGCTAAGCTGACTGCCAGGAGAAAAGGCTGACATGAAATGGCTGCTCCACAATGCCAGGAGCAAGGTCTGCTGGAATGGGGGTTCGGAGGGGAGCTCGGCCTTGGGCCTGGGAACTGTGCCTGGGAGCCAGGGACGTCCTTGGTGTGCAGCTGGACACCTGGGCCTGAGAAAGCAAGGTTTCTTTAGAGAGAATTGGAAGCATCGTCACCTAGTGGCTGTGTCAGGGGGACGAGAGAAATGCACAGCATCTCTTGGTTCCCTGAAGTGCACGTGTCCTACGCCCTTGGATGTCTCCATGATAGAAAAAGGGACTGATTTTTACCCAAAACAGAGCTCCTTTCTCTCGGGAGCTTCTCATGCTGCGTGTCCTCCTCTCTTTCTTGTATTTGGCTATGACTTTAGGCTTGTTCTTGCTACTCCTTAAGCAGACTGAAGCTTCCCCGGAACATCACCTTAACTGCTTTTCACTACCTCTAAGTGCCTTTCCTCCGCTTCTCATCTAATTAATTAGTGCTATCCTCTTCACGCCTGCTACAGAGGTATCTTTCCTACCTGGTACAAGCTAGAAGAGCTTAGCAGCATCCATACGTCTCTTTCCTTTAGTCCTCACAGTAGACTTGCTCGAGGTAATTTGTGTTGAGCAGTAATCAAGAGAAAGTGTCACCAAGCCAAGGCTGCATTTGCTTGTGCCTTATGGAATCCCTGCAGCTGTGTCCCCTCCCAGCTTCCTGTGTGCCCCAAGCATCCTCGCTTGCAGGGCAGTAGAAGATGCAGAAAAGTCCTGGCCTTAGTGGAAGCACTGCCCTGCAAGAGCTAAGACATCCCTCTTAGCAGCTCACTGTAGCCCCGAAATCCCAAAAAACGGCATGTGCCAGCTACTGGGAAGGAAATGAACTCTGTCATTGTGATATACCCGCTCAAGGCCCTGCACTTTGGCCCAGGTGTCTATGAGACGGTTTTGGAAATGAATCCTGTTGTGTGACTCCGTTCTTTCTGGGTGCTACGTCCCCATAAAGCTTGCTTTTCAAGGCCCAGGAGGGTCTGCCGGGCACTGGCCTGGGTTCCCAGCCTGACCCACCTGCTGGGAATCAGGGAGGCTCGGTCGGTGTCTTGTGTTGGGTTTACGAGGACAGGTTCTGGTAGCGGGGGGCTGCAGGGGTGTCCTCTGTGAGGAGAATGCAGCAGCTGCCCCATGTTAGATAAGGGCCGGTTCCAGGAGGCTCCAGAGGGACCCGCTGCTGCCCAGAAGTGAGACAAAACGGATGATGTTTGCGCCTGTGTGAGAGCCCATCTAAGAAAGGGAAAGAAACCTGCTGCACAGCAGCGTCTGGGTCAGGGAGGAGTGAGAAACCTCTCTGCAGCCCCCAAGGTGAGTGCAGCAGGAGGCAGGAGGTGCTCCAGGCTCACAGCAGCAGTTCCCCTGCGGCCTGGGGAGAGGCCCCTGGTGGAGCAGGCTGTCCCCCTGCAGCCCACGGGTCCCACACGGAGCAGATCTCCACGCTGCAGCCCGTGGAGGAGCCCCCGGTGGAGCAGGTGGATGTGGCCTGGAGGAGGCCGCGGCCTGTGGAGAGCCCCCGCAGGAGCAGGCCCGGGCTGGACTGGAACAGGCTCTGCTGAGCCTCTTTTGCCCGTGACGATCATTGTGGAGTGATCTCCCTGTCCTTCTCTCAGCCCTTGAGCCCTTTCCATCCTATTTTCTCCCCTTTCCCTTTGAGGAGGGGCAGGGAGAGAGCGGTTGAGGTGGAGCTCAGCTGCCCAGCTGAGGAAAACCACCACGTCTCTCCCTTGCCGCTGCTGCAGCACGGTGGGTGCAGGCAACACCTGCTGTTCTTCGACCCTCAGCAACCCCACAGCATCTTCCTGGAAGGGATCCCTTTCCTTCACGCCTGACAGGCGCCGCCTCCAGAGGCTTGTGCCCCGTTTCCGATCGCTTTCTCAGTGCCCCCTTCCCCAGAGAAGGATCCCAGCTGCTTGGCTTCCCTGCCCTCCGATTCCAGGCTCCCGGAGCTGTTATCCCAGCATCGCAGCAGCCAGGTGACAATGTGCTCGCCTGCATGACAGCTGAAATCTTGTCCCATGTCTCGCAGCTCGCCCAGGGATGGGGATCACCTGCTTACTGCTGCTTTTCTCTCTTTTCTATTTTATAACAGCCTCCTCTTCCCTGGGATGGCCCTACATTGGGGTCGCCTGCCTCGCCTTCCTCTTGCTCCTTCCCCTTCTTCGGAGGACTTTCTTCCCTGCCTAAACGAGATGACTTCTGCATCCATTCCTTCATCTTGTGTGTGTATTGGCGACTGATACGGCAACGGGGTAGTCCCCGGAGCCAGCTGTAGGGCCTGTCACAGGGTTGGAGTGGCTGCTGGTAAAATCACAGGGCTTGGAGGGGCTGCAGGTAAAATCACAGGGGTTGCAGGGGCTGCAGGTAAAATCACAGGGGTTGGAGGGGCTGCAGGGTGCGTCGCAGGTTTGCATCAGATCAAGATGCATTTCCCTAGAACCACACATTTCCTCCTGAAGGTGCTGAATAGTATTGAATGGTCTTCAAAATGCATAGAGCAGACCCAGCAAACGTACAGCTGGTGCTCGGAAGTAGTTAACTTTTATTTTGTTGCTGTTAATTTTGTATCATGACAACAGATGCAAATATGTATCTTGAGTTGAGGGCAAAGGTGAGCTTGGATCTGAAGCACACAGGCGTTCACTAATGTCCCCCCCATCCTGAGTGAATCCAGAACGACTCGGAAGGAAAAATGAAGTACAAAGCAGTGCGTTGTGATAAAGAGAGTTTAATAGGGTAGAAAAGGAAGAGAACCTAAAAAAATGCCATCCTGTACAACACAGTCAATAAAGTAAATTTAATAAATAAAATTAATAAATATAATAAATAAAATAAATATTAAAATTAATAAAATAATAAATAAAAATGAAACCAATTTGTCCTATTCTAATGAATTCCTATCCCCATCGTGACTTCCCATCCCACTGGTCATTTCCTATCCCAACAACCTCCCGTGTCTGATCCCAAGGCTGAATTCCCAACTCCCATCACCCTCCCATCCACCCAGCCGTCCACCCATTTTCTCCCGTCCGTGCTGGCCATGCCCACATCCATGCACGGACTGAGCATGGGCAGCGGGAGCGGGCTGCATGAAATCCCCTCGGCATCCCAGTGCCAGAACAGCTGCAGGCAGAGGCCTTGCTGAGTGAACACCTACACTAGAGGAATTTAATAAGGAAGGCACTAAAGAAGAGAAATGACCCGAAAGAAGAAAGAAGTTTGGGATCTCAGCCATTTGGTGTCCCAACAAGCAGTTCCCACGCCCAACCTTTCCCACCCCAGCTATTGCCAACATCCCAACAGCTTCCCATTGCAACGTTCATTCGTGACGCGCGCATTTCCCATTGCCCCAGTTGCCCATCCCTGACAGTGGCAAACACTGCCTAGCTCCAGCACTGGAGAAGGGAGAGGGCAAGCGAGAGGGGCAAGGGCTGAGGAGCGTGGCTGAAGCTGGAGCAGGCGCCTGCAGAGGTCTCTGTGCCTGCATGCTGAGCGGGCCCGGGTGCTGCGGGGGCCGTCGAGGAGCGCAGGGTCACGGGTAGCCGTAATACTTGGCTATGGCGTGGTCCTTCTGCCGCTGCACGAAGAATTGCACGGGGCCGATCTTCATCTGGTGGGCCGCCCGCTGCCGCTCCTCCTGGGCCAGCTTCTTCAGGCGCTCCCGCTCGGGACGCTGCTGCGGCGTGATGGGCACCGACGCCTCCTGCTCCTCCAGCGGCGTGGGCGCCGCGTCGCCGCCTGCCCAGGGCCCCACGCAGGGCACGTAGTCCACGCGGGGCTGCGCTGGACGCTGCAGCGTGCGCGGCTGCGTGGGCAGAGGCTCCCGCTGCGCTTGGCCCCCCGCGGCTGGCAGGCACGGCGCTCTGGGCGCCTGCTGCAGGGGAGCTCTCCACGCTCGCGCCGTGCTGCCTGGTGGTGCCGGCACCGCCTGGGCCTTGTCTCCACCTGGGGGCCGGGGGGCAGCGGGCACAGCGCTGGAGCCTGGCACCGTCGGCGGGGCCCTGGGCATGCTGCTGGGGCCGCTGGAGGTGGGCTGCGGCTGCACACAGGGCGGCTGGCGCACTGGCCCCAGCGCCTTCGCCCTGGCCCCCAGCGGCTGCAAAGTCTCGCTGGGGGTCTTTGTCCCCGGGTGCTGGCGCTGCAGCGTCTTGTCCCCGATGGCTTGGGGACGGAGCCTGTCCTGGGCCCGCACGGCGCGGGCACGGGCACGGGGCTTAATGGGGGGGGGCTCCAGCAGCAGCAGCGCTCTCCGGGGAGGCGGTGCCGCTGCTCCTTGCCCCCCAGCAGCCCCCGGGCTTCGGGCCCTCTTGCTGGGCGCCCTGGTGCTGTCGCTCGCCGGCTGCTGCCTGCCGCCGCCCGCTTGGCCGCTGCTGCCAGCCACCGCGCTGTGGCCACCCGTCTTCCCCTGGCACAGCGTCTTGGGGCCTTGGCCACCCTGGCCCAGCAGCGTCGTCTTCTCCTTGCCGGGGGTTTTCTCCGTCGCCGGCCTCCTGTGCTGGGAGCTCTGCGCTGTGCTGGGGGTGCTGGTGGGCGCGGGGCGCTTGGCCCCCCACTTGGTGCCGGTGGGCGCAGGGGCAGGCGGGGGGCTCTTGAGGGGACTCAGAGGGGGATTGGGCAGGGGCCTCCTAAGGGCACTAATAAATTCAGGGCCGGGGGGGCTCTTGAGGGGACCCAGAGGGGGATTGGGCAGGGGTCTCCTAAGGGCACTAATAAATTCAGGGTCGGGGGGGCTCTTGAGGGGACTCAGGCGAGGCTTGGGCAGGGGTCTCCTAAGGGAATTAAGGAATTGAGGGTCGGGGGGTCTCTTGAGGGGACGCGAGGGAGGGTTGGGCAGGGGTCTGCTAAGGGCAGTGAGGAATTCAGGGTGGGGGGGCCTTTTGGGGAGAGTGAAGGGAGGGTTGGGCAGGGGTCTCCTGAGGGCACTGAGCTGGGGACTGGCTGCAGGCTTGAGGGGGGAGCTCGCTGCCGGCACAGCAGGGGGCTGCACCGCCCGCCCACCCTGCACCTTCTCGGGGTGCACCCCAGGGGTTGAGGGTACCTCACCCAGCGCTCTGGTGGCTGCCAGTCCCTGTGTGCTCGGCTCCTCGATGTCCTCGCAGAGGTCGGGCAGCTCAGACAGGAAGCGGCTGAGCACAGGACTGCTGGGGACACCGGGGAAGGCGTCCTGGGGCTCCACGGCATCGAGCCAGCTGAGCAGCTCCTCCAAGCCGGAGATGTCCAGGTCGGCCGGGAGCTGGTCCTGCAGGTGCTGCAGCTGCTGGCTGTCCCCTGCCAGGTGGGGAAAGGCCTCGGCGAAGGCATCGGGGCCCAGCTCAAGCAGCTCCAGGGGCTCCTCAGGCACCTCTGCAACTGTCGCCGCTGAGGAAAAAGCAAGCAAATCCCCCAGGATGGGCGATGCCAGCTTTCCCATGGCTCCTGGGTGTGGGGCGCCCAGCGGCCGGCTGTGCCAGCCCCAAACTCACCGTTGGGCGTCACCGTCTGGGTGCTGGCGGTCGTTGGAGCCTGGGCAGGCTCGGGGGGAGTGGGGCCGGGCAGCGGGGGCCCCTGGTCCTCGCTGAGCCCCACGGCGTGGTCGCAGGGCTCCGGCAGCTGCCCCCGGCTGCTGGTCAGGGTGCGGGGCGCGGGGAGCGCCTGCCCCCGCAGCGGAGGCCCCGGGACGAGGAGTGGTGGGGGGCCGGGGTGGGCAGGGGCCTGCAGCAGGCAGGTGCCTGCGGGGTGCAGGAGCTCCCCATGGAGCACGGCCCCGGGCCCCAGCCAGAGGGGATCCTGGGGCAGCACCGTCCCCGTCCCCACGGGCTGTCCCCACTGGTAGACGGGGGCCCAGGGAGGAGCGGTGTGGGGGAGCTGCCCCACAGCAGGGAGCTGCCCCACGGCGGGGAGCTGCCCAAGCTGCAGGTGGTGCCCCTCGGGTGGGAGGTGCCCCCCAGGTGCCAGCTGCACCCCGGCGGGGAGCTGCAGCACCTGCCCCTGGACCCCCGGCACCACGTGCCAGACGGTGGCCTGGGGCAGCGCGTAGGGGAGGGTGGGTACCTGGGGGGGCTGCAAGGGCAGCGCCATCGCTCCGGGGAGGGAGGGCAGCAGCCAGGCAGCCACCGTTGGCGGCACGGCTGGGACGACGAAGGGGGAGTTTTGCGTCTGCGGAAGCCGCGGAAGCCGTCTGGGGAAACCCTCTGTGCGAAAAAGGGCGCTGGGGTGAGATCTGGGGCGCTGGGCTCGCCAGCAGGGCCGCAGCCCCGGGAGGAGCGGGAGCCGGCTGCTGTACCTGCCATGGTGGCTGGAGAGTGGGGCGGTCCGTTGGGGAACGCGGGCAACGGCCGTTCCGTCCCAACGGCTGACCAGCCCCTCGCCGCCATCTTGGTGAGGACTGCAGCTTTTGGACCCAAGCAGGCTTCCCATCGCAAGACTTTTCCATCCCCATCAGGCTTTCCCTCCCACGCATCATTTGCCATGCCCAGGACGGTTTCACACCAACACTTCCCCGTCCCAAGCATTTCCCATCCCAGTACCAGCTTTGCATCCTAACGGTCATTTCCCATCCTTACAATTTCACATGATAACAGATTCCCATACGAGATATTTCCCATCGACACGAAGCGTTTCTTAATCCAAAGAGATCTCATCCCAAAGAATTCCCATTCCTCTGATTACTTTTCCAAGTACTTCCTTCCCCAGTGAATGTTACCCACCCCATTAAAGACTTCCCATCCCAATACTTCCCCATCCCCGGAGTGATTTCCCATCCCAACGCTTTTGCTTCCCAATGATTTCAAACCCAGGGAAGATTTCCCATCTCTTTGAGTTCCTAGCCCAATGGCTTTCCACCCCAAGGAAGTCTTCCCATCCCAGCAATGATTTCTCGGCCCACTCATCATTTCCCATCCCAATCATTTCCCATTTTCACCATCCAACAGACAGCTTAGCCAGCCCACAGCTAGAGAGAGATCACAACAGGGATTTGGACGATTCTGTTAGATGCAAGGTCACGGAGACTTGGTGTGCTACCGATTGCTCTTTATTACAGATCAACACAGATCGCCAGTACCAAGGGCGCTGGGATGAATCTGGTGAATATGCAGATACAAGGCTCTTACATTTCTTACCAGGAAATAAACAGATATGGGCATTTCTCTCTACCCACCTTAGTAAAAAGATAGGAAGGGTAGAGCACTAATTAAGAGTAGCATGCTCAGCCACCGGCACGGAGGCTGCCCGCTCCTCAGCACCTCTAAGCAGCAGCACCTTCACGTCTCCTCCTGCACCAGCAGCACATCAGCGCCTCTTGTTCCAGCAGCAGGACATCGGCGTCTCCCATTGCACCATGCAGACCTCCACGCCTCGAGTGCCACCAGCAGTACTCAATGCGAGCTGGACGCTCAGGGCACTTACGGCCACCCACCTTTGTGAGGTCAAAGGCTGACAGTGACTCTCTGCTGACCTCACACGGCTCTCGGGCGCCCCGATGGCAGAGGTTACGGCGCTAAGCTGACTGCCAGGAGAAAAGGCTGACATGAAATGGCTGCTCCACAATGCCAGGAGCAAGGTCTGCTGGAATGGGGGTTCGGAGGGGAGCTCGGCCTTGGGCCTGGGAACTGTGCCTGGGAGCCAGGGACGTCCTTGGTGTGCAGCTGGACACCTGGGCCTGAGAAAGCAAGGTTTCTTTAGAGAGAATTGGAAGCATCGTCACCTAGTGGCTGTGTCAGGGGGACGAGAGAAATGCACAGCATCTCTTGGTTCCCTGAAGTGCACGTGTCCTACGCCCTTGGATGTCTCCATGATAGAAAAAGGGACTGATTTTTACCCAAAACAGAGCTCCTTTCTCTCGGGAGCTTCTCATGCTGCGTGTCCTCCTCTCTTTCTTGTATTTGGCTATGACTTTAGGCTTGTTCTTGCTACTCCTTAAGCAGACTGAAGCTTCCCCGGAACATCACCTTAACTGCTTTTCACTACCTCTAAGTGCCTTTCCTCCGCTTCTCATCTAATTAATTAGTGCTATCCTCTTCACGCCTGCTACAGAGGTATCTTTCCTACCTGGTACAAGCTAGAAGAGCTTAGCAGCATCCATACGTCTCTTTCCTTTAGTCCTCACAGTAGACTTGCTCGAGGTAATTTGTGTTGAGCAGTAATCAAGAGAAAGTGTCACCAAGCCAAGGCTGCATTTGCTTGTGTCTTATGGAATCCCTGCAGCTGTGTCCCCTCCCAGCTTCCTGTGTGCCCCAAGCATCCTCGCTTGCAGGGCAGTAGAAGATGCAGAAAAGTCCTGGCCTTAGTGGAAGCACTGCCCTGCAAGAGCTAAGACATCCCTCTTAGCAGCTCACTGTAGCCCCGAAATCCCAAAAAACGGCATGTGCCAGCTACTGGGAAGGAAATGAACTCTGTCATTGTGATATACCCGCTCAAGGCCCTGCACTTTGGCCCAGGTGTCTATGAGGTGGTTTTGGAAATGAATCCTGTTGTGTGACTCCGTTCTTTCTGGGTGCTACATCCCCATAAAGCTTGCTTTTCAAGGCCCAGGAGGGTCTGCCGGGCACTGGCCTGGGTTCCCAGCCTGACCCACCTGCTGGGAATCAGGGAGGCTCGGTCGGTGTCTTGTGTTGGGTTTACGAGGACAGGTTCTGGTAGCGGGGGGCTGCAGGGGTGTCCTCTGTGAGGAGAATGCAGCAGCTGCCCCATGTTAGATAAGGGCCGGTTCCAGGAGGCTCCAGAGGGACCCGCTGCTGCCCAGAAGTGAGACAAAACGGATGATGTTTGCGCCTGTGTGAGAGCCCATCTAAGAAAGGGAAAGAAACCTGCTGCACAGCAGCGTCTGGGTCAGGGAGGAGTGAGAAACCTCTCTGCAGCCCCCAAGGTGAGTGCAGCAGGAGGCAGGAGGTGCTCCAGGCTCACAGCAGCAGTTCCCCTGCGGCCTGGGGAGAGGCCCCTGGTGGAGCAGGCTGTCCCCCTGCAGCCCACGGGTCCCACACGGAGCAGATCTCCACGCTGCAGCCCGTGGAGGAGCCCCCGGTGGAGCAGGTGGATGTGGCCTGGAGGAGGCCGCGGCCTGTGGAGAGCCCCCGCAGGAGCAGGCCCGGGCTGGACTGGAACAGGCTCTGCTGAGCCTCTTTTGCCCGTGACGATCATTGTGGAGTGATCTCCCTGTCCTTCTCTCAGCCCTTGAGCCCTTTCCATCCTATTTTCTCCCCTTTCCCTTTGAGGAGGGGCAGGGAGAGAGAGGTTGAGGTGGAGCTCAGCTGCCCAGCTGAGGAAAACCACCACGTCTCTCCCTTGCCGCTGCTGCAGCACGGTGGGTGCAGGCAACACCTGCTGTTCTTCGACCCTCAGCAACCCCACAGCATCTTCCTGGAAGGGATCCCTTTCCTTCACGCCTGACAGGCGCCGCCTCCAGAGGCTTGTGCCCCGTTTCCGATCGCTTTCTCAGTGCCCCCTTCCCCAGAGAAGGATCCCAGCTGCTTGGCTTCCCTGCCCTCCGATTCCAGGCTCCCGGAGCTGTTATCCCAGCATCGCAGCAGCCAGGTGACAATGTGCTCGCCTGCATGACAGCTGAAATCTTGTCCCATGTCTCGCAGCTCGCCCAGGGATGGGGATCTCCTGCTTACTGCTGCTTTTCTCTCTTTTCTATTTTATAACAGCCTCCTCTTCCCTGGGATGGCCCTACATTGGGGTCGCCTGCCTCGCCTTCCTCTTGCTCCTTCCCCTTCTTCGGAGGACTTTCTTCCCTGCCTAAACGAGATGACTTCTGCATCCATTCCTTCATCTTGTGTGTGTATTGGCGACTGATACGGCAACGGGGTAGTCCCCGGAGCCAGCTGTAGGGCCTGTCACAGGGTTGGAGTGGCTGCTGGTAAAATCACAGGGCTTGGAGGGGCTGCAGGTAAAATCACAGGGGTTGCAGGGGCTGCAGGTAAAATCACAGGGGTTGGAGGGGCTGCAGGGTGCGTCGCAGGTTTGCATCAGATCAAGATGCATTTCCCTAGAACCACACATTTCCTCCTGAAGGTGCTGAATAGTATTGAATGGTCTTCAAAATGCATAGAGCAGACCCAGCAAACGTACAGCTGGTGCTCGGAAGTAGTTAACTTTTATTTTGTTGCTGTTAATTTTGTATCATGACAACAGATGCAAATATGTATCTTGAGTTGAGGGCAAAGGTGAGCTTGGATCTGAAGCACACAGGCGTTCACTAATGTCCCCCCCATCCTGAGTGAATCCAGAACGACTCGGAAGGAAAAATGAAGTACAAAGCAGTGCGTTGTGATAAAGAGAGTTTAATAGGGTAGAAAAGGAAGAGAACCTAAAAAAATGCCATCCTGTACAACACAGTCAATAAAGTAAATTTAATAAATAAAATTAATAAATATAATAAATAAAATAAATATTAAAATTAATAAAATAATAAATAAAAATGAAACCAATTTGTCCTATTCTAATGAATTCCTATCCCCATCGTGACTTCCCATCCCACTGGTCATTTCCTATCCCAACAACCTCCCGTGTCTGATCCCAAGGCTGAATTCCCAACTCCCATCACCCTCCCATCCACCCAGCCGTCCACCCATTTTCTCCCGTCCGTGCTGGCCATGCCCACATCCATGCACGGACTGAGCATGGGCAGCGGGAGCGGGCTGCATGAAATCCCCTCGGCATCCCAGTGCCAGAACAGCTGCAGGCAGAGGCCTTGCTGAGTGAACACCTACACTAGAGGAATTTAATAAGGAAGGCACTAAAGAAGAGAAATGACCCGAAAGAAGAAAGAAGTTTGGGATCTCAGCCATTTGGTGTCCCAACAAGCAGTTCCCACGCCCAACCTTTCCCACCCCAGCTATTGCCAACATCCCAACAGCTTCCCATTGCAACGTTCATTCGTGACGCGCGCATTTCCCATTGCCCCAGTTGCCCATCCCTGACAGTGGCAAACACTGCCTAGCTGCAGCACTGGAGAAGGGAGAGGGCAAGCGAGAGGGGCAAGGGCTGAGGAGCGTGGCTGAAGCTGGAGCAGGCGCCTGCAGAGGTCTCTGTGCCTGCATGCTGAGCGGGCCCGGGTGCTGCGGGGGCCGTCGAGGAGCGCAGGGTCACGGGTAGCCGTAATACTTGGCTATGGCGTGGTCCTTCTGCCGCTGCACGAAGAATTGCACGGGGCCGATCTTCATCTGGTGGGCCGCCCGCTGCCGCTCCTCCTGGGCCAGCTTCTTCAGGCGCTCCCGCTCGGGACGCTGCTGCGGCGTGATGGGCACCGACGCCTCCTGCTCCTCCAGCGGCGTGGGCGCCGCGTCGCCGCCTGCCCAGGGCCCCACGCAGGGCACGTAGTCCACGCGGGGCTGCGCCGGACGCTGCAGCGTGCGCGGCTGCGTGGGCAGAGGCTCCCGCTGCGCTTGGCCCCCCGCGGCTGGCAGGCACGGCGCTCTGGGCGCCTGCTGCAGGGGAGCTCTCCACGCTCGCGCCGTGCTGCCTGGTGGTGCCGGCACCGCCTGGGCCTTGTCTCCAGCTGGGGGCCGGGGGGCAGCGGGCACAGCGCTGGAGCCTGGCACCGTCGGCGGGGCCCTGGGCATGCTGCTGGGGCCGCTGGAGGTGGGCTGCGGCTGCACACAGGGCGGCTGGCGCACTGGCCCCAGCGCCTTCGCCCTGGCCCCCAGCGGCTGCAAAGTCTCGCTGGGGGTCTTTGTCCCCGGGTGCTGGCGCTGCAGCGTCTTGTCCCCGATGGCTTGGGGACGGAGCCTGTCCTGGGCCCGCACGGCGCGGGCACGGGCACGGGGCTTAATGGGGGGGGGCTCCAGCAGCAGCAGCGCTCTCCGGGGAGGGGGTGCCGCTGCTCCTTGCCCCCCAGCAGCCCCCGGGCTTCGGGCCCTCTTGCTGGGCGCCCTGGTGCTGTCGCTCGCCGGCTGCTGCCTGCCGCCGCCCGCTTGGCCGCTGCTGCCAGCCACCGCGCTGTGGCCACCCGTCTTCCCCTGGCACAGCGTCTTGGGGCCTTGGCCACCCTGGCCCAGCAGCGTCGTCTTCTCCTTGCCGGGGGTTTTCTCCGTCGCCGGCCTCCTGTGCTGGGAGCTCTGCGCTGTGCTGGGGGTGCTGGTGGGCGCGGGGCGCTTGGCCCCCCACTTGGTGCCGGTGGGCGCAGGGGCAGGCGGGGGGCTCTTGAGGGGACTCAGAGGGGGATTGGGCAGGGGCCTCCTAAGGGCACTAATAAATTCAGGGCCGGGGGGGCTCTTGAGGGGACCCAGAGGGGGATTGGGCAGGGGTCTCCTAAGGGCACTAATAAATTCAGGGTCGGGGGGGCTCTTGAGGGGACTCAGGCGAGGCTTGGGCAGGGGTCTCCTAAGGGAATTAAGGAATTCAGGGTCGGGGGGTCTCTTGAGGGGACGCGAGGGAGGGTTGGGCAGGGGTCTGCTAAGGGCAGTGAGGAATTCAGGGTGGGGGGGCCTTTTGGGGAGAGTGAAGGGAGGGTTGGGCAGGGGTCTCCTGAGGGCACTGAGCTGGGGACTGGCTGCAGGCTTGAGGGGGGAGCTCGCTGCCGGCACAGCAGGGGGCTGCACCGCCCGCCCACCCTGCACCTTCTCGGGGTGCACCCCAGGGGTTGAGGGTACCTCACCCAGCGCTCTGGTGGCTGCCAGTCCCTGTGTGCTCGGCTCCTCGATGTCCTCGCAGAGGTCGGGCAGCTCAGAAAGGAAGCGGCTGAGCACAGGACTGCTGGGGACACCGGGGAAGGCGTCCTGGGGCTCCACGGCATCGAGCCAGCTGAGCAGCTCCTCCAAGCCGGAGATGTCCAGGTCAGCCGGGAGCTGGTCCTGCAGGTGCTGCAGCTGCTGGCTGTCCCCTGCCAGGTGGGGAAAGGCCTCGGCGAAGGCATCGGGGCCCAGCTCAAGCAGCTCCAGGGGCTCCTCAGGCACCTCTGCAACTGTCGCCGCTGAGGAAAAAGCAAGCAAATCCCCCAGGATGGGCGATGCCAGCTTTCCCATGGCTCCTGGGTGTGGGGCGCCCAGCGGCCGGCTGTGCCAGCCCCAAACTCACCGTTGGGCGTCACCGTCTGGGTGCTGGCGGTCGTTGGAGCCTGGGCAGGCTCGGGGGGAGTGGGGCCGGGCAGCGGGGGCCCCTGGTCCTCGCTGAGCCCCACGGCGTGGTCGCAGGGCTTCGGCAGCTGCCCCCGGCTGCTGGTCAGGGTGCGGGGCGCGGGGAGCGCCTGCCCCCGCAGCGGAGGCCCCGGGACGAGGAGTGGTGGGGGGCCGGGGTGGGCAGGGGCCTGCAGCAGGCAGGTGCCTGCGGGGTGCAGGAGCTCCCCATGGAGCACGGCCCCGGGCCCCAGCCAGAGGGGATCCTGGGGCAGCACCGTCCCCGTCCCCACGGGCTGTCCCCACTGGTAGATGGGGGCCCAGGGAGGAGCGGTGTGGGGGAGCTGCCCCACAGCAGGGAGCTGCCCCACGGCGGGGAGCTGCCCAAGCTGCAGGTGGTGCCCCTCGGGTGGGAGGTGCCCCCCAGGTGCCAGCTGCACCCCGGCGGGGAGCTGCAGCACCTGCCCCTGGACCCCCGGCACCACGTGCCAGACGGTGGCCTGGGGCAGCGCGTAGGGGAGGGTGGGTACCTGGGGGGGCTGCAAGGGCAGCGCCATCGCTCCGGGGAGGGAGGGCAGCAGCCAGGCAGCCACCGTTGGCGGCACGGCTGGGACGACGAAGGGGGAGTTTTGCGTCTGCGGAAGCCGCGGAAGCCGTCTGGGGAAACCCTCTGTGGGAAAAAGGGCGCTGGGGTGAGATCTGGGGCGCTGGGCTCGCCAGCAGGGCCGCAGCCCCGGGAGGAGCGGGAGCCGGCTGCTGTACCTGCCATGGTGGCTGGAGAGTGGGGCGGTCGGTTGGGGAACGCGGGCAACGGCCGTTCCGTCCCAACGGCTGACCAGCCCCTCGCCGCCATCTTGGTGAGGACTGCAGCTTTTGGACCCAAGCAGGCTTCCCATCGCAAGACTTTTCCATCCCCATCGGGCTTTCCCTCCCACGCATCATTTGCCATGCCCAGGACGGTTTCACACCAACACTTCCCCGTCCCAAGCATTTCCCGTCCCAGTACCAGCTTTGCATCCTAACGGTCATTTCCCATCCTTACAATTTCACATGATAACAGATTCCCATACGAGATATTTCCCATCGACACGAAGCCTTTCTTAATCCAAAGAGATCTCATCCCAAAGAATTCCCATTCCTCTGATTACTTTTCCAAGTACTTCCTTCCCCAGTGAATGTTACCCACCCCATTAAAGACTTCCCATCCCAATACTTCCCCATCCCCGGAGTGATTTCCCATCCCAACGCTTTTGCTTCCCAATGATTTCAAACCCAGGGAAGATTTCCCATCTCTTTGAGTTCCTAGCCCAATGGCTTTCCACCCCAAGGAAGTCTTCCCATCCCAGCAATGATTTCTCGGCCCACTCATCATTTCCCATCCCAATCATTTCCCATTTTCACCATCCAACAGACAGCTTAGCCAGCCCACAGCTAGAGAGAGATCACAACAGGGATTTGGACGATTCTGTTAGATGCAAGGTCACGGAGACTTGGTGTGCTACCAATTGCTCTTTATTACAGATCAACACAGATCGCCAGTACCAAGGGCGCTGGGATGAATCTGGTGAATATGCAGATACAAGGCTCTTACATTTCTTACCAGGAAATAAACAGATATGGGCATTTCTCTCTACCCACCTTAGTAAAAAGATAGGAAGGGTAGAGCACTAATTAAGAGTAGCATGCTCAGCCACCGGCACGGAGGCTGCCCGCTCCTCAGCACCTCTAAGCAGCAGCACCTTCACGTCTCCTCCTGCACCAGCAGCACATCAGCGCCTCTTGTTCCAGCAGCAGGACATCGGCGTCTCCCATTGCACCATGCAGACCTCCACGCCTCGAGTGCCACCAGCAGTACTCAATGCGAGCTGGACGCTCAGGGCACTTATGGCCACCCACCTTTGTGAGGTCAAAGGCTGACAGTGACTCTCTGCTGACCTCACACGGCTCTCGGGCGCCCCGATGGCAGAGGTTACGGCGCTAAGCTGACTGCCAGGAGAAAAGGCTGACATGAAATGGCTGCTCCACAATGCCAGGAGCAAGGTCTGCTGGAATGGGGGTTCGGAGCGGAGCTCGGCCTTGGGCCTGGGAACTGTGCCTGGGAGCCAGGGACGTCCTTGGTGTGCAGCTGGACACCTGGGCCTGAGAAAGCAAGGTTTCTTTAGAGAGAATTGGAAGCATCGTCACCTAGTGGCTGTGTCAGGGGGACGAGAGAAATGCACAGCATCTCTTGGTTCCCTGAAGTGCACGTGTCCTACGCCCTTGGATGTCTCCATGATAGAAAAAGGGACTGATTTTTACCCAAAACAGAGCTCCTTTCTCTCGGGAGCTTCTCATGCTGCGTGTCCTCCTCTCTTTCTTGTATTTGGCTATGACTTTAGGCTTGTTCTTGCTACTCCTTAAGCAGACTGAAGCTTCCCCGGAACATCACATTAACTGCTTTTCACTACCTCTAAGTGCCTTTCCTCCGCTTCTCATCTAATTAATTAGTGCTATCCTCTTCACGCCTGCTACAGAGGTATCTTTCCTACCTGGTACAAGCTAGAAGAGCTTAGCAGCATCCATACGTCTCTTTCCTTTAGTCCTCACAGTAGACTTGCTCGAGGTAATTTGTGTTGAGCAGTAATCAAGAGAAAGTGTCACCAAGCCAAGGCTGCATTTGCTTGTGTCTTATGGAATCCCTGCAGCTGTGTCCCCTCCCAGCTTCCTGTGTGCCCCAAGCATCCTCGCTTGCAGGGCAGTAGAAGATGCAGAAAAGTCCTGGCCTTAGTGGAAGCACTGCCCTGCAAGAGCTAAGACATCCCTCTTAGCAGCTCACTGTAGCCCCGAAATCCCAAAAAACGGCATGTGCCAGCTACTGGGAAGGAAATGAACTCTGTCATTGTGATATACCCGCTCAAGGCCCTGCACTTTGGCCCAGGTGTCTATGAGACGGTTTTGGAAATGAATCCTGTTGTGTGACTCCGTTCTTTCTGGGTGCTACATCCCCATAAAGCTTGCTTTTCAAGGCCCAGGAGGGTCTGCCGGGCACTGGCCTGGGTTCCCAGCCTGACCCACCTGCTGGGAATCAGGGAGGCTCGGTCGGTGTCTTGTGTTGGGTTTACGAGGACAGGTTCTGGTAGCGGGGGGCTGCAGGGGTGTCCTCTGTGAGGAGAATGCAGCAGCTGCCCCATGTTAGATAAGGGCCGGTTCCAGGAGGCTCCAGAGGGACCCGCTGCTGCCCAGAAGTGAGACAAAACGGATGATGTTTGCGCCTGTGTGAGAGCCCATCTAAGAAAGGGAAAGAAACCTGCTGCACAGCAGCGTCTGGGTCAGGGAGGAGTGAGAAACCTCTCTGCAGCCCCCAAGGTGAGTGCAGCAGGAGGCAGGAGGTGCTCCAGGCTCACAGCAGCAGTTCCCCTGCGGCCTGGGGAGAGGCCCCTGGTGGAGCAGGCTGTCCCCCTGCAGCCCACGGGTCCCACACGGAGCAGATCTCCACGCTGCAGCCCGTGGAGGAGCCCCCGGTGGAGCAGGTGGATGTGGCCTGGAGGAGGCCGCGGCCTGTGGAGAGCCCCCGCAGGAGCAGGCCCGGGCTGGACTGGAACAGGCTCTGCTGAGCCTCTTTTGCCCGTGACGATCATTGTGGAGTGATCTCCCTGTCCTTCTCTCAGCCCTTGAGCCCTTTCCATCCTATTTTCTCCCCTTTCCCTTTGAGGAGGGGCAGGGAGAGAGCGGTTGAGGTGGAGCTCAGCTGCCCAGCTGAGGAAAACCACCACGTCTCTCCCTTGCCGCTGCTGCAGCACGGTGGGTGCAGGCAACACCTGCTGTTCTTCGACCCTCAGCAACCCCACAGCATCTTCCTGGAAGGGATCCCTTTCCTTCACGCCTGACAGGCGCCGCCTCCAGAGGCTTGTGCCCCGTTTCCGATCGCTTTCTCAGTGCCCCCTTCCCCAGAGAAGGATCCCAGCTGCTTGGCTTCCCTGCCCTCCGATTCCAGGCTCCCGGAGCTGTTATCCCAGCATCGCAGCAGCCAGGTGACAATGTGCTCGCCTGCATGACAGCTGAAATCTTGTCCCATGTCTCGCAGCTCGCCCAGGGATGGGGATCACCTGCTTACTGCTGCTTTTCTCTCTTTTCTATTTTATAACAGCCTCCTCTTCCCTGGGATGGCCCTACATTGGGGTCGCCTGCCTCGCCTTCCTCTTGCTCCTTCCCCTTCTTTGGAGGACTTTCTTCCCTGCCTAAACGAGATGACTTCTGCATCCATTCCTTCATCTTGTGTGTGTATTGGCGACTGATACGGCAACGGGGTAGTCCCCGGAGCCAGCTGTAGGGCCTGTCACAGGGTTGGAGTGGCTGCTGGTAAAATCACAGGGCTTGGAGGGGCTGCAGGTAAAATCACAGGGGTTGCAGGGGCTGCAGGTAAAATCACAGGGGTTGGAGGGGCTGCAGGGTGCGTCGCAGGTTTGCATCAGATCAAGATGCATTTCCCTAGAACCACACATTTCCTCCTGAAGGTGCTGAATAGTATTGAATGGTCTTCAAAATGCATAGAGCAGACCCAGCAAACGTACAGCTGGTGCTCGGAAGTAGTTAACTTTTATTTTGTTGCTGTTAATTTTGTATCATGACAACAGATGCAAATATGTATCTTGAGTTGAGGGCAAAGGTGAGCTTGGATCTGAAGCACACAGGCGTTCACTAATGTCCCCCCCATCCTGAGTGAATCCAGAACGACTCGGAAGGAAAAATGAAGTACAAAGCAGTGCGTTGTGATAAAGAGAGTTTAATAGGGTAGAAAAGGAAGAGAACCTAAAAAAATGCCATCCTGTACAACACAGTCAATAAAGTAAATTTAATAAATAAAATTAATAAATATAATAAATAAAATAATTATTAAAATTAATAAAATAATAAATAAAAATGAAACCAATTTGTCCTATTCTAATGAATTCCTATCCCCATCGTGACTTCCCATCCCACTGGTCATTTCCTATCCCAACAACCTCCCGTGTCTGATCCCAAGGCTGAATTCCCAACTCCCATCACCCTCCCATCCACCCAGCCGTCCACCCATTTTCTCCCGTCCGTGCTGGCCATGCCCACATCCATGCACGGACTGAGCATGGGCAGCGGGAGCGGGCTGCATGAAATCCCCTCGGCATCCCAGTGCCAGAACAGCTGCAGGCAGAGGCCTTGCTGAGTGAACACCTACACTAGAGGAATTTAATAAGGAAGGCACTAAAGAAGAGAAATGACCCGAAAGAAGAAAGAAGTTTGGGATCTCAGCCATTTGGTGTCCCAACAAGCAGTTCCCACGCCCAACCTTTCCCACCCCAGCTATTGCCAACATCCCAACAGCTTCCCATTGCAACGTTCATTCGTGACGCGCGCATTTCCCATTGCCCCAGTTGCCCATCCCTGACAGTGGCAAACACTGCCTAGCTGCAGCACTGGAGAAGGGAGAGGGCAAGCGAGAGGGGCAAGGGCTGAGGAGCGTGGCTGAAGCTGGAGCAGGCGCCTGCAGAGGTCTCTGTGCCTGCATGCTGAGCGGGCCCGGGTGCTGCGGGGGCCGTCGAGGAGCGCAGGGTCACGGGTAGCCGTAATACTTGGCTATGGCGTGGTCCTTCTGCCGCTGCACGAAGAATTGCACGGGGCCGATCTTCATCTGGTGGGCCGCCCGCTGCCGCTCCTCCTGGGCCAGCTTCTTCAGGCGCTCCCGCTCGGGACGCTGCTGCGGCGTGATGGGCACCGACGCCTCCTGCTCCTCCAGCGGCGTGGGCGCCGCGTCGCCGCCCGCCCAGGGCCCCACGCAGGGCACGTAGTCCACGCGGGGCTGCGCCGGACGCTGCAGCGTGCGCGGCTGCGTGGGCAGAGGCTCCCGCTGCGCTTGGCCCCCCGCGGCTGGCAGGCACGGCGCTCTGGGCGCCTGCTGCAGGGGAGCTCTCCACGCTCGCGCCGTGCTGCCTGGTGGTGCCGGCACCGCCTGGGCCTTGTCTCCAGCTGGGGGCCGGGGGGCAGCGGGCACAGCGCTGGAGCCTGGCACCGTCGGCGGGGCCCTGGGCATGCTGCTGGGGCCGCTGGAGGTGGGCTGCGGCTGCACACAGGGCGGCTGGCGCACTGGCCCCAGCGCCTTCGCCCTGGCCCCCAGCGGCTGCAAAGTCTCGCTGGGGGTCTTTGTCCCCGGGTGCTGGCGCTGCAGCGTCTTGTCCCCGATGGCTTGGGGACGGAGCCTGTCCTGGGCCCGCACGGCACGGGCACGGGCACGGGGCTTAATGGGGGGGGGCTCCAGCAGCAGCAGCGCTCTCCGGGGAGGCGGTGCCGCTGCTCCTTGCCCCCCAGCAGCCCCCGGGCTTCGGGCCCTCTTGCTGGGCGCCCTGGTGCTGTCGCTCGCCGGCTGCTGCCTGCCGCCGCCCGCTTGGCCGCTGCTGCCAGCCACCGCGCTGTGGCCACCCGTCTTCCCCTGGCACAGCGTCTTGGGGCCTTGGCCACCCTGGCCCAGCAGCGTCGTCTTCTCCTTGCCGGGGGTTTTCTCCGTCGCCGGCCTCCTGTGCTGGGAGCTCTGCGCTGTGCTGGGGGTGCTGGTGGGCGCGGGGCGCTTGGCCCCCCACTTGGTGCCGGTGGGCGCAGGGGCAGGCGGGGGGCTCTTGAGGGGACTCAGAGGGGGATTGGGCAGGGGTCTCCTAAGGGCACTAATAAATTCAGGGTCGGGGGGGCTCTTGAGGGGACTCAGGCGAGGCTTGGGCAGGGGTCTCCTAAGGGAATTAAGGAATTGAGGGTCGGGGGGTCTCTTGAGGGGACGCGAGGGAGGGTTGGGCAGGGGTCTGCTAAGGGCAGTGAGGAATTCAGGGTGGGGGGGCCTTTTGGGGAGAGTGAAGGGAGGGTTGGGCAGGGGTCTCCTGAGGGCACTGAGCTGGGGACTGGCTGCAGGCTTGAGGGGGGAGCTCGCTGCCGGCACAGCAGGGGGCTGCACCGCCCGCCCACCCTGCACCTTCTCGGGGTGCACCCCAGGGGTTGAGGGTACCTCACCCAGCGCTCTGGTGGCTGCCAGTCCCTGTGTGCTCGGCTCCTCGATGTCCTCGCAGAGGTCGGGCAGCTCAGACAGGAAGCGGCTGAGCACAGGACTGCTGGGGACACCGGGGAAGGCATCCTGGGGCTCCACGGCATCGAGCCAGCTGAGCAGCTCCTCCAAGCCGGAGATGTCCAGGTCGGCCAGGAGCTGGTCCTGCAGGTGGTGCAGCTGCTGGCTGTCCCCTGCCAGGTGGGGAAAGGCCTCGGCGAAGGCATCGGGGCCCAGCTCAAGCAGCTCCAGGGGCTCCTCAGGCACCTCTGCAACTGTCGCCGCTGAGGAAAAAGCAAGCAAATCCCCCAGGATGGGCGATGCCAGCTTTCCCATGGCTCCTGGGTGTGGGGCGCCCAGCGGCCGGCTGTGCCAGCCCCAAACTCACCGTTGGGCGTCACCGTCTGGGTGCTGGCGGTCGTTGGAGCCTGGGCAGGCTCGGGGGGAGTGGGGCCGGGCAGCGGGGGCCCCTGGTCCTCGCTGAGCCCCACGGCGTGGTCGCAGGGCTCCGGCAGCTGCCCCCGGCTGCTGGTCAGGGTGCGGGGCGCGGGGAGCGCCTGCCCCCGCAGCGGAGGCCCCGGGACGAGGAGTGGTGGGGGGCCGGGGTGGGCAGGGGCCTGCAGCAGGCAGGTGCCTGCGGGGTGCAGGAGCTCCCCATGGAGCACGGCCCCGGGCCCCAGCCAGAGGGGATCCTGGGGCAGCACCGTCCCCGTCCCCACGGGCTGTCCCCACTGGTAGACGGGGGCCCAGGGAGGAGCGGTGTGGGGGAGCTGCCCCACAGCAGGGAGCTGCCCCACGGCGGGGAGCTGCCCAAGCTGCAGGTGGTGCCCCTCGGGTGGGAGGTGCCCCCCAGGTGCCAGCTGCACCCCGGCGGGGAGCTGCAGCACCTGCCCCTGGACCCCCGGCACCACGTGCCAGACGGTGGCCTGGGGCAGCGTGTAGGGGAGGGTGGGTACCTGGGGGGGCTGCAAGGGCAGCGCCATCGCTCCGGGGAGGGAGGGCAGCAGCCAGGCAGCCACCGTTGGCGGCACGGCTGGGACGACGAAGGGGGAGTTTTGCGTCTGCGGAAGCCGCGGAAGCCGTCTGGGGAAACCCTCTGTGGGAAAAAGGGCGCTGGGGTGAGATCTGGGGCGCTGGGTTCGCCAGCAGGGCCGCAGCCCCGGGAGGAGCGGGAGCCGGCTGCTGTACCTGCCATGGTGGCTGGAGAGTGGGGCGGTCCTTTGGGGAACGCGGGCAACGGCCGTTCCGTCCCAACGGCTGACCAGCCCCTCGCCGCCATCTTGGTGAGGACTGCAGCTTTTGGACCCAAGCAGGCTTCCCATCGCAAGACTTTTCCATCCCCATCGGGCTTTCCCTCCCACGCATCATTTGCCATGCCCAGGACGGTTTCACACCAACACTTCCCCGTCCCAAGCATTTCCCGTCCCAGTACCAGCTTTGCATCCTAACGGTCATTTCCCATCCTTACAATTTCACATGATAACAGATTCCCATACGAGATATTTCCCATCGACACGAAGCCTTTCTTAATCCAAAGAGATCTCATCCCAAAGAATTCCCATTCCTCTGATTACTTTTCCAAGTACTTCCTTCCCCAGTGAATGTTACCCACCCCATTAAAGACTTCCCATCCCAATACTTCCCCATCCCCGGAGTGATTTCCCATCCCAACGCTTTTGCTTCCCAATGATTTCAAACCCAGGGAAGATTTCCCATCTCTTTGAGTTCCTAGCCCAATGGCTTTCCACCCCAAGGAAGTCTTCCCATCCCAGCAATGATTTCTCGGCCCACTCATCATTTCCCATCCCAATCATTTCCCATTTTCACCATCCAACAGACAGCTTAGCCAGCCCACAGCTAGAGAGAGATCACAACAGGGATTTGGACGATTCTGTTAGATGCAAGGTCACGGAGACTTGGTGTGCTACCGATTGCTCTTTATTACAGATCAACACAGATCGCCAGTACCAAGGGCGCTGGGATGAATCTGGTGAATATGCAGATACAAGGCTCTTACATTTCTTACCAGGAAATAAACAGATATGGGCATTTCTCTCTACCCACCTTAGTAAAAAGATAGGAAGGGTAGAGCACTAATTAAGAGTAGCATGCTCAGCCACCGGCACGGAGGCTGCCCGCTCCTCAGCACCTCTAAGCAGCAGCACCTTCACGTCTCCTCCTGCACCAGCAGCACATCAGCGCCTCTTGTTCCAGCAGCAGGACATCGGCGTCTCCCATTGCACCATGCAGACCTCCACGCCTCGAGTGCCACCAGCAGTACTCAATGCGAGCTGGACGCTCAGGGCACTTATGGCCACCCACCTTTGTGAGGTCAAAGGCTGACAGTGACTCTCTGCTGACCTCACACGGCTCTCGGGCGCCCCGATGGCAGAGGTTACGGCGCTAAGCTGACTGCCAGGAGAAAAGGCTGACATGAAATGGCTGCTCCACAATGCCAGGAGCAAGGTCTGCTGGAATGGGGGTTCGGAGCGGAGCTCGGCCTTGGGCCTGGGAACTGTGCCTGGGAGCCAGGGACGTCCTTGGTGTGCAGCTGGACACCTGGGCCTGAGAAAGCAAGGTTTCTTTAGAGAGAATTGGAAGCATCGTCACCTAGTGGCTGTGTCAGGGGGACGAGAGAAATGCACAGCATCTCTTGGTTCCCTGAAGTGCACGTGTCCTACGCCCTTGGATGTCTCCATGATAGAAAAAGGGACTGATTTTTACCCAAAACAGAGCTCCTTTCTCTCGGGAGCTTCTCATGCTGCGTGTCCTCCTCTCTTTCTTGTATTTGGCTATGACTTTAGGCTTGTTCTTGCTACTCCTTAAGCAGACTGAAGCTTCCCCGGAACATCACATTAACTGCTTTTCACTACCTCTAAGTGCCTTTCCTCCGCTTCTCATCTAATTAATTAGTGCTATCCTCTTCACGCCTGCTACAGAGGTATCTTTCCTACCTGGTACAAGCTAGAAGAGCTTAGCAGCATCCATACGTCTCTTTCCTTTAGTCCTCACAGTAGACTTGCTCGAGGTAATTTGTGTTGAGCAGTAATCAAGAGAAAGTGTCACCAAGCCAAGGCTGCATTTGCTTGTGTCTTATGGAATCCCTGCAGCTGTGTCCCCTCCCAGCTTCCTGTGTGCCCCAAGCATCCTCGCTTGCAGGGCAGTAGAAGATGCAGAAAAGTCCTGGCCTTAGTGGAAGCACTGCCCTGCAAGAGCTAAGACATCCCTCTTAGCAGCTCACTGTAGCCCCGAAATCCCAAAAAACGGCATGTGCCAGCTACTGGGAAGGAAATGAACTCTGCCATTGTGATATACCCGCTCAAGGCCCTGCACTTTGGCCCAGGTGTCTATGAGACGGTTTTGGAAATGAATCCTGTTGTGTGACTCCGTTCTTTCTGGGTGCTACATCCCCATAAAGCTTGCTTTTCAAGGCCCAGGAGGGTCTGCCGGGCACTGGCCTGGGTTCCCAGCCTGACCCACCTGCTGGGAATCAGGGAGGCTCGGTCGGTGTCTTGTGTTGGGTTTACGAGGACAGGTTCTGGTAGCGGGGGGCTGCAGGGGTGTCCTCTGTGAGGAGAATGCAGCAGCTGCCCCATGTTAGATAAGGGCCGGTTCCAGGAGGCTCCAGAGGGACCCGCTGCTGCCCAGAAGTGAGACAAAACGGATGATGTTTGCGCCTGTGTGAGAGCCCATCTAAGAAAGGGAAAGAAACCTGCTGCACAGCAGCGTCTGGGTCAGGGAGGAGTGAGAAACCTCTCTGCAGCCCCCAAGGTGAGTGCAGCAGGAGGCAGGAGGTGCTCCAGGCTCACAGCAGCAGTTCCCCTGCGGCCTGGGGAGAGGCCCCTGGTGGAGCAGGCTGTCCCCCTGCAGCCCACGGGTCCCACACGGAGCAGATCTCCACGCTGCAGCCCGTGGAGGAGCCCCCGGTGGAGCAGGTGGATGTGGCCTGGAGGAGGCCGCGGCCTGTGGAGAGCCCCCGCAGGAGCAGGCCCGGGCTGGACTGGAACAGGCTCTGCTGAGCCTCTTTTGCCCGTGACGATCATTGTGGAGTGATCTCCCTGTCCTTCTCTCAGCCCTTGAGCCCTTTCCATCCTATTTTCTCCCCTTTCCCTTTGAGGAGGGGCAGGGAGAGAGCGGTTGAGGTGGAGCTCAGCTGCCCAGCTGAGGAAAACCACCACGTCTCTCCCTTGCCGCTGCTGCAGCACGGTGGGTGCAGGCAACACCTGCTGTTCTTCGACCCTCAGCAACCCCACAGCATCTTCCTGGAAGGGATCCCTTTCCTTCACGCCTGACAGGCGCCGCCTCCAGAGGCTTGTGCCCCGTTTCCGATCGCTTTCTCAGTGCCCCCTTCCCCAGAGAAGGATCCCAGCTGCTTGGCTTCCCTGCCCTCCGATTCCAGGCTCCCGGAGCTGTTATCCCAGCATCGCAGCAGCCAGGTGACAATGTGCTCGCCTGCATGACAGCTGAAATCTTGTCCCATGTCTCGCAGCTCGCCCAGGGATGGGGATCTCCTGCTTACTGCTGCTTTTCTCTCTTTTCTATTTTATAACAGCCTCCTCTTCCCTGGGATGGCCCTACATTGGGGTCGCCTGCCTCGCCTTCCTCTTGCTCCTTCCCCTTCTTCGGAGGACTTTCTTCCCTGCCTAAACGAGATGACTTCTGCATCCATTCCTTCATCTTGTGTGTGTATTGGCGACTGATACGGCAACGGGGTAGTCCCCGGAGCCAGCTGTAGGGCCTGTCACAGGGTTGGAGTGGCTGCTGGTAAAATCACAGGGCTTGGAGGGGCTGCAGGTAAAATCACAGGGGTTGCAGGGGCTGCAGGTAAAATCACAGGGGTTGGAGGGGCTGCAGGGTGCGTCGCAGGTTTGCATCAGATCAAGATGCATTTCCCTAGAACCACACATTTCCTCCTGAAGGTGCTGAATAGTATTGAATGGTCTTCAAAATGCATAGAGCAGACCCAGCAAACGTACAGCTGGTGCTCGGAAGTAGTTAACTTTTATTTTGTTGCTGTTAATTTTGTATCATGACAACAGATGCAAATATGTATCTTGAGTTGAGGGCAAAGGTGAGCTTGGATCTGAAGCACACAGGCGTTCACTAATGTCCCCCCCATCCTGAGTGAATCCAGAACGACTCGGAAGGAAAAATGAAGTACAAAGCAGTGCGTTGTGATAAAGAGAGTTTAATAGGGTAGAAAAGGAAGAGAACCTAAAAAAATGCCATCCTGTACAACACAGTCAATAAAGTAAATTTAATAAATAAAATTAATAAATATAATAAATAAAATAATTATTAAAATTAATAAAATAATAAATAAAAATGAAACCAATTTGTCCTATTCTAATGAATTCCTATCCCCATCGTGACTTCCCATCCCACTGGTCATTTCCTATCCCAACAACCTCCCGTGTCTGATCCCAAGGCTGAATTCCCAACTCCCATCACCCTCCCATCCACCCAGCCGTCCACCCATTTTCTCCCGTCCGTGCTGGCCATGCCCACATCCATGCACGGACTGAGCATGGGCAGCGGGAGCGGGCTGCATGAAATCCCCTCGGCATCCCAGTGCCAGAACAGCTGCAGGCAGAGGCCTTGCTGAGTGAACACCTACACTAGAGGAATTTAATAAGGAAGGCACTAAAGAAGAGAAATGACCCGAAAGAAGAAAGAAGTTTGGGATCTCAGCCATTTGGTGTCCCAACAAGCAGTTCCCACGCCCAACCTTTCCCACCCCAGCTATTGCCAACATCCCAACAGCTTCCCATTGCAACGTTCATTCGTGACGCGCGCATTTCCCATTGCCCCAGTTGCCCATCCCTGACAGTGGCAAACACTGCCTAGCTGCAGCACTGGAGAAGGGAGAGGGCAAGCGAGAGGGGCAAGGGCTGAGGAGCGTGGCTGAAGCTGGAGCAGGCGCCTGCAGAGGTCTCTGTGCCTGCATGCTGAGCGGGCCCGGGTGCTGCGGGGGCCGTCGAGGAGCGCAGGGTCACGGGTAGCCGTAATACTTGGCTATGGCGTGGTCCTTCTGCCGCTGCACGAAGAATTGCACGGGGCCGATCTTCATCTGGTGGGCCGCCCGCTGCCGCTCCTCCTGGGCCAGCTTCTTCAGGCGCTCCCGCTCGGGACGCTGCTGCGGCGTGATGGGCACCGACGCCTCCTGCTCCTCCAGCGGCGTGGGCGCCGCGTCGCCGCCTGCCCAGGGCCCCACGCAGGGCACGTAGTCCACGCGGGGCTGCGCCGGACGCTGCAGCGTGCGCGGCTGCGTGGGCAGAGGCTCCCGCTGCGCTTGGCCCCCCGCGGCTGGCAGGCACGGCGCTCTGGGCGCCTGCTGCAGGGGAGCTCTCCACGCTCGCGCCGTGCTGCCTGGTGGTGCCGGCACCGCCTGGGCCTTGTCTCCAGCTGGGGGCCGGGGGGCAGCGGGCACAGCGCTGGAGCCTGGCACCGTCGGCGGGGCCCTGGGCATGCTGCTGGGGCCGCTGGAGGTGGGCTGCGGCTGCACACAGGGCGGCTGGCGCACTGGCCCCAGCGCCTTCGCCCTGGCCCCCAGCGGCTACAAAGTCTCGCTGGGGGTCTTTGTCCCCGGGTGCTGGCGCTGCAGCGTCTTGTCCCCGATGGCTTGGGGACGGAGCCTGTCCTGGGCCCGCACGGCACGGGCACGGGCACGGGGCTTAATGGGGGGGGGCTCCAGCAGCAGCAGCGCTCTCCGGGGAGGCGGTGCCGCTGCTCCTTGCCCCCCAGCAGCCCCCGGGCTTCGGGCCCTCTTGCTGGGCGCCCTGGTGCTGTCGCTCGCCGGCTGCTGCCTGCCGCCGCCCGCTTGGCCGCTGCTGCCAGCCACCGCGCTGTGGCCACCCGTCTTCCCCTGGCACAGCGTCTTGGGGCCTTGGCCACCCTGGCCCAGCAGCGTCGTCTTCTCCTTGCCGGGGGTTTTCTCCGTCGCCGGCCTCCTGTGCTGGGAGCTCTGCGCTGTGCTGGGGGTGCTGGTGGGCGAGGGGCGCTTGGCCCCCCACTTGGTGCCGGTGGGCGCAGGGGCAGGCGGGGGGCTCTTGAGGGGACTCAGAGGGGGATTGGGCAGGGGCCTCCTAAGGGCACTAATAAATTCAGGGCCGGGGGGGCTCTTGAGGGGACCCAGAGGGGGATTGGGCAGGGGTCTCCTAAGGGCACTAATAAATTCAGGGTCGGGGGGGCTCTTGAGGGGACTCAGGCGAGGCTTGGGCAGGGGTCTCCTAAGGGAATTAAGGAATTGAGGGTCGGGGGGTCTCTTGAGGGGACGCGAGGGAGGGTTGGGCAGGGGTCTGCTAAGGGCAGTGAGGAATTCAGGGTGGGGGGGCCTTTTGGGGAGAGTGAAGGGAGGGTTGGGCAGGGGTCTCCTGAGGGCACTGAGCTGGGGACTGGCTGCAGGCTTGAGGGGGGAGCTCGCTGCCGGCACAGCAGGGGGCTGCACCGCCCGCCCACCCTGCACCTTCTCGGGGTGCACCCCAGGGGTTGAGGGTACCTCACCCAGCGCTCTGGTGGCTGCCAGTCCCTGTGTGCTCGGCTCCTCGATGTCCTCGCAGAGGTCGGGCAGCTCAGACAGGAAGCGGCTGAGCACAGGACTGCTGGGGACACCGGGGAAGGCGTCCTGGGGCTCCACGGCATCGAGCCAGCTGAGCAGCTCCTCCAAGCCGGAGATGTCCAGGTCGGCCGGGAGCTGGTCCTGCAGGTGCTGCAGCTGCTGGCTGTCCCCTGCCAGGTGGGGAAAGGCCTCGGCGAAGGCATCGGGGCCCAGCTCAAGCAGCTCCAGGGGCTCCTCAGGCACCTCTGCAACTGTCGCCGCTGAGGAAAAAGCAAGCAAATCCCCCAGGATGGGCGATGCCAGCTTTCCCATGGCTCCTGGGTGTGGGGCGCCCAGCGGCCGGCTGTGCCAGCCCCAAACTCACCGTTGGGCGTCACCGTCTGGGTGCTGGCGGTCGTTGGAGCCTGGGCAGGCTCGGGGGGAGTGGAGCCGGGCAGCGGGGGCCCCTGGTCCTCGCTGAGCCCCACGGCGTGGTCGCAGGGCTCCGGCAGCTGCCCCCGGCTGCTGGTCAGGGTGCGGGGCGCGGGGAGCGCCTGCCCCCGCAGCGGAGGCCCCGGGACGAGGAGTGGTGGGGGGCCGGGGTGGGCAGGGGCCTGCAGCAGGCAGGTGCCTGCGGGGTGCAGGAGCTCCCCATGGAGCACGGCCCCGGGCCCCAGCCAGAGGGGATCCTGGGGCAGCACTGTCCCCGTCCCCACGGGCTGTCCCCACTGGTAGACGGGGGCCCAGGGAGGAGCGGTGTGGGGGAGCTGCCCCACAGCAGGGAGCTGCCCCACGGCGGGGAGCTGCCCAAGCTGCAGGTGGTGCCCCTCGGGTGGGAGGTGCCCCCCAGGTGCCAGCTGCACCCCGGCGGGGAGCTGCAGCACCTGCCCCTGGACCCCCGGCACCACGTGCCAGACGGTGGCCTGGGGCAGCGCGTAGGGGAGGGTGGGTACCTGGGGGGGCTGCAAGGGCAGCGCCATCGCTCCGGGGAGGGAGGGCAGCAGCCAGGCAGCCACCGTTGGCGGCACGGCTGGGACGACGAAGGGGGAGTTTTGCGTCTGCGGAAGCCGCGGAAGCCGTCTGGGGAAACCCTCTGTGGGAAAAAGGGCGCTGGGGTGAGATCCGGGGCGCTGGGCTCGCCAGCAGGGCCGCAGCCCCGGGAGGAGCGGGAGCCGGCTGCTGTACCTGCCATGGTGGCTGGAGAGTGGGGCGGTCGGTTGGGGAACGCGGGCAACGGCCGTTCCGTCCCAACGGCTGACCAGCCCCTCGCCGCCATCTTGGTGAGGACTGCAGCTTTTGGACCCAAGCAGGCTTCCCATCGCAAGACTTTTCCATCCCCATCGGGCTTTCCCTCCCACGCATCATTTGCCATGCCCAGGACGGTTTCACACCAACACTTCCCCGTCCCAAGCATTTCCCGTCCCAGTACCAGCTTTGCATCCTAACGGTCATTTCCCATCCTTACAATTTCACATGATAACAGATTCCCATACGAGATATTTCCCATCGACACGAAGCCTTTCTTAATCCAAAGAGATCTCATCCCAAAGAATTCCCATTCCTCTGATTACTTTTCCAAGTACTTCCTTCCCCAGTGAATGTTACCCACCCCATTAAAGACTTCCCATCCCAATACTTCCCCATCCCCGGAGTGATTTCCCATCCCAACGCTTTTGCTTCCCAATGATTTCAAACCCAGGGAAGATTTCCCATCTCTTTGAGTTCCTAGCCCAATGGCTTTCCACCCCAAGGAAGTCTTCCCATCCCAGCAATGATTTCTCGGCCCACTCATCATTTCCCATCCCAATCATTTCCCATTTTCACCATCCAACAGACAGCTTAGCCAGCCCACAGCTAGAGAGAGATCACAACAGGGATTTGGACGATTCTGTTAGATGCAAGGTCACGGAGACTTGGTGTGCTACCGATTGCTCTTTATTACAGATCAACACAGATCGCCAGTACCAAGGGCGCTGGGATGAATCTGGTGAATATGCAGATACAAGGCTCTTACATTTCTTACCAGGAAATAAACAGATATGGGCATTTCTCTCTACCCACCTTAGTAAAAAGATAGGAAGGGTAGAGCACTAATTAAGAGTAGCATGCTCAGCCACCGGCACGGAGGCTGCCCGCTCCTCAGCACCTCTAAGCAGCAGCACCTTCACGTCTCCTCCTGCACCAGCAGCACATCAGCGCCTCTTGTTCCAGCAGCAGGACATCGGCGTCTCCCATTGCACCATGCAGACCTCCACGCCTCGAGTGCCACCAGCAGTACTCAATGCGAGCTGGACGCTCAGGGCACTTATGGCCACCCACCTTTGTGAGGTCAAAGGCTGACAGTGACTCTCTGCTGACCTCACACGGCTCTCGGGCGCCCCGATGGCAGAGGTTACGGCGCTAAGCTGACTGCCAGGAGAAAAGGCTGACATGAAATGGCTGCTCCACAATGCCAGGAGCAAGGTCTGCTGGAATGGGGGTTCGGAGGGGAGCTCGGCCTTGGGCCTGGGAACTGTGCCTGGGAGCCAGGGACGTCCTTGGTGTGCAGCTGGACACCTGGGCCTGAGAAAGCAAGGTTTCTTTAGAGAGAATTGGAAGCATCGTCACCTAGTGGCTGTGTCAGGGGGACGAGAGAAATGCACAGCATCTCTTGGTTCCCTGAAGTGCACGTGTCCTACGCCCTTGGATGTCTCCATGATAGAAAAAGGGACTGATTTTTACCCAAAACAGAGCTCCTTTCTCTCGGGAGCTTCTCATGCTGCGTGTCCTCCTCTCTTTCTTGTATTTGGCTATGACTTTAGGCTTGTTCTTGCTACTCCTTAAGCAGACTGAAGCTTCCCCGGAACATCACATTAACTGCTTTTCACTACCTCTAAGTGCCTTTCCTCCGCTTCTCATCTAATTAATTAGTGCTATCCTCTTCACGCCTGCTACAGAGGTATCTTTCCTACCTGGTACAAGCTAGAAGAGCTTAGCAGCATCCATACGTCTCTTTCCTTTAGTCCTCACAGTAGACTTGCTCGAGGTAATTTGTGTTGAGCAGTAATCAAGAGAAAGTGTCACCAAGCCAAGGCTGCATTTGCTTGTGTCTTATGGAATCCCTGCAGCTGTGTCCCCTCCCAGCTTCCTGTGTGCCCCAAGCATCCTCGCTTGCAGGGCAGTAGAAGATGCAGAAAAGTCCTGGCCTTAGTGGAAGCACTGCCCTGCAAGAGCTAAGACATCCCTCTTAGCAGCTCACTGTAGCCCCGAAATCCCAAAAAACGGCATGTGCCAGCTACTGGGAAGGAAATGAACTCTGCCATTGTGATATACCCGCTCAAGGCCCTGCACTTTGGCCCAGGTGTCTATGAGACGGTTTTGGAAATGAATCCTGTTGTGTGACTCCGTTCTTTCTGGGTGCTACATCCCCATAAAGCTTGCTTTTCAAGGCCCAGGAGGGTCTGCCGGGCACTGGCCTGGGTTCCCAGCCTGACCCACCTGCTGGGAATCAGGGAGGCTCGGTCGGTGTCTTGTGTTGGGTTTACGAGGACAGGTTCTGGTAGCGGGGGGCTGCAGGGGTGTCCTCTGTGAGGAGAATGCAGCAGCTGCCCCATGTTAGATAAGGGCCGGTTCCAGGAGGCTCCAGAGGGACCCGCTGCTGCCCAGAAGTGAGACAAAACGGATGATGTTTGCGCCTGTGTGAGAGCCCATCTAAGAAAGGGAAAGAAACCTGCTGCACAGCAGCGTCTGGGTCAGGGAGGAGTGAGAAACCTCTCTGCAGCCCCCAAGGTGAGTGCAGCAGGAGGCAGGAGGTGCTCCAGGCTCACAGCAGCAGTTCCCCTGTGGCCTGGGGAGAGGCCCCTGGTGGAGCAGGCTGTCCCCCTGCAGCCCACGGGTCCCACACGGAGCAGATCTCCACGCTGCAGCCCGTGGAGGAGCCCCCGGTGGAGCAGGTGGATGTGGCCTGGAGGAGGCCGCGGCCTGTGGAGAGCCCCCGCAGGAGCAGGCCCGGGCTGGACTGGAACAGGCTCTGCTGAGCCTCTTTTGCCCGTGACGATCATTGTGGAGTGATCTCCCTGTCCTTCTCTCAGCCCTTGAGCCCTTTCCATCCTATTTTCTCCCCTTTCCCTTTGAGGAGGGGCAGGGAGAGAGCGGTTGAGGTGGAGCTCAGCTGCCCAGCTGAGGAAAACCACCACGTCTCTCCCTTGCCGCTGCTGCAGCACGGTGGGTGCAGGCAACACCTGCTGTTCTTCGACCCTCAGCAACCCCACAGCATCTTCCTGGAAGGGATCCCTTTCCTTCACGCCTGACAGGCGCCGCCTCCAGAGGCTTGTGCCCCGTTTCCGATCGCTTTCTCAGTGCCCCCTTCCCCAGAGAAGGATCCCAGCTGCTTGGCTTCCCTGCCCTCCGATTCCAGGCTCCCGGAGCTGTTATCCCAGCATCGCAGCAGCCAGGTGACAATGTGCTCGCCTGCATGACAGCTGAAATCTTGTCCCATGTCTCGCAGCTCGCCCAGGGATGGGGATCACCTGCTTACTGCTGCTTTTCTCTCTTTTCTATTTTATAACAGCCTCCTCTTCCCTGGGATGGCCCTACATTGGGGTCGCCTGCCTCGCCTTCCTCTTGCTCCTTCCTCTTCTTCGGAGGACTTTCTTCCCTGCCTAAACGAGATGACTTCTGCATCCATTCCTTCATCTTGTGTGTGTATTGGCGACTGATACGGCAACGGGGTAGTCCCCGGAGCCAGCTGTAGGGCCTGTCACAGGGTTGGAGTGGCTGCTGGTAAAATCACAGGGCTTGGAGGGGCTGCAGGTAAAATCACAGGGGTTGCAGGGGCTGCAGGTAAAATCACAGGGGTTGGAGGGGCTGCAGGGTGCGTCGCAGGTTTGCATCAGATCAAGATGCATTTCCCTAGAACCACACATTTCCTCCTGAAGGTGCTGAATAGTATTGAATGGTCTTCAAAATGCATAGAGCAGACCCAGCAAACGTACAGCTGGTGCTCGGAAGTAGTTAACTTTTATTTTGTTGCTGTTAATTTTGTATCATGACAACAGATGCAAATATGTATCTTGAGTTGAGGGCAAAGGTGAGCTTGGATCTGAAGCACACAGGCGTTCACTAATGTCCCCCCCATCCTGAGTGAATCCAGAACGACTCGGAAGGAAAAATGAAGTACAAAGCAGTGCGTTGTGATAAAGAGAATTTAATAGGGTAGAAAAGGAAGAGAACCTAAAAAAATGCCATCCTGTACAACACAGTCAATAAAGTAAATTTAATAAATAAAATTAATAAATATAATAAATAAAATAAATATTAAAATTAATAAAATAATAAATAAAAATGAAACCAATTTGTCTTATTCTAATGAATTCCTATCCCCATCGTGACTTCCCATCCCACTGGTCATTTCCTATCCCAACAACCTCCCGTGTCTGATCCCAAGGCTGAATTCCCAACTCCCATCACCCTCCCATCCACCCAGCCGTCCACCCATTTTCTCCCGTCCGTGCTGGCCATGCCCACATCCATGCACGGACTGAGCATGGGCAGCGGGAGCGGGCTGCATGAAATCCCCTCGGCATCCCAGTGCCAGAACAGCTGCAGGCAGAGGCCTTGCTGAGTGAACACCTACACTAGAGGAATTTAATAAGGAAGGCACTAAAGAAGAGAAATGACCCGAAAGAAGAAAGAAGTTTGGGATCTCAGCCATTTGGTGTCCCAACAAGCAGTTCCCACGCCCAACCTTTCCCACCCCAGCTATTGCCAACATCCCAACAGCTTCCCATTGCAACGTTCATTCGTGACGCGCGCATTTCCCATTGCCCCAGTTGCCCATCCCTGACAGTGGCAAACACTGCCTAGCTCCAGCACTGGAGAAGGGAGAGGGCAAGCGAGAGGGGCAAGGGCTGAGGAGCGTGGCTGAAGCTGGAGCAGGCGCCTGCAGAGGTCTCTGTGCCTGCATGCTGAGCGGGCCCGGGTGCTGCGGGGGCCGTCGAGGAGCGCAGGGTCACGGGTAGCCGTAATACTTGGCTATGGCGTGGTCCTTCTGCCGCTGCACGAAGAATTGCACGGGGCCGATCTTCATCTGGTGGGCCGCCCGCTGCCGCTCCTCCTGGGCCAGCTTCTTCAGGCGCTCCCGCTCGGGACGCTGCTGCGGCGTGATGGGCACCGACGCCTCCTGCTCCTCCAGCGGCGTGGGCGCCGCGTCGCCGCCTGCCCAGGGCCCCACGCAGGGCACGTAGTCCACGCGGGGCTGCGCCGGACGCTGCAGCGTGCGCGGCTGCGTGGGCAGAGGCTCCCGCTGCGCTTGGCCCCCCGCGGCTGGCAGGCACGGCGCTCTGGGCGCCTGCTGCAGGGGAGCTCTCCACGCTCGCGCCGTGCTGCCTGGTGGTGCCGGCACCGCCTGGGCCTTGTCTCCAGCTGGGGGCCGGGGGGCAGCGGGCACAGCGCTGGAGCCTGGCACCGTCGGCGGGGCCCTGGGCATGCTGCTGGGGCCGCTGGAGGTGGGCTGCGGCTGCACACAGGGCGGCTGGCGCACTGGCCCCAGCGCCTTCGCCCTGGCCCCCAGCGGCTACAAAGTCTCGCTGGGGGTCTTTGTCCCCGGGTGCTGGCGCTGCAGCGTCTTGTCCCCGATGGCTTGGGGACGGAGCCTGTCCTGGGCCCGCACGGCACGGGCACGGGCACGGGGCTTAATGGGGGGGGGCTCCAGCAGCAGCAGCGCTCTCCGGGGAGGCGGTGCCGCTGCTCCTTGCCCCCCAGCAGCCCCCGGGCTTCGGGCCCTCTTGCTGGGCGCCCTGGTGCTGTCGCTCGCCGGCTGCTGCCTGCCGCCGCCCGCTTGGCCGCTGCTGCCAGCCACCGCGCTGTGGCCACCCGTCTTCCCCTGGCACAGCGTCTTGGGGCCTTGGCCACCCTGGCCCAGCAGCGTCGTCTTCTCCTTGCCGGGGGTTTTCTCCGTCGCCGGCCTCCTGTGCTGGGAGCTCTGCGCTGTGCTGGGGGTGCTGGTGGGCGAGGGGCGCTTGGCCCCCCACTTGGTGCCGGTGGGCGCAGGGGCAGGCGGGGGGCTCTTGAGGGGACTCAGAGGGGGATTGGGCAGGGGCCTCCTAAGGGCACTAATAAATTCAGGGCCGGGGGGGCTCTTGAGGGGACCCAGAGGGGGATTGGGCAGGGGTCTCCTAAGGGCACTAATAAATTCAGGGTCGGGGGGGCTCTTGAGGGGACTCAGGCGAGGCTTGGGCAGGGGTCTCCTAAGGGAATTAAGGAATTGAGGGTCGGGGGGTCTCTTGAGGGGACGCGAGGGAGGGTTGGGCAGGGGTCTGCTAAGGGCAGTGAGGAATTCAGGGTGGGGGGGCCTTTTGGGGAGAGTGAAGGGAGGGTTGGGCAGGGGTCTCCTGAGGGCACTGAGCTGGGGACTGGCTGCAGGCTTGAGGGGGGAGCTCGCTGCCGGCACAACAGGGGGCTGCACCGCCCGCCCACCCTGCACCTTCTCGGGGTGCACCCCAGGGGTTGAGGGTACCTCACCCAGCGCTCTGGTGGCTGCCAGTCCCTGTGTGCTCGGCTCCTCGATGTCCTCGCAGAGGTCGGGCAGCTCAGACAGGAAGCGGCTGAGCACAGGACTGCTGGGGACACCGGGGAAGGCGTCCTGGGGCTCCACGGCATCGAGCCAGCTGAGCAGCTCCTCCAAGCCGGAGATGTCCAGGTCGGCCGGGAGCTGGTCCTGCAGGTGCTGCAGCTGCTGGCTGTCCCCTGCCAGGTGGGGAAAGGCCTCGGCGAAGGCATCGGGGCCCAGCTCAAGCAGCTCCAGGGGCTCCTCAGGCACCTCTGCAACTGTCGCCGCTGAGGAAAAAGCAAGCAAATCCCCCAGGATGGGCGATGCCAGCTTTCCCATGGCTCCTGGGTGTGGGGCGCCCAGCGGCCGGCTGTGCCAGCCCCAAACTCACCGTTGGGCGTCACCGTCTGGGTGCTGGCGGTCGTTGGAGCCTGGGCAGGCTCGGGGGGAGTGGAGCCGGGCAGCGGGGGCCCCTGGTCCTCGCTGAGCCCCACGGCGTGGTCGCAGGGCTCCGGCAGCTGCCCCCGGCTGCTGGTCAGGGTGCGGGGCGCGGGGAGCGCCTGCCCCCGCAGCGGAGGCCCCGGGACGAGGAGTGGTGGGGGGCCGGGGTGGGCAGGGGCCTGCAGCAGGCAGGTGCCTGCGGGGTGCAGGAGCTCCCCATGGAGCACGGCCCCGGGCCCCAGCCAGAGGGGATCCTGGGGCAGCACTGTCCCCGTCCCCACGGGCTGTCCCCACTGGTAGACGGGGGCCCAGGGAGGAGCGGTGTGGGGGAGCTGCCCCACAGCAGGGAGCTGCCCCACGGCGGGGAGCTGCCCAAGCTGCAGGTGGTGCCCCTCGGGTGGGAGGTGCCCCCCAGGTGCCAGCTGCACCCCGGCGGGGAGCTGCAGCACCTGCCCCTGGACCCCCGGCACCACGTGCCAGACGGTGGCCTGGGGCAGCGCGTAGGGGAGGGTGGGTACCTGGGGGGGCTGCAAGGGCAGCGCCATCGCTCCGGGGAGGGAGGGCAGCAGCCAGGCAGCCACCGTTGGCGGCACGGCTGGGACGACGAAGGGGGAGTTTTGCGTCTGCGGAAGCCGCGGAAGCCGTCTGGGGAAACCCTCTGTGGGAAAAAGGGCGCTGGGGTGAGATCCGGGGCGCTGGGCTCGCCAGCAGGGCCGCAGCCCCGGGAGGAGCGGGAGCCGGCTGCTGTACCTGCCATGGTGGCTGGAGAGTGGGGCGGTCGGTTGGGGAACGCGGGCAACGGCCGTTCCGTCCCAACGGCTGACCAGCCCCTCGCCGCCATCTTGGTGAGGACTGCAGCTTTTGGACCCAAGCAGGCTTCCCATCGCAAGACTTTTCCATCCCCATCGGGCTTTCCCTCCCACGCATCATTTGCCATGCCCAGGACGGTTTCACACCAACACTTCCCCGTCCCAAGCATTTCCCGTCCCAGTACCAGCTTTGCATCCTAACGGTCATTTCCCATCCTTACAATTTCACATGATAACAGATTCCCATACGAGATATTTCCCATCGACACGAAGCCTTTCTTAATCCAAAGAGATCTCATCCCAAAGAATTCCCATTCCTCTGATTACTTTTCCAAGTACTTCCTTCCCCAGTGAATGTTACCCACCCCATTAAAGACTTCCCATCCCAATACTTCCCCATCCCCGGAGTGATTTCCCATCCCAACGCTTTTGCTTCCCAATGATTTCAAACCCAGGGAAGATTTCCCATCTCTTTGAGTTCCTAGCCCAATGGCTTTCCACCCCAAGGAAGTCTTCCCATCCCAGCAATGATTTCTCGGCCCACTCATCATTTCCCATCCCAATCATTTCCCATTTTCACCATCCAACAGACAGCTTAGCCAGCCCACAGCTAGAGAGAGATCACAACAGGGATTTGGACGATTCTGTTAGATGCAAGGTCACGGAGACTTGGTGTGCTACCGATTGCTCTTTATTACAGATCAACACAGATCGCCAGTACCAAGGGCGCTGGGATGAATCTGGTGAATATGCAGATACAAGGCTCTTACATTTCTTACCAGGAAATAAACAGATATGGGCATTTCTCTCTACCCACCTTAGTAAAAAGATAGGAAGGGTAGAGCACTAATTAAGAGTAGCATGCTCAGCCACCGGCACGGAGGCTGCCCGCTCCTCAGCACCTCTAAGCAGCAGCACCTTCACGTCTCCTCCTGCACCAGCAGCACATCAGCGCCTCTTGTTCCAGCAGCAGGACATCGGCGTCTCCCATTGCACCATGCAGACCTCCACGCCTCGAGTGCCACCAGCAGTACTCAATGCGAGCTGGACGCTCAGGGCACTTATGGCCACCCACCTTTGTGAGGTCAAAGGCTGACAGTGACTCTCTGCTGACCTCACACGGCTCTCGGGCGCCCCGATGGCAGAGGTTACGGCGCTAAGCTGACTGCCAGGAGAAAAGGCTGACATGAAATGGCTGCTCCACAATGCCAGGAGCAAGGTCTGCTGGAATGGGGGTTCGGAGGGGAGCTCGGCCTTGGGCCTGGGAACTGTGCCTGGGAGCCAGGGACGTCCTTGGTGTGCAGCTGGACACCTGGGCCTGAGAAAGCAAGGTTTCTTTAGAGAGAATTGGAAGCATCGTCACCTAGTGGCTGTGTCAGGGGGACGAGAGAAATGCACAGCATCTCTTGGTTCCCTGAAGTGCACGTGTCCTACGCCCTTGGATGTCTCCATGATAGAAAAAGGGACTGATTTTTACCCAAAACAGAGCTCCTTTCTCTCGGGAGCTTCTCATGCTGCGTGTCCTCCTCTCTTTCTTGTATTTGGCTATGACTTTAGGCTTGTTCTTGCTACTCCTTAAGCAGACTGAAGCTTCCCCGGAACATCACATTAACTGCTTTTCACTACCTCTAAGTGCCTTTCCTCCGCTTCTCATCTAATTAATTAGTGCTATCCTCTTCACGCCTGCTACAGAGGTATCTTTCCTACCTGGTACAAGCTAGAAGAGCTTAGCAGCATCCATACGTCTCTTTCCTTTAGTCCTCACAGTAGACTTGCTCGAGGTAATTTGTGTTGAGCAGTAATCAAGAGAAAGTGTCACCAAGCCAAGGCTGCATTTGCTTGTGTCTTATGGAATCCCTGCAGCTGTGTCCCCTCCCAGCTTCCTGTGTGCCCCAAGCATCCTCGCTTGCAGGGCAGTAGAAGATGCAGAAAAGTCCTGGCCTTAGTGGAAGCACTGCCCTGCAAGAGCTAAGACATCCCTCTTAGCAGCTCACTGTAGCCCCGAAATCCCAAAAAACGGCATGTGCCAGCTACTGGGAAGGAAATGAACTCTGCCATTGTGATATACCCGCTCAAGGCCCTGCACTTTGGCCCAGGTGTCTATGAGACGGTTTTGGAAATGAATCCTGTTGTGTGACTCCGTTCTTTCTGGGTGCTACATCCCCATAAAGCTTGCTTTTCAAGGCCCAGGAGGGTCTGCCGGGCACTGGCCTGGGTTCCCAGCCTGACCCACCTGCTGGGAATCAGGGAGGCTCGGTCGGTGTCTTGTGTTGGGTTTACGAGGACAGGTTCTGGTAGCAGGGGGCTGCAGGGGTGTCCTCTGTGAGGAGAATGCAGCAGCTGCCCCATGTTAGATAAGGGCCGGTTCCAGGAGGCTCCAGAGGGACCCGCTGCTGCCCAGAAGTGAGACAAAACGGATGATGTTTGCGCCTGTGTGAGAGCCCATCTAAGAAAGGGAAAGAAACCTGCTGCACAGCAGCGTCTGGGTCAGGGAGGAGTGAGAAACCTCTCTGCAGCCCCCAAGGTGAGTGCAGCAGGAGGCAGGAGGTGCTCCAGGCTCACAGCAGCAGTTCCCCTGTGGCCTGGGGAGAGGCCCCTGGTGGAGCAGGCTGTCCCCCTGCAGCCCACGGGTCCCACACGGAGCAGATCTCCACGCTGCAGCCCGTGGAGGAGCCCCCGGTGGAGCAGGTGGATGTGGCCTGGAGGAGGCCGCGGCCTGTGGAGAGCCCCCGCAGGAGCAGGCCCGGGCTGGACTGGAACAGGCTCTGCTGAGCCTCTTTTGCCCGTGACGATCATTGTGGAGTGATCTCCCTGTCCTTCTCTCAGCCCTTGAGCCCTTTCCATCCTATTTTCTCCCCTTTCCCTTTGAGGAGGGGCAGGGAGAGAGCGGTTGAGGTGGAGCTCAGCTGCCCAGCTGAGGAAAACCACCACGTCTCTCCCTTGCCGCTGCTGCAGCACGGTGGGTGCAGGCAACACCTGCTGTTCTTCGACCCTCAGCAACCCCACAGCATCTTCCTGGAAGGGATCCCTTTCCTTCACGCCTGACAGGCGCCGCCTCCAGAGGCTTGTGCCCCGTTTCCGATCGCTTTCTCAGTGCCCCCTTCCCCAGAGAAGGATCCCAGCTGCTTGGCTTCCCTGCCCTCCGATTCCAGGCTCCCGGAGCTGTTATCCCAGCATCGCAGCAGCCAGGTGACAATGTGCTCGCCTGCATGACAGCTGAAATCTTGTCCCATGTCTCGCAGCTCGCCCAGGGATGGGGATCACCTGCTTACTGCTGCTTTTCTCTCTTTTCTATTTTATAACAGCCTCCTCTTCCCTGGGATGGCCCTACATTGGGGTCGCCTGCCTCGCCTTCCTCTTGCTCCTTCCTCTTCTTCGGAGGACTTTCTTCCCTGCCTAAACGAGATGACTTCTGCATCCATTCCTTCATCTTGTGTGTGTATTGGCGACTGATACGGCAACGGGGTAGTCCCCGGAGCCAGCTGTAGGGCCTGTCACAGGGTTGGAGTGGCTGCTGGTAAAATCACAGGGCTTGGAGGGGCTGCAGGTAAAATCACAGGGGTTGCAGGGGCTGCAGGTAAAATCACAGGGGTTGGAGGGGCTGCAGGGTGCGTCGCAGGTTTGCATCAGATCAAGATGCATTTCCCTAGAACCACACATTTCCTCCTGAAGGTGCTGAATAGTATTGAATGGTCTTCAAAATGCATAGAGCAGACCCAGCAAACGTACAGCTGGTGCTCGGAAGTAGTTAACTTTTATTTTGTTGCTGTTAATTTTGTATCATGACAACAGATGCAAATATGTATCTTGAGTTGAGGGCAAAGGTGAGCTTGGATCTGAAGCACACAGGCGTTCACTAATGTCCCCCCCATCCTGAGTGAATCCAGAACGACTCGGAAGGAAAAATGAAGTACAAAGCAGTGCGTTGTGATAAAGAGAATTTAATAGGGTAGAAAAGGAAGAGAACCTAAAACAATGCCATCCTGTACAACACAGTCAATAAAGTAAATTTAATAAATAAAATTAATAAATATAATAAATAAAATAAATATTAAAATTAATAAAATAATAAATAAAAATGAAACCAATTTGTCCTATTCTAATGAATTCCTATCCCCATCGTGACTTCCCATCCCACTGGTCATTTCCTATCCCAACAACCTCCCGTGTCTGATCCCAAGGCTGAATTCCCAACTCCCATCACCCTCCCATCCACCCAGCCGTCCACCCATTTTCTCCCGTCCGTGCTGGCCATGCCCACATCCATGCACGGACTGAGCATGGGCAGCGGGAGCGGGCTGCATGAAATCCCCTCGGCATCCCAGTGCCAGAACAGCTGCAGGCAGAGGCCTTGCTGAGTGAACACCTACACTAGAGGAATTTAATAAGGAAGGCACTAAAGAAGAGAAATGACCCGAAAGAAGAAAGAAGTTTGGGATCTCAGCCATTTGGTGTCCCAACAAGCAGTTCCCACGCCCAACCTTTCCCACCCCAGCTATTGCCAACATCCCAACAGCTTCCCATTGCAACGTTCATTCGTGACGCGCGCATTTCCCATTGCCCCAGTTGCCCATCCCTGACAGTGGCAAACACTGCCTAGCTGCAGCACTGGAGAAGGGAGAGGGCAAGCGAGAGGGGCAAGGGCTGAGGAGCGTGGCTGAAGCTGGAGCAGGCGCCTGCAGAGGTCTCTGTGCCTGCATGCTGAGCGGGCCCGGGTGCTGCGGGGGCCGTCGAGGAGCGCAGGGTCACGGGTAGCCGTAATACTTGGCTATGGCGTGGTCCTTCTGCCGCTGCACGAAGAATTGCACGGGGCCGATCTTCATCTGGTGGGCCGCCCGCTGCCGCTCCTCCTGGGCCAGCTTCTTCAGGCGCTCCCGCTCGGGACGCTGCTGCGGCGTGATGGGCACCGACGCCTCCTGCTCCTCCAGCGGCGTGGGCGCCGCGTCGCCGCCTGCCCAGGGCCCCACGCAGGGCACGTAGTCCACGCGGGGCTGCGCCGGACGCTGCAGCGTGCGCGGCTGCGTGGGCAGAGGCTCCCGCTGCGCTTGGCCCCCCGCGGCTGGCAGGCACGGCGCTCTGGGCGCCTGCTGCAGGGGAGCTCTCCACGCTCGCGCCGTGCTGCCTGGTGGTGCCGGCACCGCCTGGGCCTTGTCTCCAGCTGGGGGCCGGGGGGCAGCGGGCACAGCGCTGGAGCCTGGCACCGTCGGCGGGGCCCTGGGCATGCTGCTGGGGCCGCTGGAGGTGGGCTGCGGCTGCACACAGGGCGGCTGGCGCACTGGCCCCAGCGCCTTCGCCCTGGCCCCCAGCGGCTGCAAAGTCTCGCTGGGGGTCTTTGTCCCCGGGTGCTGGCGCTGCAGCGTCTTGTCCCCGATGGCTTGGGGACGGAGCCTGTCCTGGGCCCGCACGGCACGGGCGCGGGCACGGGGCTTAATGGGGGGGGGCTCCAGCAGCAGCAGCGCTCTCCGGGGAGGCGGTGCCGCTGCTCCTTGCCCCCCAGCAGCCCCCGGGCTTCGGGCCCTCTTGCTGGGCGCCCTGGTGCTGTCGCTCGCCGGCTGCTGCCTGCCGCCGCCCGCTTGGCCGCTGCTGCCAGCCACCGCGCTGTGGCCACCCGTCTTCCCCTGGCACAGCGTCTTGGGGCCTTGGCCACCCTGGCCCAGCAGCGTCGTCTTCTCCTTGCCGGGGGTTTTCTCCGTCGCCGGCCTCCTGTGCTGGGAGCTCTGCGCTGTGCTGGGGGTGCTGGTGGGCGCGGGGCGCTTGGCCCCCCACTTGGTGCCGGTGGGCGCAGGGGCAGGCGGGGGGCTCTTGAGGGGACTCAGAGGGGGATTGGGCAGGGGCCTCCTAAGGGCACTAATAAATTCAGGGCCGGGGGGGCTCTTGAGGGGACCCAGAGGGGGATTGGGCAGGGGTCTCCTAAGGGCACTAATAAATTCAGGGTCGGGGGGGCTCTTGAGGGGACTCAGGCGAGGCTTGGGCAGGGGTCTCCTAAGGGAATTAAGGAATTCAGGGTCGGGGGGTCTCTTGAGGGGACGCGAGGGAGGGTTGGGCAGGGGTCTGCTAAGGGCAGTGAGGAATTCAGGGTGGGGGGGCCTTTTGGGGAGAGTGAAGGGAGGGTTGGGCAGGGGTCTCCTGAGGGCACTGAGCTGGGGACTGGCTGCAGGCTTGAGGGGGGAGCTCGCTGCCGGCACAGCAGGGGGCTGCACCGCCCGCCCACCCTGCACCTTCTCGGGGTGCACCCCAGGGGTTGAGGGTACCTCACCCAGCGCTCTGGTGGCTGCCAGTCCCTGTGTGCTCGGCTCCTCGATGTCCTCGCAGAGGTCGGGCAGCTCAGACAGGAAGCGGCTGAGCACAGGACTGCTGGGGACACCGGGGAAGGCGTCCTGGGGCTCCACGGCATCGAGCCAGCTGAGCAGCTCCTCCAAGCCGGAGATGTCCAGGTCGGCCGGGAGCTGGTCCTGCAGGTGCTGAAGCTGCTGGCTGTCCCCTGCCAGGTGGGGAAAGGCCTCGGCGAAGGCATCGGGGCCCAGCTCAAGCAGCTCCAGGGGCTCCTCAGGCACCTCTGCAACTGTCGCCGCTGAGGAAAAAGCAAGCAAATCCCCCAGGATGGGCGATGCCAGCTTTCCCATGGCTCCTGGGTGTGGGGCGCCCAGCGGCCGGCTGTGCCAGCCCCAAACTCACCGTTGGGCGTCACCGTCTGGGTGCTGGCGGTCGTTGGAGCCTGGGCAGGCTCGGGGGGAGTGGGGCCGGGCAGCGGGGGCCCCTGGTCCTCGCTGAGCCCCACGGCGTGGTCGCAGGGCTCCGGCAGCTGCCCCCGGCTGCTGGTCAGGGTGCGGGGCGCGGGGAGCGCCTGCCCCCGCAGCGGAGGCCCCGGGACGAGGAGGGGTGGGGGGCCGGGGTGGGCAGGGGCCTGCAGCAGGCAGGTGCCTGCGGGGTGCAGGAGCTCCCCATGGAGCACGGCCCCGGGCCCCAGCCAGAGGGGATCCTGGGGCAGCACCGTCCCCGTCCCCACGGGCTGTCCCCACTGGTAGACGGGGGCCCAGGGAGGAGCGGTGTGGGGGAGCTGCCCCACAGCAGGGAGCTGCCCCACGGCGGGGAGCTGCCCAAGCTGCAGGTGGTGCCCCTCGGGTGGGAGGTGCCCCCCAGGTGCCAGCTGCACCCCGGCGGGGAGCTGCAGCACCTGCCCCTGGACCCCCGGCACCACGTGCCAGACGGTGGCCTGGGGCAGCGCGTAGGGGAGGGTGGGTACCTGGGGGGGCTGCAAGGGCAGCGCCATCGCTCCGGGGAGGGAGGGCAGCAGCCAGGCAGCCACCGTTGGCGGCACGGCTGGGACGACGAAGGGGGAGTTTTGCGTCTGCGGAAGCCGCGGAAGCCGTCTGGGGAAACCCTCTGTGGGAAAAAGGGCGCTGGGGTGAGATCCGGGGCGCTGGGCTCGCCAGCAGGGCCGCAGCCCCGGGAGGAGCGGGAGCCGGCTGCTGTACCTGCCATGGTGGCTGGAGAGTGGGGCGGTCGGTTGGGGAACGCGGGCAACGGCCGTTCCGTCCCAACGGCTGACCAGCCCCTCGCCGCCATCTTGGTGAGGACTGCAGCTTTTGGACCCAAGCAGGCTTCCCATCGCAAGACTTTTCCATCCCCATCGGGCTTTCCCTCCCACGCATCATTTGCCATGCCCAGGACGGTTTCACACCAACACTTCCCCGTCCCAAGCATTTCCCGTCCCAGTACCAGCTTTGCATCCTAACGGTCATTTCCCATCCTTACAATTTCACATGATAACAGATTCCCATACGAGATATTTCCCATCGACACGAAGCCTTTCTTAATCCAAAGAGATCTCATCCCAAAGAATTCCCATTCCTCTGATTACTTTTCCAAGTACTTCCTTCCCCAGTGAATGTTACCCACCCCATTAAAGACTTCCCATCCCAATACTTCCCCATCCCCGGAGTGATTTCCCATCCCAACGCTTTTGCTTCCCAATGATTTCAAACCCAGGGAAGATTTCCCATCTCTTTGAGTTCCTAGCCCAATGGCTTTCCACCCCAAGGAAGTCTTCCCATCCCAGCAATGATTTCTCGGCCCACTCATCATTTCCCATCCCAATCATTTCCCATTTTCACCATCCAACAGACAGCTTAGCCAGCCCACAGCTAGAGAGAGATCACAACAGGGATTTGGACGATTCTGTTAGATGCAAGGTCACGGAGACTTGGTGTGCTACCGATTGCTCTTTATTACAGATCAACACAGATCGCCAGTACCAAGGGCGCTGGGATGAATCTGGTGAATATGCAGATACAAGGCTCTTACATTTCTTACCAGGAAATAAACAGATATGGGCATTTCTCTCTACCCACCTTAGTAAAAAGATAGGAAGGGTAGAGCACTAATTAAGAGTAGCATGCTCAGCCACCGGCACGGAGGCTGCCCGCTCCTCAGCACCTCTAAGCAGCAGCACCTTCACGTCTCCTCCTGCACCAGCAGCACATCAGCGCCTCTTGTTCCAGCAGCAGGACATCGGCGTCTCCCATTGCACCATGCAGACCTCCACGCCTCGAGTGCCACCAGCAGTACTCAATGCGAGCTGGACGCTCAGGGCACTTATGGCCACCCACCTTTGTGAGGTCAAAGGCTGACAGTGACTCTCTGCTGACCTCACACGGCTCTCGGGCGCCCCGATGGCAGAGGTTACGGCGCTAAGCTGACTGCCAGGAGAAAAGGCTGACATGAAATGGCTGCTCCACAATGCCAGGAGCAAGGTCTGCTGGAATGGGGGTTCGGAGGGGAGCTCGGCCTTGGGCCTGGGAACTGTGCCTGGGAGCCAGGGACGTCCTTGGTGTGCAGCTGGACACCTGGGCCTGAGAAAGCAAGGTTTCTTTAGAGAGAATTGGAAGCATCGTCACCTAGTGGCTGTGTCAGGGGGACGAGAGAAATGCACAGCATCTCTTGGTTCCCTGAAGTGCACGTGTCCTACGCCCTTGGATGTCTCCATGATAGAAAAAGGGACTGATTTTTACCCAAAACAGAGCTCCTTTCTCTCGGGAGCTTCTCATGCTGCGTGTCCTCCTCTCTTTCTTGTATTTGGCTATGACTTTAGGCTTGTTCTTGCTACTCCTTAAGCAGACTGAAGCTTCCCCGGAACATCACATTAACTGCTTTTCACTACCTCTAAGTGCCTTTCCTCCGCTTCTCATCTAATTAATTAGTGCTATCCTCTTCACGCCTGCTACAGAGGTATCTTTCCTACCTGGTACAAGCTAGAAGAGCTTAGCAGCATCCATACATCTCTTTCCTTTAGTCCTCACAGTAGACTTGCTCGAGGTAATTTGTGTTGAGCAGTAATCAAGAGAAAGTGTCACCAAGCCAAGGCTGCATTTGCTTGTGTCTTATGGAATCCCTGCAGCTGTGTCCCCTCCCAGCTTCCTGTGTGCCCCAAGCATCCTCGCTTGCAGGGCAGTAGAAGATGCAGAAAAGTCCTGGCCTTAGTGGAAGCACTGCCCTGCAAGAGCTAAGACATCCCTCTTAGCAGCTCACTGTAGCCCCGAAATCCCAAAAAACGGCACGTGCCAGCTACTGGGAAGGAAATGAACTCTGTCATTGTGATATACCCGCTCAAGGCCCTGCACTTTGGCCCAGGTGTCTATGAGACGGTTTTGGAAATGAATCCTGTTGTGTGACTCCGTTCTTTCTGGGTGCTACGTCCCCATAAAGCTTGCTTTTCAAGGCCCAGGAGGGTCTGCCGGGCACTGGCCTGGGTTCCCAGCCTGACCCACCTGCTGGGAATCAGGGAGGCTCGGTCGGTGTCTTGTGTTGGGTTTACGAGGACAGGTTCTGGTAGCGGGGGGCTGCAGGGGTGTCCTCTGTGAGGAGAATGCAGCAGCTGCCCCATGTTAGATAAGGGCCGGTTCCAGGAGGCTCCAGAGGGACCCGCTGCTGCCCAGAAGTGAGACAAAACGGATGATGTTTGCGCCTGTGTGAGAGCCCATCTAAGAAAGGGAAAGAAACCTGCTGCACAGCAGCGTCTGGGTCAGGGAGGAGTGAGAAACCTCTCTGCAGCCCCCAAGGTGAGTGCAGCAGGAGGCAGGAGGTGCTCCAGGCTCACAGCAGCAGTTCCCCTGCGGCCTGGGGAGAGGCCCCTGGTGGAGCAGGCTGTCCCCCTGCAGCCCACGGGTCCCACACGGAGCAGATCTCCACGCTGCAGCCCGTGGAGGAGCCCCCGGTGGAGCAGGTGGATGTGGCCTGGAGGAGGCCGCGGCCTGTGGAGAGCCCCCGCAGGAGCAGGCCCGGGCTGGACTGGAACAGGCTCTGCTGAGCCTCTTTTGCCCGTGACGATCATTGTGGAGTGATCTCCCTGTCCTTCTCTCAGCCCTTGAGCCCTTTCCATCCTATTTTCTCCCCTTTCCCTTTGAGGAGGGGCAGGGAGAGAGCGGTTGAGGTGGAGCTCAGCTGCCCAGCTGAGGAAAACCACCACGTCTCTCCCTTGCCGCTGCTGCAGCACGGTGGGTGCAGGCAACACCTGCTGTTCTTCGACCCTCAGCAACCCCACAGCATCTTCCTGGAAGGGATCCCTTTCCTTCACGCCTGACAGGCGCCGCCTCCAGAGGCTTGTGCCCCGTTTCCGATCGCTTTCTCAGTGCCCCCTTCCCCAGAGAAGGATCCCAGCTGCTTGGCTTCCCTGCCCTCCGATTCCAGGCTCCCGGAGCTGTTATCCCAGCATCGCAGCAGCCAGGTGACAATGTGCTCGCCTGCATGACAGCTGAAATCTTGTCCCATGTCTCGCAGCTCGCCCAGGGATGGGGATCACCTGCTTACTGCTGCTTTTCTCTCTTTTCTATTTTATAACAGCCTCCTCTTCCCTGGGATGGCCCTACATTGGGGTCGCCTGCCTCGCCTTCCTCTTGCTCCTTCCCCTTCTTCGGAGGACTTTCTTCCCTGCCTAAACGAGATGACTTCTGCATCCGTTCCTTCATCTTGTGTGTGTATTGGCGACTGATACGGCAACGGGGTAGTCCCCGGAGCCAGCTGTAGGGCCTGTCACAGGGTTGGAGTGGCTGCTGGTAAAATCACAGGGCTTGGAGGGGCTGCAGGTAAAATCACAGGGGTTGCAGGGGCTGCAGGTAAAATCACAGGGGTTGGAGGGGCTGCAGGGTGCGTCGCAGGTTTGCATCAGATCAAGATGCATTTCCCTAGAACCACACATTTCCTCCTGAAGGTGCTGAATAGTATTGAATGGTCTTCAAAATGCATAGAGCAGACCCAGCAAACGTACAGCTGGTGCTCGGAAGTAGTTAACTTTTATTTTGTTGCTGTTAATTTTGTATCATGACAACAGATGCAAATATGTATCTTGAGTTGAGGGCAAAGGTGAGCTTGGATCTGAAGCACACAGGCGTTCACTAATGTCCCCCCCATCCTGAGTGAATCCAGAACGACTCGGAAGGAAAAATGAAGTACAAAGCAGTGCGTTGTGATAAAGAGAGTTTAATAGGGTAGAAAAGGAAGAGAACCTAAAAAAATGCCATCCTGTACAACACAGTCAATAAAGTAAATTTAATAAATAAAATTAATAAATATAATAAATAAAATAAATATTAAAATTAATAAAATAATAAATAAAAATGAAACCAATTTGTCCTATTCTAATGAATTCCTATCCCCATCGTGACTTCCCATCCCACTGGTCATTTCCTATCCCAACAACCTCCCGTGTCTGATCCCAAGGCTGAATTCCCAACTCCCATCACCCTCCCATCCACCCAGCCGTCCACCCATTTTCTCCCGTCCGTGCTGGCCATGCCCACATCCATGCACGGACTGAGCATGGGCAGCGGGAGCGGGCTGCATGAAATCCCCTCGGCATCCCAGTGCCAGAACAGCTGCAGGCAGAGGCCTTGCTGAGTGAACACCTACACTAGAGGAATTTAATAAGGAAGGCACTAAAGAAGAGAAATGACCCGAAAGAAGAAAGAAGTTTGGGATCTCAGCCATTTGGTGTCCCAACAAGCAGTTCCCACGCCCAACCTTTCCCACCCCAGCTATTGCCAACATCCCAACAGCTTCCCATTGCAACGTTCATTCGTGACGCGCGCATTTCCCATTGCCCCAGTTGCCCATCCCTGACAGTGGCAAACACTGCCTAGCTCCAGCACTGGAGAAGGGAGAGGGCAAGCGAGAGGGGCAAGGGCTGAGGAGCGTGGCTGAAGCTGGAGCAGGCGCCTGCAGAGGTCTCTGTGCCTGCATGCTGAGCGGGCCCGGGTGCTGCGGGGGCCGTCGAGGAGCGCAGGGTCACGGGTAGCCGTAATACTTGGCTATGGCGTGGTCCTTCTGCCGCTGCACGAAGAATTGCACGGGGCCGATCTTCATCTGGTGGGCCGCCCGCTGCCGCTCCTCCTGGGCCAGCTTCTTCAGGCGCTCCCGCTCGGGACGCTGCTGCGGCGTGATGGGCACCGACGCCTCCTGCTCCTCCAGCGGCGTGGGCGCCGCGTCGCCGCCTGCCCAGGGCCCCACGCAGGGCACGTAGTCCACGCGGGGCTGCGCCGGACGCTGCAGCGTGCGCGGCTGCGTGGGCAGAGGCTCCCGCTGCGCTTGGCCCCCCGCGGCTGGCAGGCACGGCGCTCTGGGCGCCTGCTGCAGGGGAGCTCTCCACGCTCGCGCCGTGCTGCCTGGTGGTGCCGGCACCGCCTGGGCCTTGTCTCCAGCTGGGGGCCGGGGGGCAGCGGGCACAGCGCTGGAGCCTGGCACCGTCGGCGGGGCCCTGGGCATGCTGCTGGGGCCGCTGGAGGTGGGCTGCGGCTGCACACAGGGCGGCTGGCGCACTGGCCCCAGCGCCTTCGCCCTGGCCCCCAGCGGCTGCAAAGTCTCGCTGGGGGTCTTTGTCCCCGGGTGCTGGCGCTGCAGCGTCTTGTCCCCGATGGCTTGGGGACGGAGCCTGTCCTGGGCCCGCACGGCACGGGCACGGGCACGGGGCTTAATGGGGGGGGGCTCCAGCAGCAGCAGCGCTCTCCGGGGAGGCGGTGCCGCTGCTCCTTGCCCCCCAGCAGCCCCTGGGCTTCGGGCCCTCTTGCTGGGCGCCCTGGTGCTGTCGCTCGCCGGCTGCTGCCTGCCGCCGCCCGCTTGGCCGCTGCTGCCAGCCACCGCGCTGTGGCCACCCGTCTTCCCCTGGCACAGCGTCTTGGGGCCTTGGCCACCCTGGCCCAGCAGCGTCATCTTCTCCTTGCCGGGGGTTTTCTCCGTCGCCGGCCTCCTGTGCTGGGAGCTCTGCGCTGTGCTGGGGGTGCTGGTGGGCGCGGGGCGCTTGGCCCCCCACTTGGTGCCGGTGGGCGCAGGGGCAGGCGGGGGGCTCTTGAGGGGACTCAGAGGGGGATTGGGCAGGGGCCTCCTAAGGGCACTAATAAATTCAGGGCCGGGGGGGCTCTTGAGGGGACCCAGAGGGGGATTGGGCAGGGGTCTCCTAAGGGCACTAATAAATTCAGGGTCGGGGGGGCTCTTGAGGGGACTCAGGCGAGGCTTGGACAGGGGTCTCCTAAGGGAATTAAGGAATTGAGGGTCGGGGGGTCTCTTGAGGGGACGCGAGGGAGGGTTGGGCAGGGGTCTGCTAAGGGCAGTGAGGAATTCAGGGTGGGGGGGCCTTTTGGGGAGAGTGAAGGGAGGGTTGGGCAGGGGTCTCCTGAGGGCACTGAGCTGGGGACTGGCTGCAGGCTTGAGGGGGGAGCTCGCTGCCGGCACAGCAGGGGGCTGCACCGCCCGCCCACCCTGCACCTTCTCGGGGTGCACCCCAGGGGTTGAGGGTACCTCACCCAGCGCTCTGGTGGCTGCCAGTCCCTGTGTGCTCGGCTCCTCGATGTCCTCGCAGAGGTCGGGCAGCTCAGACAGGAAGCGGCTGAGCACAGGACTGCTGGGGACACCGGGGAAGGCGTCCTGGGGCTCCACGGCATCGAGCCAGCTGAGCAGCTCCTCCAAGCCGGAGATGTCCAGGTCAGCCGGGAGCTGGTCCTGCAGGTGCTGCAGCTGCTGGCTGTCCCCTGCCAGGTGGGGAAAGGCCTCGGCGAAGGCATCGGGGCCCAGCTCAAGCAGCTCCAGGGGCTCCTCAGGCACCTCTGCAACTGTCGCCGCTGAGGAAAAAGCAAGCAAATCCCCCAGGATGGGCGATGCCAGCTTTCCCATGGCTCCTGGGTGTGGGGCGCCCAGCGGCCGGCTGTGCCAGCCCCAAACTCACCGTTGGGCGTCACCGTCTGGGTGCTGGCGGTCGTTGGAGCCTGGGCAGGCTCGGGGGGAGTGGGGCCGGGCAGCGGGGGCCCCTGGTCCTCGCTGAGCCCCACGGCGTGGTCGCAGGGCTCCGGCAGCTGCCCCCGGCTGCTGGTCAGGGTGCGGGGTGCGGGGAGCGCCTGCCCCCGCAGCGGAGGCCCCGGGACGAGGAGTGGTGGGGGGCCGGGGTGGGCAGGGGCCTGCAGCAGGCAGGTGCCTGCGGGGTGCAGGAGCTCCCCATGGAGCACGGCCCCGGGCCCCAGCCAGAGGGGATCCTGGGGCAGCACCGTCCCCGTCCCCACGGGCTGTCCCCACTGGTAGACGGGGGCCCAGGGAGGAGCGGTGTGGGGGAGCTGCCCCACAGCAGGGAGCTGCCCCACGGCGGGGAGCTGCCCAAGCTGCAGGTGGTGCCCCTCGGGTGGGAGGTGCCCCCCAGGTGCCAGCTGCACCCCGGCGGGGAGCTGCAGCACCTGCCCCTGGACCCCCGGCACCACGTGCCAGACGGTGGCCTGGGGCAGCGCGTAGGGGAGGGTGGGTACCTGGGGGGGCTGCAAGGGCAGCGCCATCGCTCCGGGGAGGGAGGGCAGCAGCCAGGCAGCCACCGTTGGCGGCACGGCTGGGACGACGAAGGGGGAGTTTTGCGTCTGCGGAAGCCGCGGAAGCCGTCTGGGGAAACCCTCTGTGGGAAAAAGGGCGCTGGGGTGAGATCCGGGGCGCTGGGCTCGCCAGCAGGGCCGCAGCCCCGGGAGGAGCGGGAGCCGGCTGCTGTACCTGCCATGGTGGCTGGAGAGTGGGGCGGTCGGTTGGGGAACGCGGGCAACGGCCGTTCCGTCCCAACGGCTGACCAGCCCCTCGCCGCCATCTTGGTGAGGACTGCAGCTTTTGGACCCAAGCAGGCTTCCCATCGCAAGACTTTTCCATCCCCATCGGGCTTTCCCTCCCACGCATCATTTGCCATGCCCAGGACGGTTTCACACCAACACTTCCCCGTCCCAAGCATTTCCCGTCCCAGTACCAGCTTTGCATCCTAACGGTCATTTCCCATCCTTACAATTTCACATGATAACAGATTCCCATACGAGATATTTCCCATCGACACGAAGCCTTTCTTAATCCAAAGAGATCTCATCCCAAAGAATTCCCATTCCTCTGATTACTTTTCCAAGTACTTCCTTCCCCAGTGAATGTTACCCACCCCATTAAAGACTTCCCATCCCAATACTTCCCCATCCCCGGAGTGATTTCCCATCCCAACGCTTTTGCTTCCCAATGATTTCAAACCCAGGGAAGATTTCCCATCTCTTTGAGTTCCTAGCCCAATGGCTTTCCACCCCAAGGAAGTCTTCCCATCCCAGCAATGATTTCTCGGCCCACTCATCATTTCCCATCCCAATCATTTCCCATTTTCACCATCCAACAGACAGCTTAGCCAGCCCACAGCTAGAGAGAGATCACAACAGGGATTTGGACGATTCTGTTAGATGCAAGGTCACGGAGACTTGGTGTGCTACCGATTGCTCTTTATTACAGATCAACACAGATCGCCAGTACCAAGGGCGCTGGGATGAATCTGGTGAATATGCAGATACAAGGCTCTTACATTTCTTACCAGGAAATAAACAGATATGGGCATTTCTCTCTACCCACCTTAGTAAAAAGATAGGAAGGGTAGAGCACTAATTAAGAGTAGCATGCTCAGCCACCGGCACGGAGGCTGCCCGCTCCTCAGCACCTCTAAGCAGCAGCACCTTCACGTCTCCTCCTGCACCAGCAGCACATCAGCGCCTCTTGTTCCAGCAGCAGGACATCGGCGTCTCCCATTGCACCATGCAGACCTCCACGCCTCGAGTGCCACCAGCAGTACTCAATGCGAGCTGGACGCTCAGGGCACTTATGGCCACCCACCTTTGTGAGGTCAAAGGCTGACAGTGACTCTCTGCTGACCTCACACGGCTCTCGGGCGCCCCGATGGCAGAGGTTACGGCGCTAAGCTGACTGCCAGGAGAAAAGGCTGACATGAAATGGCTGCTCCACAATGCCAGGAGCAAGGTCTGCTGGAATGGGGGTTCGGAGGGGAGCTCGGCCTTGGGCCTGGGAACTGTGCCTGGGAGCCAGGGACGTTCTTGGTGTGCAGCTGGACACCTGGGCCTGAGAAAGCAAGGTTTCTTTAGAGAGAATTGGAAGCATCGTCACCTAGTGGCTGTGTCAGGGGGACGAGAGAAATGCACAGCATCTCTTGGTTCCCTGAAGTGCACGTGTCCTACGCCCTTGGATGTCTCCATGATAGAAAAAGGGACTGATTTTTACCCAAAACAGAGCTCCTTTCTCTCGGGAGCTTCTCATGCTGCGTGTCCTCCTCTCTTTCTTGTATTTGGCTATGACTTTAGGCTTGTTCTTGCTACTCCTTAAGCAGACTGAAGCTTCCCCGGAACATCACATTAACTGCTTTTCACTACCTCTAAGTGCCTTTCCTCCGCTTCTCATCTAATTAATTAGTGCTATCCTCTTCACGCCTGCTACAGAGGTATCTTTCCTACCTGGTACAAGCTAGAAGAGCTTAGCAGCATCCATACGTCTCTTTCCTTTAGTCCTCACAGTAGACTTGCTCGAGGTAATTTGTGTTGAGCAGTAATCAAGAGAAAGTGTCACCAAGCCAAGGCTGCATTTGCTTGTGTCTTATGGAATCCCTGCAGCTGTGTCCCCTCCCAGCTTCCTGTGTGCCCCAAGCATCCTCGCTTGCAGGGCAGTAGAAGATGCAGAAAAGTCCTGGCCTTAGTGGAAGCACTGCCCTGCAAGAGCTAAGACATCCCTCTTAGCAGCTCACTGTAGCCCCGAAATCCCAAAAAACGCCACGTGCCAGCTACTGGGAAGGAAATGAACTCTGTCATTGTGATATACCCGCTCAAGGCCCTGCTCTTTGGCCCAGGTGTCTATGAGGTGGTTTTGGAAATGAATCCTGTTGCGTGACTCCGTTCTTTCTGGGTGCTACTTTTCAGTTTAAAGCGGTTACTCCTTGTCCTGTCACTCCAGGCCCTGATAAAGACTCCCTCCCCAGCTTTCCTACAGGTTGCCTTTAAGTACAGGAAGGCTCTCCCTGGTGTCGCAGTAAGCTCACCTGTTACCCAGGTGTCACAGTTATTTCCTGTGATAGGAATAATGACCAGGGTTAATCTATTGCAGGTGATTTCATACAATTATAGAAAAGCTTTTGTTGGAAAGCACCTTAGAGGTCTCCAGATCACCCGCGTACTTCAAGCAGGGCCATTTTTAAAGCCCTGTCATATTGCTCAGGGGCTTGTACAGTCAAATTTTGAATGGCCCCAGCAAGAGACCCTACACTCTCACTGTGTCCCTTTGCCAGTGCCTAGGCAGAGTGTGCTTCCCCTGCTGGTCCTGGTGAGATGAACTGATACAAGTTTTGAGAAAACAGAAGTTTATGCTACTGCATGAAGTACCCTTTGTAACATTTTTTTTTTTTTAACCTTTACTGTTTCATATCTGAAATTTGAAATTCATCAGGGAACTCAGCCTGGCACACAGTAAAACTGATGGCAGATACTTCACAATATTATTCGAATTTCACGTAAATAGAACAGACTAGCAACATACTTAGGAGAAGTAATACGATTTCAGAAATATTCAAAACCAAAGGCATTCCAAACTAAGTTTAAGTTCAGAGGAAATCCAAAGGAAAAACTAATTTTGAAACTAATAATCAGAGAACATAATCTTCTACAAACGATAGATTTTCCTCCTGTATTGGGTAATTTTGATCTGTCTTTAATGATCATCTAGACATGGCTTTGACACCGAGTATTTTGCTTTGCCACTGCATTAAGTCTTCTTCTCATGTGTGGTAAATGTCCTGCTCTCATGGGATGGGCCTAGGAGACATACGCACTGTGTCTCATGATGCTTGGCTATCATCTTAAATCTGTGAGAAGAGGAAAGGTCTCGCTGCTTCCTGAACAGGGAATTGGATGTCTGCAGTTGAGAACCCTCTGTCTAATCTAGAAACGTGAAGGAAGGAGTTTGCTGGATTGCAAGTGACAGTGAAGAAAGCCACAGATGACATATCAAACTGATTAAAATGTTATTTAGCTCAGGGCATGGCTAATGATGTGGAGCTGGAATAGTTTGACGATTGTAATTACACTCACTATCATTGTTATTTGTTTACAGGATGGTAATGCCTAAAGGTCCCGCTGGAGCCTGAAACAAGGTTGTGCTGGGTGCTGCACGTGCATATATCAGTGGCGATTTGAGAGCTAGTGATACAAACAGACAAAACAGAGATTGAAAGGAGAAACAGAGGGATAGAGAGAAGAAGATCTCCCTGCAGGTCATTTAGGGGAACCAGCCATGAGTACAGTGCATCCAGGTCTCCAGTGCTCTGCTGGCCCAGCCAGATGAATGGAAAACATTGCAGCTTTGGAAAAATAGTGTTTCTTCTAATTCTTTGGCCACAGTTTTGATGTTTTAGGACTGCTTTTTTTTTTTTTTTTTTCCTTCCTTTTTTTCTTTTCCCCATTTGTGCTAGAAAAGGTGAACTTTTCAAATGCCTATTCTGAATTAAAATATCGTTTTCATTGTTATGTTTCTGTTTTGTTGGCACTATTCATAATGACTTCTACCCTTCAGTGGCAGCAAAAGCTTATCATACCGTACAATTGGAAAGATCACAGAAAACTTCAGAGCTTTTGAAGAAAGGTGAGGAAAATCCATTCCCTGTTCTAGGCAGAGAGAGTGGCTGATTTCCAGAAAGGTAAATGGGCAGGATAAGGCCACTTCATGTTCACTGACGGCCAGTTGTACGGACTGTGAAGATAATGGACTACCAGCACAAGAGACGGTGCCAATAATCTAATCCAATCCAATCTATTTCAAGTGGTAGAGACCTGATACTCTATGACAATGTGAGGAAGACCTAACTGTCAGGCAAACTTTGAGATGATCATGTTCAGGATCTAAAACTGTTATGACAAGTGTCAACACAGGAAGGGTGAAACAAAGGCATGAATGTCATACAAGTACTGATAAATCTCAGGAAGGCTGGAAACCAAGGCAAATGGATGGAATAAGATGGTGCTTTGTGTTAGCAAGAAGCAGAGGATGGAGAAATTAAATGTTATGGGTCAGCAAAAGAGTGGTTTTGTGCAAATCACTGCTAAAGATAGACAGCCTTGCTAGCCTGCTCTTTGCTCTTAGCTCCAGTCTAATAGTGAATTATCTCTGTACAGTTATCAGACACGTAAACAATAATGGGAATTATGGGAGACTTTAACTTCCCAGCAAAAGACTGAAAGATAATTACCACTTATGTTCATAGAGGTATACTATGTGATGGATTTCTTCCCAAAAGTGAAAAAATATAAGACCATTTTAGACTTGGCTCCTGTATGGGTTTAAATGTAGTAAAATTTGAATAAAGTGTGATCATGAGCTGACTTTTCTCATTTTACATTTCACGACAGACAAAACCAGGTTTAGAATGAAGGTTTTGAGGCTTAGAAATGCAAACTTTGAAATCTAAGGAAATGAATAATTGAGTCTGACTAAGCAGCTCTGGGACTTGAGTGCAGAGAAGGCATAGTTAAAATTCAAAATTCAAAGAGGAAAAAAGCGATGAGAAAAGGCATGTTTCAGAGGTTAAAAACTGCAGAAATAAAGTAAGAATGACCAAAAACCTCCTTCACATAGGAAATTAAACAATAATAGTAAGTGGTACTTAAGCCACAGAAACCAGGGGGAACAAAGAGAACAAATTAGGACAGTTGCACGCTTGAGGCAAAAATAGATCAAAAGTTACTGATGTCTCAAATGCTGCAAATCTTATTTCCTGCATCTAACAGCAACAACAATGTGATATTAAGGGCAGTGACAGGACTCCCATTGAAAAGGAGGGTAGGGCACTAGGCGCAACATCATCTGAGGTGAAATAACAATCTATAGCGATTCAAGTGAAAAATGAAAAGCTGATATCTACCTAGCCTATTAACAGCATTGGCACACAGAACAACAAGTCAAGTAGGAAAAATGCATAACAATTGTGCAAATCAGGGATAGTCCCCAGAATGGGAGAGTAACAAATACACCTCTGTCCAGAAGAGGGTAAAGAGTCATCCAGACAAGTGTGGGCCTGTTAGTTTGACATCAACACCATGCAAAGTTTTGGAGCAAGAACAGCTAAGACCAGGGAAGGAGGGGGTAATGTGTAATTTACAAAATAATTTATCAGAGCTAAATTGTTTCCAGATAATTTAATAGCTTTCCTTTCTAGGACCAGTTCTTCCCTACACAGGGGATGAATTACATCTATTTCACTTTCTGTGAGCTTCTGATACATTATCTACGGATTTGGGCTTTGGGGCTGCAAGTGAATAAAGGGAATTTACAATTGTTCACACTGAAGAGGGACTTACCAGCAAAGGAGTCGTTACCTATGGTAATTCTCAGAGACAGTTCTGAAACTGCAGCTGCTAAGGAGGCAAAGACTCATGGAGAAATGTAGGCTGGAAGGGACCTCTGAAAACCCAACCTCCTATTCAGGGCAGAGCTGACTTCAAAGTTAGATATGTTCGGTATGGACATGGTGGCTGAAGATTAAAAATTACACATGAGCTTTGAGATTTGCAGGGGACATAAGGTTGGGAAGTACTACCAAGCCTGACAGAAGGATATCGCTTGTGATTGAAATGGTTCAGGTGAAGTGACAGGTGATAATACAAAGCAGAGCCATTCTCAGAGCTTCTCAAAAAAGGGTGTTTTTTTGTCATGTTTGCTATATGGCAGTCAGGAGTTTAAAGCAAGCAAACAAACAAAAATGACAACAAAACCTCACGTTCATGCACTGTTAGCACAAGGAGGACTGAAAAAGTTTAGTGGTTATATAGTGTGTATGGCTATTCATTTTTTTTTCCCTCCAGTATGAATACACTGGACAAGGCAGCCCTGACACTCATTTGAGACATGAGGCACAGTTCTGCCACTTGTATTCACATTGAACTTAGGAGGAAGAGTTCACAAGACAGAAGGAACAAGTTGCCTATTGCCTGGAAGGGAATGAAAGGACATCATTCTGCCCAGCCAGATGCCAGTTGAGAGAAGAATATGTTGTCTCTACGTAAATGAATTTCTTGAGTAAATATCAAGGAGAAATAGGAAATGTGTAAGTTGGGAGACACATCTGAAATGATGACTGCAGTTGGCTTATGAGCAAGTTTGGACGGGAAATTGGTAGAAACTTCCCATTTTAAGAATAAAGTGCACCATAGATATGAAGTCAGCATTCACCTAAACAGTAATGGCCAACTCAAATCCGCCACAAGAAAGCAGTGGACAAACCAGAACACTAACAAACATGTTGGGGTCTAGAGTCAAATAGATATACCTAACTTTACTATGCCTAAACATCTGAGGGATTGCTTTTAGAGGCTGAGGGCTTGTACCCCATTTCCAATCACTTTCTCTGTGCCCCCTTCCCCAGAGAAGGAAGCTGCTTGGCTTCCCTGCCCTCTGATTCAGCTGCCCGCTGAGGCTGCCCGCCCCTCAGCACCTCTAAGCAGCAGCACCTTCACGTCTCCTCCTGCACCAGCAGCACATCAGCGCCTCTTGTTCCAGCAGCAGGACATCGGCGTCTCCCATTGCACCATGCAGACCTCCACGCCTCGAGTGCCACCAGCAGTACTCAATGCGAGCTGGACGCTCCGGGCACTTATGGCCACCCACCTTTGTGAGGTCAAAGGCTGACAGTGACTCTCTGCTGACCTCACACGGCTCTCGGGCGCCCCGATGGCAGAGGTTACGGCGCTAAGCTGACTGCCAGGAGAAAAGGCTGACATGAAATGGCTGCTCCACAATGCCAGGAGCAAGGTCTGCTGGAATGGGGGTTCGGAGGGGAGCTCGGCCTTGGGCCTGGGAACTGTGCCTGGGAGCCAGGGACGTCCTTGGTGTGCAGCTGGACACCTGGGCCTGAGAAAGCAAGGTTTCTTTAGAGAGAATTGGAAGCATCGTCACCTAGTGGCTGTGTCAGGGGGACGAGAGAAATGCACAGCATCTCTTGGTTCCCTGAAGTGCACGTGTCCTACGCCCTTGGATGTCTCCATGATAGAAAAAGGGACTGATTTTTACCCAAAACAGAGCTCCTTTCTCTCGGGAGCTTCTCATGCTGCGTGTCCTCCTCTCTTTCTTGTATTTGGCTATGACTTTAGGCTTGTTCTTGCTGCTCCTTAAGCAGACTGAAGCTTCCCCGGAACATCACATTAACTGCTTTTCACTACCTCTAAGTGCCTTTCCTCCGCTTCTCATCTAATTAATTAGTGCTATCCTCTTCACGCCTGCTACAGAGGTATCTTTCCTACCTGGTACAAGCTAGAAGAGCTTAGCAGCATCCATACGTCTCTTTCCTTTAGTCCTCACAGTAGACTTGCTCGAGGTAATTTGTGTTGAGCGGTAATCAAGAGAAAGTGTCACCAAGCCAAGGCTGCATTTGCTTGTGCCTTATGGAATCCCTGCAGCTGTGTCCCCTCCCAGCTTCCTGTGTGCCCCAAGCATCCTCGCTTGCAGGGCAGTAGAAGATGCAGAAAAGTCCTGGCCTTAGTGGAAGCACTGCCCTGCAAGAGCTAAGACATCCCTCTTAGCAGCTCACTGTAGCCCCGAAATCCCAAAAAACGGCACGTGCCAGCTACTGGGAAGGAAATGAACTCTGCCATTGTGATATACCCGCTCAAGGCCCTGCTCTTTGGCCCAGGTGTCTATGAGGTGGTTTTGGAAATGAATCCTGTTGCGTGACTCCGTTCTTTCTGGGTGCTACTTTTCAGTTTAAAGCGGTTACTCCTTGTCCTGTCACTCCAGGCCCTGATAAAGACTCCCTCCCCAGCTTTCCTACAGGTTGCCTTTAAGTACAGGAAGGCTCTCCCTGGTGTCGCAGTAAGCTCACCTGTTACCCAGGTGTCACAGTTATTTCCTGTGATAGGAATAATGACCAGGGTTAATCTATTGCAGGTGATTTCATACAATTATAGAAAAGCTTTTGTTGGAAAGCACCTTAGAGGTCTCCAGATCACCCGCGTACTTCAAGCAGGGCCATTTTTAAAGCCCTGTCATATTGCTCAGGGGCTTGTACAGTCAAATTTTGAATGGCCCCAGCAAGAGACCCTACACTCTCACTGTGTCCCTTTGCCAGTGCCTAGGCAGAGTGTGCTTCCCCTGCTGGTCCTGGTGAGATGAACTGATACAAGTTTTGAGAAAACAGAAGTTTATGCTACTGCATGAAGTACCCTTTGTAACATTTTTTTTTTTAACCTTTACTGTTTCATATCTGAAATTTGAAATTCATCAGGGAACTCAGCCTGGCACACAGTAAAACTGATGGCAGATACTTCACAATATTATTCGAATTTCACGTAAACAGAACAGACTAGCAACTTACTTAGGAGAAGTAATACGATTTCAGAAATATTCAAAACCAAAGGCATTCCAAACTAAGTTTAAGTTCAGAGGAAATCCAAAGGAAAAACTAATTTTGAAACTAATAATCAGAGAACATAATCTTCTACAAACGATAGATTTTCCTCCTGTATTGGGTAATTTTGATCTGTCTTTAATGATCATCTAGACATGGCTTTGACACTGAGTATTTTGCTTTGCCACTGCATTAAGTCTTCTTCTCATGTGTGGTAAATGTCCTGCTCTCATGGGATGGGCCTAGGAGACATACGCACTGTGTCTCATGATGCTTGGCTATCATCTTAAATCTGTGAGAAGAGGAAAGGTCTCGCTGCTTCCTGAACAGGGAATTGGATGTCTGCAGTTGAGAACCCTCTGTCTAATCTAGAAACGTGAAGGAAGGAGTTTGCTGGATTGCAAGTGACAGTGAAGAAAGCCACAGATGACATATCAAACTGATTAAAATGTTATTTAGCTCAGGGCATGGCTAATGATGTGGAGCTGGAATAGTTTGACGATTGTAATTACACTCACTATCATTGTTATTTGTTTACAGGATGGTAATGCCTAAAGGTCCCGCTGGAGCCTGAAACAAGGTTGTGCTGGGTGCTGCACGTGCATATATCAGTGGCGATTTGAGAGCTAGTGATACAAACAGACAAAACAGAGATTGAAAGGAGAAACAGAGGGATAGAGAGAAGAAGATCTCCCTGCAGGTCATTTAGGGGAACCAGCCATGAGTACAGTGCATCCAGGTCTCCAGTGCTCTGCTGGCCCAGCCAGATGAATGGAAAACATTGCAGCTTTGGAAAAATAGTGTTTCTTCTAATTCTTTGGCCACAGTTTTGATGTTTTAGGACTGCTTTTTTTTTTTTTTTTTTTTCCTTCCTTTTTTTCTTTTCCCCATTTGTGCTAGAAAAGGTGAACTTTTCAAATACCTATTCTGAATTAAAATATCGTTTTCATTGTTATGTTTCTGTTTTGTTGGCACTATTCATAATGACTTCTACCCTTCAGTGGCAGCAAAAGCTTATCATACCGTACAATTGGAAAGATCACAGAAAACTTCAGAGCTTTTGAAGAAAGGTGAGGAAAATCCATTCCCTGTTCTAGGCAGAGAGAGTGGCTGATTTCCAGAAAGGTAAATGGGCAGGATAAGGCCACTTCATGTTCACTGACGGCCAGTTGTACGGACTGTGAAGATAATGGACTACCAGCACAAGAGACGGTGCCAATAATCTAATCCAATCCAATCTATTTCAAGTGGTAGAGACCTGATACTCTATGACAATGTGAGGAAGACCTAACTGTCAGGCAAACTTTGAGATGATCATGTTCAGGATCTAAAACTGTTATGACAAGTGTCAACACAGGAAGGGTGAAACAAAGGCATGAATGTCATACAAGTACTGATAAATCTCAGGAAGGCTGGAAACCAAGGCAAATGGATGGAATAAGATGGTGCTTTGTGTTAGCAAGAAGCAGAGGATGGAGAAATTAAATGTTATGGGTCAGCAAAAGAGTGGTTTTGTGCAAATCACTGCTAAAGATAGACAGCCTTGCTAGCCTGCTCTTTGCTCTTAGCTCCAGTCTAATAGTGAATTATCTCTGTACAGTTATCAGACACGTAAACAATAATGGGAATTATGGGAGACTTTAACTTCCCAGCAAAAGATTGAAAGATAATTACCACTTATGTTCACAGAGGTATACTATGTGATGGATTTCTTCCCAAAAGTGAAAAAATATAAGACCATTTTAGACTTGGCTCCTGTATGGGTTTAAATGTAGTAAAATTTGAATAAAGTGTGATCATGAGCTGACTTTTCTCATTTTACATTTCACGACAGACAAAACCAGGTTTAGAATGAAGGTTTTGAGGCTTAGAAATGCAAACTTTGAAATCTAAGGAAATGAATAATTGAGTCTGACTAAGCAGCTCTGGGACTTGAGTGCAGAGAAGGCATAGTTAAAATTCAAAATTCAAAGAGGAAAAAAGCGATGAGAAAAGGCATGTTTCAGAGGTTAAAAACTGCAGAAATAAAGTAAGAATGACCAAAAACCTCCTTCACATAGGAAATTAAACAATAATAGTAAGTGGTACTTAAGCCACAGAAACCAGGGGGAACAAAGAGAACAAATTAGGACAGTTGCACGCTTGAGGCAAAAATAGATCAAAAGTTACTGATGTCTCAAATGCTGCAAATCTTATTTCCTGCATCTAACAGCAACAACAATGTGATATTAAGGGCAGTGACAGGACTCCCATTGAAAAGGAGGGTAGGGCACTAGGCGCAACATCATCTGAGGTGAAATAACAATCTATAGCGATTCAAGTGAAAAATGAAAAGCTGATATCTACCTAGCCTATTAACAGCATTGGCACACAGAACAACAAGTCAAGTAGGAAAAATGCATAACAATTGTGCAAATCAGGGATAGTCCCCAGAATGGGAGAGTAACAAATACACCTCTGTCCAGAAGAGGGTAAAGAGTCATCCAGACAAGTGTGGGCCTGTTAGTTTGACATCAACACCATGCAAAGTTTTGGAGCAAGAACAGCTAAGACCAGGGAAGGAGGGGGTAATGTGTAATTTACAAAATAATTTATCAGAGCTAAATTGTTTCCAGATAATTTAATAGCTTTCCTTTCTAGGACCAGTTCTTCCCTACACAGGGGATGAATTACATCTATTTCACTTTCTGTGAGCTTCTGATACATTATCTACGGATTTGGGCTTTGGGGCTGCAAGTGAATAAAGGGAATTTACAATTGTTCACACTGAAGAGGGACTTACCAGCAAAGGAGTCGTTACCTATGGTAATTCTCAGAGACAGTTCTGAAACTGCAGCTGCTAAGGAGGCAAAGACTCATGGAGAAATGTAGGCTGGAAGGGACCTCTGAAAACCCAACCTCCTATTCAGGGCAGAGCTGACTTCAAAGTTAGATATGTTTGGTATGGACATGGTGGCTGAAGATTAAAAATTACACATGAGCTTTGAGATTTGCAGGGGACATAAGGTTGGGAAGTACTACCAAGCCTGACAGAAGGATATCGCTTGTGATTGAAATGGTTCAGGTGAAGTGACAGGTGATAATACAAAGCAGAGCCATTCTCAGAGCTTCTCAAAAAAGGGTGTTTTTTGGTCATGTTTGCTATATGGCAGTCAGGAGTTTAAAGCAAGCAAACAAACAAACAAACAAAAATGACAACAAAACCTCACGTTCATGCACTGTTAGCACAAGGAGGACTGAAAAAGTTTAGTGGTTATATAGTGTGTATGGCTATTCATTTTTTTTTCCCTCCAGTATGAATACACTGGACAAGGCAGCCCTGACACTCATTTGAGACATGAGGCACAGTTCTGCCACTTGTATTCACATTGAACTTAGGAGGAAGAGTTCACAAGACAGAAGGAACAAGTTGCCTATTGCCTGGAAGGGAATGAAAGGACATCATTCTGCCCAGCCAGATGCCAGTTGAGAGAAGAATATGTTGTCTCTACGTAAATGAATTTCTTGAGTAAATATCAAGGAGAAATAGGAAATGTGTAAGTTGGGAGACACATCTGAAATGATGACTGCAGTTGGCTTATGAGCAAGTTTGGACGGGAAATTGGTAGAAACTTCCCATTTTAAGAATAAAGTGCACCATAGATATGAAGTCAGCATTCACCTAAACAGTAATGGCCAACTCAAATCCCCCACAAGAAAGCAGTGGACAAACCAGAACACTAACAAACATGTTGGGGTCTAGAGTCAAATAGATATACCTAACTTTACTATGCCTAAACATCTGAGGGATTGCTTTTAGAGGCTGAGGGCTCGTACCCCATTTCCAATCACTTTCTCTGTGCCCCCTTCCCCAGAGAAGGAAGCTGCTTGGCTTCCCTGCCCTCTGATTTAGCTGCCCGCTGAGGCTGCCCGCTCCTCAGCACCTCTAAGCAGCAGCACCTTCACGTCTCCTCCTGCACCAGCAGCACATCAGCGCCTCTTGTTCCAGCAGCAGGACATCGGCGTCTCCCATTGCACCATGCAGACCTCCACGCCTCGAGTGCCACCAGCAGTACTCAATGCGAGCTGGACGCTCCGGGCACTTATGGCCACCCACCTTTGTGAGGTCAAAGGCTGACAGTGACTCTCTGCTGACCTCACACGGCTCTTGGGCGCCCCGATGGCAGAGGTTACGGCGCTAAGCTGACTGCCAGGAGAAAAGGCTGACATGAAATGGCTGCTCCACAATGCCAGGAGCAAGGTCTGCTGGAATGGGGGTTCGGAGGGGAGCTCGGCCTTGGGCCTGGGAACTGTGCCTGGGAGCCAGGGACGTCCTTGGTGTGCAGCTGGACACCTGGGCCTGAGAAAGCAAGGTTTCTTTAGAGAGAATTGGAAGCATCGTCACCTAGTGGCTGTGTCAGGGGGACGAGAGAAATGCACAGCATCTCTTGGTTCCCTGAAGTGCACGTGTCCTACGCCCTTGGATGTCTCCATGATAGAAAAAGGGACTGATTTTTACCCAAAACAGAGCTCCTTTCTCTCGGGAGCTTCTCATGCTGCGTGTCCTCCTCTCTTTCTTGTATTTGGCTATGACTTTAGGCTTGTTCTTGCTACTCCTTAAGCAGACTGAAGCTTCCCCGGAACATCACATTAACTGCTTTTCACTACCTCTAAGTGCCTTTCCTCCGCTTCTCATCTAATTAATTAGTGCTATCCTCTTCACGCCTGCTACAGAGGTATCTTTCCTACCTGGTACAAGCTAGAAGAGCTTAGCAGCATCCATACGTCTCTTTCCTTTAGTCCTCACAGTAGACTTGCTCGAGGTAATTTGTGTTGAGCGGTAATCAAGAGAAAGTGTCACCAAGCCAAGGCTGCATTTGCTTGTGTCTTATGGAATCCCTGCAGCTGTGTCCGCTCCCAGCTTCCTGTGTGCCCCAAGCATCCTCGCTTGCAGGGCAGTAGAAGATGCAGAAAAGTCCTGGCCTTAGTGGAAGCACTGCCCTGCAAGAGCTAAGACATCCCTCTTAGCAGCTCACTGTAGCCCCGAAATCCCAAAAAACGGCACGTGCCAGCTACTGGGAAGGAAATGAACTCTGCCATTGTGATATACCCGCTCAAGGCCCTGCTCTTTGGCCCAGGTGTCTATGAGGTGGTTTTGGAAATGAATCCTGTTGCGTGACTCCGTTCTTTCTGGGTGCTACTTTTCAGTTTAAAGCGGTTACTCCTTGTCCTGTCACTCCAGGCCCTGATAAAGACTCCCTCCCCAGCTTTCCTACAGGTTGCCTTTAAGTACAGGAAGGCTCTCCCTGGTGTCGCAGTAAGCTCACCTGTTACCCAGGTGTCACAGTTATTTCCTGTGATAGGAATAATGACCAGGGTTAATCTATTGCAGGTGATTTCATACAATTATAGAAAAGCTTTTGTTGGAAAGCACCTTAGAGGTCTCCAGATCACCCGCGTACTTCAAGCAGGGCCATTTTTAAAGCCCTGTCATATTGCTCAGGGGCTTGTACAGTCAAATTTTGAATGGCCCCAGCAAGAGACCCTACACTCTCACTGTGTCCCTTTGCCAGTGCCTAGGCAGAGTGTGCTTCCCCTGCTGGTCCTGGTGAGATGAACTGATACAAGTTTTGAGAAAACAGAAGTTTATGCTACTGCATGAAGTACCCTTTGTAACATTTTTTTTTTTAACCTTTACTGTTTCATATCTGAAATTTGAAATTCATCAGGGAACTCAGCCTGGCACACAGTAAAACTGATGGCAGATACTTCACAATATTATTCGAATTTCACGTAAACAGAACAGACTAGCAACTTACTTAGGAGAAGTAATACGATTTCAGAAATATTCAAAACCAAAGGCATTCCAAACTAAGTTTAAGTTCAGAGGAAATCCAAAGGAAAAACTAATTTTGAAACTAATAATCAGAGAACATAATCTTCTACAAACGATAGATTTTCCTCCTGTATTGGGTAATTTTGATCTGTCTTTAATGATCATCTAGACATGGCTTTGACACTGAGTATTTTGCTTTGCCACTGCATTAAGTCTTCTTCTCATGTGTGGTAAATGTCCTGCTCTCATGGGATGGGCCTAGGAGACATACGCACTGTGTCTCATGATGCTTGGCTATCATCTTAAATCTGTGAGAAGAGGAAAGGTCTCGCTGCTTCCTGAACAGGGAATTGGATGTCTGCAGTTGAGAACCCTCTGTCTAATCTAGAAACGTGAAGGAAGGAGTTTGCTGGATTGCAAGTGACAGTGAAGAAAGCCACAGATGACATATCAAACTGATTAAAATGTTATTTAGCTCAGGGCATGGCTAATGATGTGGAGCTGGAATAGTTTGACGATTGTAATTACACTCACTATCATTGTTATTTGTTTACAGGATGGTAATGCCTAAAGGTCCCGCTGGAGCCTGAAACAAGGTTGTGCTGGGTGCTGCACGTGCATATATCAGTGGCGATTTGAGAGCTAGTGATACAAACAGACAAAACAGAGATTGAAAGGAGAAACAGAGGGATAGAGAGAAGAAGATCTCCCTGCAGGTCATTTAGGGGAACCAGCCATGAGTACAGTGCATCCAGGTCTCCAGTGCTCTGCTGGCCCAGCCAGATGAATGGAAAACATTGCAGCTTTGGAAAAACAGTGTTTCTTCTAATTCTTTGGCCACAGTTTTGATGTTTTAGGACTGCTTTTTTTTTTTTTTTTTCCTTCCTTTTTTTCTTTTCCCCATTTGTGCTAGAAAAGGTGAACTTTTCAAATACCTATTCTGAATTAAAATATCGTTTTCATTGTTATGTTTCTGTTTTGTTGGCACTATTCATAATGACTTCTACCCTTCAGTGGCAGCAAAAGCTTATCATACCGTACAATTGGAAAGATCACAGAAAACTTCAGAGCTTTTGAAGAAAGGTGAGGAAAATCCATTCCCTGTTCTAGGCAGAGAGAGTGGCTGATTTCCAGAAAGGTAAATGGGCAGGATAAGGCCACTTCATGTTCACTGACGGCCAGTTGTACGGACTGTGAAGATAATGGACTACCAGCACAAGAGACGGTGCCAATAATCTAATCCAATCCAATCTATTTCAAGTGGTAGAGACCTGATACTCTATGACAATGTGAGGAAGACCTAACTGTCAGGCAAACTTTGAGATGATCATGTTCAGGATCTAAAACTGTTATGACAAGTGTCAACACAGGAAGGGTGAAACAAAGGCATGAATGTCATACAAGTACTGATAAATCTCAGGAAGGCTGGAAACCAAGGCAAATGGATGGAATAAGATGGTGCTTTGTGTTAGCAAGAAGCAGAGGATGGAGAAATTAAATGTTATGGGTCAGCAAAAGAGTGGTTTTGTGCAAATCACTGCTAAAGATAGACAGCCTTGCTAGCCTGCTCTTTGCTCTTAGCTCCAGTCTAATAGTGAATTATCTCTGTACAGTTATCAGACACGTAAACAATAATGGGAATTATGGGAGACTTTAACTTCCCAGCAAAAGATTGAAAGATAATTACCACTTATGTTCACAGAGGTATACTATGTGATGGATTTCTTCCCAAAAGTGAAAAAATATAAGACCATTTTAGACTTGGCTCCTGTATGGGTTTAAATGTAGTAAAATTTGAATAAAGTGTGATCATGAGCTGACTTTTCTCATTTTACATTTCACGACAGACAAAACCAGGTTTAGAATGAAGGTTTTGAGGCTTAGAAATGCAAACTTTGAAATCTAAGGAAATGAATAATTGAGTCTGACTAAGCAGCTCTGGGACTTGAGTGCAGAGAAGGCATAGTTAAAATTCAAAATTCAAAGAGGAAAAAAGCGATGAGAAAAGGCATGTTTCAGAGGTTAAAAACTGCAGAAATAAAGTAAGAATGACCAAAAACCTCCTTCACATAGGAAATTAAACAATAATAGTAAGTGGTACTTAAGCCACAGAAACCAGGGGGAACAAAGAGAACAAATTAGGACAGTTGCACGCTTGAGGCAAAAATAGATCAAAAGTTACTGATGTCTCAAATGCTGCAAATCTTATTTCCTGCATCTAACAGCAACAACAATGTGATATTAAGGGCAGTGACAGGACTCCCATTGAAAAGGAGGGTAGGGCACTAGGCGCAACATCATCTGAGGTGAAATAACAATCTATAGCGATTCAAGTGAAAAATGAAAAGCTGATATCTACCTAGCCTATTAACAGCATTGGCACACAGAACAACAAGTCAAGTAGGAAAAATGCATAACAATTGTGCAAATCAGGGATAGTCCCCAGAATGGGAGAGTAACAAATACACCTCTGTCCAGAAGAGGGTAAAGAGTCATCCAGACAAGTGTGGGCCTGTTAGTTTGACATCAACACCATGCAAAGTTTTGGAGCAAGAACAGCTAAGACCAGGGAAGGAGGGGGTAATGTGTAATTTACAAAATAATTTATCAGAGCTAAATTGTTTCCAGATAATTTAATAGCTTTCCTTTCTAGGACCAGTTCTTCCCTACACAGGGGATGAATTACATCTATTTCACTTTCTGTGAGCTTCTGATACATTATCTACGGATTTGGGCTTTGGGGCTGCAAGTGAATAAAGGGAATTTACAATTGTTCACACTGAAGAGGGACTTACCAGCAAAGGAGTCGTTACCTATGGTAATTCTCAGAGACAGTTCTGAAACTGCAGCTGCTAAGGAGGCAAAGACTCATGGAGAAATGTAGGCTGGAAGGGACCTCTGAAAACCCAACCTCCTATTCAGGGCAGAGCTGACTTCAAAGTTAGATATGTTCGGTATGGACATGGTGGCTGAAGATTAAAAATTACACATGAGCTTTGAGATTTGCAGGGGACATAAGGTTGGGAAGTACTACCAAGCCTGACAGAAGCATATCACTTGTGATTGAAATGGTTCAGGTGAAGTGACAGGTGATAATACAAAGCAGAGCCATTCTCAGAGCTTCTCAAAAAAGGGTGTTTTTTTGTCATGTTTGCTATATGGCAGTCAGGAGTTTAAAGCAAGCAAACAAACAAACAAACAAAAATGACAACAAAACCTCACGTTCATGCACTGTTAGCACAAGGAGGACTGAAAAAGTTTAGTGGTTATATAGTGTGTATGGCTATTCATTTTTTTTTCCCTCCAGTATGAATACACTGGACAAGGCAGCCCTGACACTCATTTGAGACATGAGGCACAGTTCTGCCACTTGTATTCACATTGAACTTAGGAGGAAGAGTTCACAAGACAGAAGGAACAAGTTGCCTATTGCCTGGAAGGGAATGAAAGGACATCATTCTGCCCAGCCAGATGCCAGTTGAGAGAAGAATATGTTGTCTCTACGTAAATGAATTTCTTGAGTAAATATCAAGGAGAAATAGGAAATGTGTAAGTTGGGAGACACATCTGAAATGATGACTGCAGTTGGCTTATGAGCAAGTTTGGACGGGAAATTGGTAGAAACTTCCCATTTTAAGAATAAAGTGCACCATAGATATGAAGTCAGCATTCACCTAAAGAGTAATTGCCAACTCAAATCCCCCACAAGAAAGCAGTGGACAAACCAGAACACTAACAAACATGTTGGGGTCTAGAGTCAAATAGATATACCTAACTTTACTATGCCTAAACATCTGAGGGATTGCTTTTAGAGGCTGAGGGCTCGTACCCCATTTCCAATCACTTTCTCTGTGCCCCCTTCCCCAGAGAAGGAAGCTGCTTGGCTTCCCTGCCCTCTGATTCAGCTGCCCGCTGAGGCTGCCCGCCCCTCAGCACCTCTAAGCAGCAGCACCTTCACGTCTCCTCCTGCACCAGCAGCACATCAGCGCCTCTTGTTCCAGCAGCAGGACATCGGCGTCTCCCATTGCACCATGCAGACCTCCACGCCTCGAGTGCCACCAGCAGTACTCAATGCGAGCTGGACGCTCCGGGCACTTATGGCCACCCACCTTTGTGAGGTCAAAGGCTGACAGTGACTCTCTGCTGACCTCACACGGCTCTCGGGCGCCCCGATGGCAGAGGTTACGGCGCTAAGCTGACTGCCAGGAGAAAAGGCTGACATGAAATGGCTGCTCCACAATGCCAGGAGCAAGGTCTGCTGGAATGGGGGTTCGGAGGGGAGCTCGGCCTTGGGCCTGGGAACTGTGCCTGGGAGCCAGGGACGTCCTTGGTGTGCAGCTGGACACCTGGGCCTGAGAAAGCAAGGTTTCTTTAGAGAGAATTGGAAGCATCGTCACCTAGTGGCTGTGTCAGGGGGACGAGAGAAATGCACAGCATCTCTTGGTTCCCTGAAGTGCACGTGTCCTACGCCCTTGGATGTCTCCATGATAGAAAAAGGGACTGATTTTTACCCAAAACAGAGCTCCTTTCTCTCGGGAGCTTCTCATGCTGCGTGTCCTCCTCTCTTTCTTGTATTTGGCTATGACTTTAGGCTTGTTCTTGCTACTCCTTAAGCAGACTGAAGCTTCCCCGGAACATCACATTAACTGCTTTTCACTACCTCTAAGTGCCTTTCCTCCGCTTCTCATCTAATTAATTAGTGCTATCCTCTTCACGCCTGCTACAGAGGTATCTTTCCTACCTGGTACAAGCTAGAAGAGCTTAGCAGCATCCATACGTCTCTTTCCTTTAGTCCTCACAGTAGACTTGCTCGAGGTAATTTGTGTTGAGCAGTAATCAAGAGAAAGTGTCACCAAGCCAAGGCTGCATTTGCTTGTGTCTTATGGAATCCCTGCAGCTGTGTCCCCTCCCAGCTTCCTGTGTGCCCCAAGCATCCTCGCTTGCAGGGCAGTAGAAGATGCAGAAAAGTCCTGGCCTTAGTGGAAGCACTGCCCTGCAAGAGCTAAGACATCCCTCTTAGCAGCTCACTGTAGCCCCGAAATCCCAAAAAACGGCACGTGCCAGCTACTGGGAAGGAAATGAACTCTGCCATTGTGATATACCCGCTCAAGGCCCTGCTCTTTGGCCCAGGTGTCTATGAGGTGGTTTTGGAAATGAATCCTGTTGCGTGACTCCGTTCTTTCTGGGTGCTACTTTTCAGTTTAAAGCGGTTACTCCTTGTCCTGTCACTCCAGGCCCTGATAAAGACTCCCTCCCCAGCTTTCCTACAGGTTGCCTTTAAGTACAGGAAGGCTCTCCCTGGTGTCGCAGTAAGCTCACCTGTTACCCAGGTGTCACAGTTATTTCCTGTGATAGGAATAATGACCAGGGTTAATCTATTGCAGGTGATTTCATACAATTATAGAAAAGCTTTTGTTGGAAAGCACCTTAGAGGTCTCCAGATCACCCGCGTACTTCAAGCAGGGCCATTTTTAAAGCCCTGTCATATTGCTCAGGGGCTTGTACAGTCAAATTTTGAATGGCCCCAGCAAGAGACCCTACACTCTCACTGTGTCCCTTTGCCAGTGCCTAGGCAGAGTGTGCTTCCCCTGCTGGTCCTGGTGAGATGAACTGATACAAGTTTTGAGAAAACAGAAGTTTATGCTACTGCATGAAGTACCCTTTGTAACATTTTTTTTTTTAACCTTTACTGTTTCATATCTGAAATTTGAAATTCATCAGGGAACTCAGCCTGGCACACAGTAAAACTGATGGCAGATACTTCACAATATTATTCGAATTTCACGTAAATAGAACAGACTAGCAACTTACTTAGGAGAAGTAATACGATTTCAGAAATATTCAAAACCAAAGGCATTCCAAACTAAGTTTAAGTTCAGAGGAAATCCAAAGGAAAAACTAATTTTGAAACTAATAATCAGAGAACATAATCTTCTACAAACGATAGATTTTCCTCCTGTATTGGGTAATTTTGATCTGTCTTTAATGATCATCTAGACATGGCTTTGACACTGAGTATTTTGCTTTGCCACTGCATTAAGTCTTCTTCTCATGTGTGGTAAATGTCCTGCTCTCATGGGATGGGCCTAGGAGACATACGCACTGTGTCTCATGATGCTTGGCTATCATCTTAAATCTGTGAGAAGAGGAAAGGTCTCGCTGCTTCCTGAACAGGGAATTGGATGTCTGCAGTTGAGAACCCTCTGTCTAATCTAGAAACGTGAAGGAAGGAGTTTGCTGGATTGCAAGTGACAGTGAAGAAAGCCACAGATGACATATCAAACTGATTAAAATGTTATTTAGCTCAGGGCATGGCTAATGATGTGGAGCTGGAATAGTTTGACGATTGTAATTACACTCACTATCATTGTTATTTGTTTACAGGATGGTAATGCCTAAAGGTCCCGCTGGAGCCTGAAACAAGGTTGTGCTGGGTGCTGCACGTGCATATATCAGTGGCGATTTGAGAGCTAGTGATACAAACAGACAAAACAGAGATTGAAAGGAGAAACAGAGGGATAGAGAGAAGAAGATCTCCCTGCAGGTCATTTAGGGGAACCAGCCATGAGTACAGTGCATCCAGGTCTCCAGTGCTCTGCTGGCCCAGCCAGATGAATGGAAAACATTGCAGCTTTGGAAAAACAGTGTTTCTTCTAATTCTTTGGCCACAGTTTTGATGTTTTAGGACTGCTTTTTTTTTTTTTTTTCCTTCCTTTTTTTCTTTTCCCCATTTGTGCTAGAAAAGGTGAACTTTTCAAATACCTATTCTGAATTAAAATATCGTTTTCATTGTTATGTTTCTGTTTTGTTGGCACTATTCATAATGACTTCTACCCTTCAGTGGCAGCAAAAGCTTATCATACCGTACAATTGGAAAGATCACAGAAAACTTCAGAGCTTTTGAAGAAAGGTGAGGAAAATCCATTCCCTGTTCTAGGCAGAGAGAGTGGCTGATTTCCAGAAAGGTAAATGGGCAGGATAAGGCCACTTCATGTTCACTGACGGCCAGTTGTACGGACTGTGAAGATAATGGACTACCAGCACAAGAGACGGTGCCAATAATCTAATCCAATCCAATCTATTTCAAGTGGTAGAGACCTGATACTCTATGACAATGTGAGGAAGACCTAACTGTCAGGCAAACTTTGAGATGATCATGTTCAGGATCTAAAACTGTTATGACAAGTGTCAACACAGGAAGGGTGAAACAAAGGCATGAATGTCATACAAGTACTGATAAATCTCAGGAAGGCTGGAAACCAAGGCAAATGGATGGAATAAGATGGTGCTTTGTGTTAGCAAGAAGCAGAGGATGGAGAAATTAAATGTTATGGGTCAGCAAAAGAGTGGTTTTGTGCAAATCACTGCTAAAGATAGACAGCCTTGCTAGCCTGCTCTTTGCTCTTAGCTCCAGTCTAATAGTGAATTATCTCTGTACAGTTATCAGACACGTAAACAATAATGGGAATTATGGGAGACTTTAACTTCCCAGCAAAAGATTGAAAGATAATTACCACTTATGTTCATAGAGGTATACTATGTGATGGATTTCTTCCCAAAAGTGAAAAAATATAAGACCATTTTAGACTTGGCTCCTGTATGGGTTTAAATGTAGTAAAATTTGAATAAAGTGTGATCATGAGCTGACTTTTCTCATTTTACATTTCACGACAGACAAAACCAGGTTTAGAATGAAGGTTTTGAGGCTTAGAAATGCAAACTTTGAAATCTAAGGAAATGAATAATTGAGTCTGACTAAGCAGCTCTGGGACTTGAGTGCAGAGAAGGCATAGTTAAAATTCAAAATTCAAAGAGGAAAAAAGCGATGAGAAAAGGCATGTTTCAGAGGTTAAAAACTGCAGAAATAAAGTAAGAATGACCAAAAACCTCCTTCACATAGGAAATTAAACAATAATAGTAAGTGGTACTTAAGCCACAGAAACCAGGGGGAACAAAGAGAACAAATTAGGACAGTTGCACGCTTGAGGCAAAAATAGATCAAAAGTTACTGATGTCTCAAATGCTGCAAATCTTATTTCCTGCATCTAACAGCAACAACAATGTGATATTAAGGGCAGTGACAGGACTCCCATTGGAAAGGAGGGTAGGGCACTAGGCGCAACATCATCTGAGGTGAAATAACAATCTATAGCGATTCAAGTGAAAAATGAAAAGCTGATATCTACCTAGCCTATTAACAGCATTGGCACACAGAACAACAAGTCAAGTAGGAAAAATGCATAACAATTGTGCAAATCAGGGATAGTCCCCAGAATGGGAGAGTAACAAATACACCTCTGTCCAGAAGAGGGTAAAGAGTCATCCAGACAAGTGTGGGCCTGTTAGTTTGACATCAACACCATGCAAAGTTTTGGAGCAAGAACAGCTAAGACCAGGGAAGGAGGGGGTAACGTGTAATTTACAAAATAATTTATCAGAGCTAAATTGTTTCCAGATAATTTAATAGCTTTCCTTTCTAGGACCAGTTCTTCCCTACACAGGGGATGAATTACATCTATTTCACTTTCTGTGAGCTTCTGATACATTATCTACGGATTTGGGCTTTGGGGCTGCAAGTGAATAAAGGGAATTTACAATTGTTCACACTGAAGAGGGACTTACCAGCAAAGGAGTCGTTACCTATGGTAATTCTCAGAGACAGTTCTGAAACTGCAGCTGCTAAGGAGGCAAAGACTCATGGAGAAATGTAGGCTGGAAGGGACCTCTGAAAACCCAACCTCCTATTCAGGGCAGAGCTGACTTCAAAGTTAGATATGTTCGGTATGGACATGGTGGCTGAAGATTAAAAATTACACATGAGCTTTGAGATTTGCAGGGGACATAAGGTTGGGAAGTACTACCAAGCCTGACAGAAGGATATCGCTTGTGATTGAAATGGTTCAGGTGAAGTGACAGGTGATAATACAAAGCAGAGCCATTCTCAGAGCTTCTCAAAAAAGGGTGTTTTTTGGTCATGTTTGCTATATGGCAGTCAGGAGTTTAAAGCAAGCAAGCAAACAAACAAACAAAAATGACAACAAAACCTCACGTTCATGCACTGTTAGCACAAGGAGGACTGAAAAAGTTTAGTGGTTATATAGTGTGTATGGCTATTCATTTTTTTTTCCCTCCAGTATGAATACACTGGACAAGGCAGCCCTGACACTCATTTGAGACATGAGGCACAGTTCTGCCACTTGTATTCACATTGAACTTAGGAGGAAGAGTTCACAAGACAGAAGGAACAAGTTGCCTATTGCCTGGAAGGGAATGAAAGGACATCATTCTGCCCAGCCAGATGCCAGTTGAGAGAAGAATATGTTGTCTCTACGTAAATGAATTTCTTGAGTAAATATCAAGGAGAAATAGGAAATGTGTAAGTTGGGAGACACATCTGAAATGATGACTGCAGTTGGCTTATGAGCAAGTTTGGACGGGAAATTGGTAGAAACTTCCCATTTTAAGAATAAAGTGCACCATAGATATGAAGTCAGCATTCACCTAAACAGTAATGGCCAACTCAAATCCCCCACAAGAAAGCAGTGGACAAACCAGAACACTAACAAACATGTTGGGGTCTAGAGTCAAATAGATATACCTAACTTTACTATGCCTAAACATCTGAGGGATTGCTTTTAGAGGCTGAGGGCTTGTACCCCATTTCCAATCACTTTCTCTGTGCCCCCTTCCCCAGAGAAGGAAGCTGCTTGGCTTCCCTGCCCTCTGATTCAGCTGCCCGCTGAGGCTGCCCGCCCCTCAGCACCTCTAAGCAGCAGCACCTTCACGTCTCCTCCTGCACCAGCAGCACATCAGCGCCTCTTGTTCCAGCAGCAGGACATCGGCGTCTCCCATTGCACCATGCAGACCTCCACGCCTCGAGTGCCACCAGCAGTACTCAATGCGAGCTGGACGCTCAGGGCACTTATGGCCACCCACCTTTGTGAGGTCAAAGGCTGACAGTGACTCTCTGCTGACCTCACACGGCTCTCGGGCGCCCCGATGGCAGAGGTTACGGCGCTAAGCTGACTGCCAGGAGAAAAGGCTGACATGAAATGGCTGCTCCACAATGCCAGGAGCAAGGTCTGCTGGAATGGGGGTTCGGAGGGGAGCTCGGCCTTGGGCCTGGGAACTGTGCCTGGGAGCCAGGGACGTCCTTGGTGTGCAGCTGGACACCTGGGCCTGAGAAAGCAAGGTTTCTTTAGAGAGAATTGGAAGCATCGTCACCTAGTGGCTGTGTCAGGGGGACGAGAGAAATGCACAGCATCTCTTGGTTCCCTGAAGTGCACGTGTCCTACGCCCTTGGATGTCTCCATGATAGAAAAAGGGACTGATTTTTACCCAAAACAGAGCTCCTTTCTCTCGGGAGCTTCTCATGCTGCGTGTCCTCCTCTCTTTCTTGTATTTGGCTATGACTTTAGGCTTGTTCTTGCTACTCCTTAAGCAGACTGAAGCTTCCCCGGAACATCACATTAACTGCTTTTCACTACCTCTAAGTGCCTTTCCTCCGCTTCTCATCTAATTAATTAGTGCTATCCTCTTCACGCCTGCTACAGAGGTATCTTTCCTACCTGGTACAAGCTAGAAGAGCTTAGCAGCATCCATACGTCTCTTTCCTTTAGTCCTCACAGTAGACTTGCTCGAGGTAATTTGTGTTGAGCAGTAATCAAGAGAAAGTGTCACCAAGCCAAGGCTGCATTTGCTTGTGCCTTATGGAATCCCTGCAGCTGTGTCCCCTCCCAGCTTCCTGTGTGCCCCAAGCATCCTCGCTTGCAGGGCAGTAGAAGATGCAGAAAAGTCCTGGCCTTAGTGGAAGCACTGCCCTGCAAGAGCTAAGACATCCCTCTTAGCAGCTCACTGTAGCCCCGAAATCCCAAAAAACGGCACGTGCCAGCTACCGGGAAGGAAATGAACTCTGTCATTGTGATATACCCGCTCAAGGCCCTGCTCTTTGGCCCAGGTGTCTACGAGGTGGTTTTGGAAATGAATCCTGTTGCGTGACTCCGTTCTTTCTGGGTGCTACTTTTCAGTTTAAAGCGGTTACTCCTTGTCCTGTCACTCCAGGCCCTGATAAAGACTCCCTCCCCAGCTTTCCTACAGGTTGCCTTTAAGTACAGGAAGGCTCTCCCTGGTGTCGCAGTAAGCTCACCTGTTACCCAGGTGTCACAGTTATTTCCTGTGATAGGAATAATGACCAGGGTTAATCTATTGCAGGTGATTTCATACAATTATAGAAAAGCTTTTGTTGGAAAGCACCTTAGAGGTCTCCAGATCACCCGCGTACTTCAAGCAGGGCCATTTTTAAAGCCCTGTCATATTGCTCAGGGGCTTGTACAGTCAAATTTTGAATGGCCCCAGCAAGAGACCCTACACTCTCACTGTGTCCCTTTGCCAGTGCCTAGGCAGAGTGTGCTTCCCCTGCTGGTCCTGGTGAGATGAACTGATACAAGTTTTGAGAAAACAGAAGTTTATGCTACTGCATGAAGTACCCTTTGTAACATTTTTTTTTTTAACCTTTACTGTTTCATATCTGAAATTTGAAATTCATCAGGGAACTCAGCCTGGCACACAGTAAAACTGATGGCAGATACTTCACAATATTATTCGAATTTCACGTAAACAGAACAGACTAGCAACTTACTTAGGAGAAGTAATACGATTTCAGAAATATTCAAAACCAAAGGCATTCCAAACTAAGTTTAAGTTCAGAGGAAATCCAAAGGAAAAACTAATTTTGAAACTAATAATCAGAGAACATAATCTTCTACAAACGATAGATTTTCCTCCTGTATTGGGTAATTTTGATCTGTCTTTAATGATCATCTAGACGTGGCTTTGACACCGAGTATTTTGCTTTGCCACTGCATTAAGTCTTCTTCTCATGTGTGGTAAATGTCCTGCTCTCATGGGATGGGCCTAGGAGACATACGCACTGTGTCTCATGATGCTTGGCTATCATCTTAAATCTGTGAGAAGAGGAAAGGTCTCGCTGCTTCCTGAACAGGGAATTGGATGTCTGCAGTTGAGAACCCTCTGTCTAATCTAGAAACGTGAAGGAAGGAGTTTGCTGGATTGCAAGTGACAGTGAAGAAAGCCACAGATGACATATCAAACTGATTAAAATGTTATTTAGCTCAGGGCATGGCTAATGATGTGGAGCTGGAATAGTTTGACGATTGTAATTACACTCACTATCATTGTTATTTGTTTACAGGATGGTAATGCCTAAAGGTCCCGCTGGAGCCTGAAACAAGGTTGTGCTGGGTGCTGCACGTGCATATATCAGTGGCGATTTGAGAGCTAGTGATACAAACAGACAAAACAGAGATTGAAAGGAGAAACAGAGGGATAGAGAGAAGAAGATCTCCCTGCAGGTCATTTAGGGGAACCAGCCATGAGTACAGTGCATCCAGGTCTCCAGTGCTCTGCTGGCCCAGCCAGATGAATGGAAAACATTGCAGCTTTGGAAAAATAGTGTTTCTTCTAATTCTTTGGCCACAGTTTTGATGTTTTAGGACTGCTTTTTTTTTTTTTTTTTTCCTTCCTTTTTTTCTTTTCCCCATTTGTGCTAGAAAAGGTGAACTTTTCAAATACCTATTCTGAATTAAAATATCGTTTTCATTGTTATGTTTCTGTTTTGTTGGCACTATTCATAATGACTTCTACCCTTCAGTGGCAGCAAAAGCTTATCATACCGTACAATTGGAAAGATCACAGAAAACTTCAGAGCTTTTGAAGAAAGGTGAGGAAAATCCATTCCCTGTTCTAGGCAGACAGAGTGGCTGATTTCCAGAAAGGTAAATGGGCAGGATAAGGCCACTTCATGTTCACTGATGGCCAGTTGTACGGACTGTGAAGATAATGGACTACCAGCACAAGAGACGGTGCCAATAATCTAATCCAATCCAATCTATTTCAAGTGGTAGAGACCTGATACTCTATGACAATGTGAGGAAGACCTAACTGTCAGGCAAACTTTGAGATGATCATGTTCAGGATCTAAAACTGTTATGACAAGTGTCAACACAGGAAGGGTGAAACAAAGGCATGAATGTCATACAGGTACTGATAAATCTCAGGAAGGCTGGAAACCAAGGCAAATGGATGGAATAAGATGGTGCTTTGTGTTAGCAAGAAGCAGAGGATGGAGAAATTAAATGTTATGGGTCAGCAAAAGAGTGGTTTTGTGCAAATCACTGCTAAAGATAGACAGCCTTGCTAGCCTGCTCTTTGCTCTTAGCTCCAGTCTAATAGTGAATTCTCTCTGTACAGTTATCAGACACGTAAACAATAATGGGAATTATGGGAGACTTTAACTTCCCAGCAAAAGATTGAAAGATAATTACCACTTATGTTCACAGAGGTGTACTATGTGATGGATTTCTTCCCAAAAGTGAAAAAATATAAGACCATTTTAGACTTGGCTCCTGTATGGGTTTAAATGTAGTAAAATTTGAATAAAGTGTGATCATGAGCTGACTTTTCTCATTTTACATTTCACGACAGACAAAACCAGGTTTAGAATGAAGGTTTTGAGGCTTAGAAATGCAAACTTTGAAATCTAAGGAAATGAATAATTGAGTCTGACTAAGCAGCTCTGGGACTTGAGTGCAGAGAAGGCATAGTTAAAATTCAAAATTCAAAGAGGAAAAAAGCGATGAGAAAAGGCATGTTTCAGAGGTTAAAAACTGCAGAAATAAAGTAAGAATGACCAAAAACCTCCTTCACATAGGAAATTAAACAATAATAGTAAGTGGTACTTAAGCCACAGAAACCAGGGGGAACAAAGAGAACAAATTAGGACAGTTGCACGCTTGAGGCAAAAATAGATCAAAAGTTACTGATGTCTCAAATTCTGCAAATCTTATTTCCTGCATCTAACAGCAACAACAATGTGATATTAAGGGCAGTGACAGGACTCCCATTGAAAAGGAGGGTAGGGCACTAGGCGCAACATCATCTGAGGTGAAATAACAATCTATAGCGATTCAAGTGAAAAATGAAAAGCTGATATCTACCTAGCCTATTAACAGCATTGGCACACAGAACAACAAGTCAAGTAGGAAAAATGCATAACAATTGTGCAAATCAGGGATAGTCCCCAGAATGGGAGAGTAACAAATACACCTCTGTCCAGAAGAGGGTAAAGAGTCATCCAGACAAGTGTGGGCCTGTTAGTTTGACATCAACACCATGCAAAGTTTTGGAGCAAGAACAGCTAAGACCAGGGAAGGAGGGGGTAATGTGTAATTTACAAAATAATTTATCAGAGCTAAATTGTTTCCAGATAATTTAATAGCTTTCCTTTCTAGGACCAGTTCTTCCCTACACAGGGGATGAATTACATCTATTTCACTTTCTGTGAGCTTCTGATACATTATCTACGGATTTGGGCTTTGGGGCTGCAAGTGAATAAAGGGAATTTACAATTGTTCACACTGAAGAGGGACTTACCAGCAAAGGAGTCGTTACCTATGGTAATTCTCAGAGACAGTTCTGAAACTGCAGCTGCTAAGGAGGCAAAGACTCATGGAGAAATGTAGGCTGGAAGGGACCTCTGAAAACCCAACCTCCTATTCAGGGCAGAGCTGACTTCAAAGTTAGATATGTTCGGTATGGACATGGTGGCTGAAGATTAAAAATTACACATGAGCTTTGAGATTTGCAGGGGACATAAGGTTGGGAAGTACTACCAAGCCTGACAGAAGGATATCGCTTGTGATTGAAATGGTTCAGGTGAAGTGACAGGTGATAATACAAAGCAGAGCCATTCTCAGAGATTCTCAAAAAAGGGTGTTTTTTGGTCATGTTTGCTATATGGCAGTCAGGAGTTTAAAGCAAGCAAACAAACAAACAAACAAAAATGACAACAAAACCTCACGTTCATGCACTGTTAGCACAAGGAGGACTGAAAAAGTTTAGTGGTTATATAGTGTGTATGGCTATTCATTTTTTTTTCCCTCCAGTATGAATACACTGGACAAGGCAGCCCTGACACTCATTTGAGACATGAGGCACAGTTCTGCCACTTGTATTCACATTGAACTTAGGAGGAAGAGTTCACAAGACAGAAGGAACAAGTTGCCTATTGCCTGGAAGGGAATGAAAGGACATCATTCTGCCCAGCCAGATGCCAGTTGAGAGAAGAATATGTTGTCTCTACGTAAATGAATTTCTTGAGTAAATATCAAGGAGAAATAGGAAATGTGTAAGTTGGGAGACACATCTGAAATGATGACTGCAGTTGGCTTATGAGCAAGTTTGGACGGGAAATTGGTAGAAACTTCCCATTTTAAGAATAAAGTGCACCATAGATATGAAGTCAGCATTCACCTAAACAGTAATGGCCAACTCAAATCCCCCACAAGAAAGCAGTGGACAAACCAGAACACTAACAAACATGTTGGGGTCTAGAGTCAAATAGATATACCTAACTTTACTATGCCTAAACATCTGAGGGATTGCTTTTAGAGGCTGAGGGCTTGTACCCCATTTCCAATCACTTTCTCTGTGCCCCCTTCCCCAGAGAAGGAAGCTGCTTGGCTTCCCTGCCCTCTGATTCAGCTGCCCGCTGAGGCTGCCCGCCCCTCAGCACCTCTAAGCAGCAGCACCTTCACGTCTCCTCCTGCACCAGCAGCACATCAGCGCCTCTTGTTCCAGCAGCAGGACATCGGCGTCTCCCATTGCACCATGCAGACCTCCACGCCTCGAGTGCCACCAGCAGTACTCAATGCGAGCTGGACGCTCAGGGCACTTATGGCCGCCCACCTTTGTGAGGTCAAAGGCTGACAGTGACTCTCTGCTGACCTCACACGGCTCTCGGGCGCCCCGATGGCAGAGGTTACGGCGCTAAGCTGACTGCCAGGAGAAAAGGCTGACATGAAATGGCTGCTCCACAATGCCAGGAGCAAGGTCTGCTGGAATGGGGGTTCGGAGCGGAGCTCGGCCTTGGGCCTGGGAACTGTGCCTGGGAGCCAGGGACGTCCTTGGTGTGCAGCTGGACACCTGGGCCTGAGAAAGCAAGGTTTCTTTAGAGAGAATTGGAAGCATCGTCACCTAGTGGCTGTGTCAGGGGGACGAGAGAAATGCACAGCATCTCTTGGTTCCCTGAAGTGCACGTGTCCTACGCCCTTGGATGTCTCCATGATAGAAAAAGGGACTGATTTTTACCCAAAACAGAGCTCCTTTCTCTCGGGAGCTTCTCATGCTGCGTGTCCTCCTCTCTTTCTTGTATTTGGCTATGACTTTAGGCTTGTTCTTGCTACTCCTTAAGCAGACTGAAGCTTCCCCGGAACATCACATTAACTGCTTTTCACTACCTCTAAGTGCCTTTCCTCCGCTTCTCATCTAATTAATTAGTGCTATCCTCTTCACGCCTGCTACAGAGGTATCTTTCCTACCTGGTACAAGCTAGAAGAGCTTAGCAGCATCCATACGTCTCTTTCCTTTAGTCCTCACAGTAGACTTGCTCGAGGTAATTTGTGTTGAGCAGTAATCAAGAGAAAGTGTCACCAAGCCAAGGCTGCATTTGCTTGTGCCTTATGGAATCCCTGCAGCTGTGTCCCCTCCCAGCTTCCTGTGTGCCCCAAGCATCCTCGCTTGCAGGGCAGTAGAAGATGCAGAAAAGTCCTGGCCTTAGTGGAAGCACTGCCCTGCAAGAGCTAAGACATCCCTCTTAGCAGCTCACTGTAGCCCCGAAATCCCAAAAAACGGCACGTGCCAGCTACTGGGAAGGAAATGAACTCTGCCATTGTGATATACCCGCTCAAGGCCCTGCTCTTTGGCCCAGGTGTCTATGAGGTGGTTTTGGAAATGAATCCTGTTGCGTGACTCCGTTCTTTCTGGGTGCTACTTTTCAGTTTAAAGCGGTTACTCCTTGTCCTGTCACTCCAGGCCCTGATAAAGACTCCCTCCCCAGCTTTCCTACAGGTTGCCTTTAAGTACAGGAAGGCTCTCCCTGGTGTCGCAGTAAGCTCACCTGTTACCCAGGTGTCACAGTTATTTCCTGTGATAGGAATAATGACCAGGGTTAATCTATTGCAGGTGATTTCATACAATTATAGAAAAGCTTTTGTTGGAAAGCACCTTAGAGGTCTCCAGATCACCCGCGTACTTCAAGCAGGGCCATTTTTAAAGCCCTGTCATATTGCTCAGGGGCTTGTACAGTCAAATTTTGAATGGCCCCAGCAAGAGACCCTACACTCTCACTGTGTCCCTTTGCCAGTGCCTAGGCAGAGTGTGCTTCCCCTGCTGGTCCTGGTGAGATGAACTGATACAAGTTTTGAGAAAACAGAAGTTTATGCTACTGCATGAAGTACCCTTTGTAACATTTTTTTTTTTTAACCTTTACTGTTTCATATCTGAAATTTGAAATTCATCAGGGAACTCAGCCTGGCACACAGTAAAACTGATGGCAGATACTTCACAATATTATTCGAATTTCACGTAAATAGAACAGACTAGCAACTTACTTAGGAGAAGTAATACGATTTCAGAAATATTCAAAACCAAAGGCATTCCAAACTAAGTTTAAGTTCAGAGGAAATCCAAAGGAAAAACTAATTTTGAAACTAATAATCAGAGAACATAATCTTCTACAAACGATAGATTTTCCTCCTGTATTGGGTAATTTTGATCTGTCTTTAATGATCATCTAGACGTGGCTTTGACACCGAGTATTTTGCTTTGCCACTGCATTAAGTCTTCTTCTCATGTGTGGTAAATGTCCTGCTCTCATGGGATGGGCCTAGGAGACATACGCACTGTGTCTCATGATGCTTGGCTATCATCTTAAATCTGTGAGAAGAGGAAAGGTCTCGCTGCTTCCTGAACAGGGAATTGGATGTCTGCAGTTGAGAACCCTCTGTCTAATCTAGAAACGTGAAGGAAGGAGTTTGCTGGATTGCAAGTGACAGTGAAGAAAGCCACAGATGACATATCAAACTGATTAAAATGTTATTTAGCTCAGGGCATGGCTAATGATGTGGAGCTGGAATAGTTTGACGATTGTAATTACACTCACTATCATTGTTATTTGTTTACAGGATGGTAATGCCTAAAGGTCCCGCTGGAGCCTGAAACAAGGTTGTGCTGGGTGCTGCACGTGCATATATCAGTGGCGATTTGAGAGCTAGTGATACAAACAGACAAAACAGAGATTGAAAGGAGAAACAGAGGGATAGAGAGAAGAAGATCTCCCTGCAGGTCATTTAGGGGAACCAGCCATGAGTACAGTGCATCCAGGTCTCCAGTGCTCTGCTGGCCCAGCCAGATGAATGGAAAACATTGCAGCTTTGGAAAAATAGTGTTTCTTCTAATTCTTTGGCCACAGTTTTGATGTTTTAGGACTGCTTTTTTTTTTTTTTTTTTCCCTTCCTTTTTTTCTTTTCCCCATTTGTGCTAGAAAAGGTGAACTTTTCAAATACCTATTCTGAATTAAAATATCGTTTTCATTGTTATGTTTCTGTTTTGTTGGCACTATTCATAATGACTTCTACCCTTCAGTGGCAGCAAAAGCTTATCATACCGTACAATTGGAAAGATCACAGAAAACTTCAGAGCTTTTGAAGAAAGGTGAGGAAAATCCATTCCCTGTTCTAGGCAGACAGAGTGGCTGATTTCCAGAAAGGTAAATGGGCAGGATAAGGCCACTTCATGTTCACTGATGGCCAGTTGTACGGACTGTGAAGATAATGGACTACCAGCACAAGAGACGGTGCCAATAATCTAATCCAATCCAATCTATTTCAAGTGGTAGAGACCTGATACTCTATGACAATGTGAGGAAGACCTAACTGTCAGGCAAACTTTGAGATGATCATGTTCAGGATCTAAAACTGTTATGACAAGTGTCAACACAGGAAGGGTGAAACAAAGGCATGAATGTCATACAAGTACTGATAAATCTCAGGAAGGCTGGAAACCAAGGCAAATGGATGGAATAAGATGGTGCTTTGTGTTAGCAAGAAGCAGAGGATGGAGAAATTAAATGTTATGGGTCAGCAAAAGAGTGGTTTTGTGCAAATCACTGCTAAAGATAGACAGCCTTGCTAGCCTGCTCTTTGCTCTTAGCTCCAGTCTAATAGTGAATTATCTCTGTACAGTTATCAGACACGTAAACAATAATGGGAATTATGGGAGACTTTAACTTCCCAGCAAAAGATTGAAAGATAATTACCACTTATGTTCATAGAGGTGTACTATGTGATGGATTTCTTCCCAAAAGTGAAAAAATATAAGACCATTTTAGACTTGGCTCCTGTATGGGTTTAAATGTAGTAAAATTTGAATAAAGTGTGATCATGAGCTGACTTTTCTCATTTTACATTTCACGACAGACAAAACCAGGTTTAGAATGAAGGTTTTGAGGCTTAGAAATGCAAACTTTGAAATCTAAGGAAATGAATAATTGAGTCTGACTAAGCAGCTCTGGGACTTGAGTGCAGAGAAGGCATAGTTAAAATTCAAAATTCAAAGAGGAAAAAAGCGATGAGAAAAGGCATGTTTCAGAGGTTAAAAACTGCAGAAATAAAGTAAGAATGACCAAAAACCTCCTTCACATAGGAAATTAAACAATAATAGTAAGTGGTACTTAAGCCACAGAAACCAGGGGGAACAAAGAGAACAAATTAGGACAGTTGCACGCTTGAGGCAAAAATAGATCAAAAGTTACTGATGTCTCAAATGCTGCAAATCTTATTTCCTGCATCTAACAGCAACAACAATGTGATATTAAGGGCAGTGACAGGACTCCCATTGAAAAGGAGGGTAGGGCACTAGGCGCAACATCATCTGAGGTGAAATAACAATCTATAGCGATTCAAGTGAAAAATGAAAAGCTGATATCTACCTAGCCTATTAACAGCATTGGCACACAGAACAACAAGTCAAGTAGGAAAAATGCATAACAATTGTGCAAATCAGGGATAGTCCCCAGAATGGGAGAGTAACAAATACACCTCTGTCCAGAAGAGGGTAAAGAGTCATCCAGACAAGTGTGGGCCTGTTAGTTTGACATCAACACCATGCAAAGTTTTGGAGCAAGAACAGCTAAGACCAGGGAAGGAGGGGGTAATGTGTAATTTACAAAATAATTTATCAGAGCTAAATTGTTTCCAGATAATTTAATAGCTTTCCTTTCTAGGACCAGTTCTTCCCTACACAGGGGATGAATTACATCTATTTCACTTTCTGTGAGCTTCTGATACATTATCTACGGATTTGGGCTTTGGGGCTGCAAGTGAATAAAGGGAATTTACAATTGTTCACACTGAAGAGGGACTTACCAGCAAAGGAGTCGTTACCTATGGTAATTCTCAGAGACAGTTCTGAAACTGCAGCTGCTAAGGAGGCAAAGACTCATGGAGAAATGTAGGCTGGAAGGGACCTCTGAAAACCCAACCTCCTATTCAGGGCAGAGCTGACTTCAAAGTTAGATATGTTCGGTATGGACATGGTGGCTGAAGATTAAAAATTACACATGAGCTTTGAGATTTGCAGGGGACATAAGGTTGGGAAGTACTACCAAGCCTGACAGAAGGATATCGCTTGTGATTGAAATGGTTCAGGTGAAGTGACAGGTGATAATACAAAGCAGAGCCATTCTCAGAGCTTCTCAAAAAAGGGTGTTTTTTTGTCATGTTTGCTATATGGCAGTCAGGAGTTTAAAGCAAGCAAACAAACAAAAATGACAACAAAACCTCACGTTCATGCACTGTTAGCACAAGGAGGACTGAAAAAGTTTAGTGGTTATATAGTGTGTATGGCTATTCATTTTTTTTTCCCTCCAGTATGAATACACTGGACAAGGCAGCCCTGACACTCATTTGAGACATGAGGCACAGTTCTGCCACTTGTATTCACATTGAACTTAGGAGGAAGAGTTCACAAGACAGAAGGAACAAGTTGCCTATTGCCTGGAAGGGAATGAAAGGACATCATTCTGCCCAGCCAGATGCCAGTTGAGAGAAGAATATGTTGTCTCTACGTAAATGAATTTCTTGAGTAAATATCAAGGAGAAATAGGAAATGTGTAAGTTGGGAGACACATCTGAAATGATGACTGCAGTTGGCTTATGAGCAAGTTTGGACGGGAAATTGGTAGAAACTTCCCATTTTAAGAATAAAGTGCACCATAGATATGAAGTCAGCATTCACCTAAAGAGTAATGGCCAACTCAAATCCCCCACAAGAAAGCAGTGGACAAACCAGAACACTAACAAACATGTTGGGGTCTAGAGTCAAATAGATATACCTAACTTTACTATGCCTAAACATCTGAGGGATTGCTTTTAGAGGCTGAGGGCTTGTACCCCATTTCCAATCACTTTCTCTGTGCCCCCTTCCCCAGAGAAGGAAGCTGCTTGGCTTCCCTGCCCTCTGATTCAGCTGCCCGCTGAGGCTGCCCGCCCCTCAGCACCTCTAAGCAGCAGCACCTTCACGTCTCCTCCTGCACCAGCAGCACATCAGCGCCTCTTGTTCCAGCAGCAGGACATCGGCGTCTCCCATTGCACCATGCAGACCTCCACGCCTCGAGTGCCACCAGCAGTACTCAATGCGAGCTGGACGCTCCGGGCACTTATGGCCACCCACCTTTGTGAGGTCAAAGGCTGACAGTGACTCTCTGCTGACCTCACACGGCTCTCGGGCGCCCCGATGGCAGAGGTTACGGCGCTAAGCTGACTGCCAGGAGAAAAGGCTGACATGAAATGGCTGCTCCACAATGCCAGGAGCAAGGTCTGCTGGAATGGGGGTTCGGAGCGGAGCTCGGCCTTGGGCCTGGGAACTGTGCCTGGGAGCCAGGGACGTCCTTGGTGTGCAGCTGGACACCTGGGCCTGAGAAAGCAAGGTTTCTTTAGAGAGAATTGGAAGCATCGTCACCTAGTGGCTGTGTCAGGGGGACGAGAGAAATGCACAGCATCTCTTGGTTCCCTGAAGTGCACGTGTCCTACGCCCTTGGATGTCTCCATGATAGAAAAAGGGACTGATTTTTACCCAAAACAGAGCTCCTTTCTCTCGGGAGCTTCTCATGCTGCGTGTCCTCCTCTCTTTCTTGTATTTGGCTATGACTTTAGGCTTGTTCTTGCTGCTCCTTAAGCAGACTGAAGCTTCCCCGGAACATCACATTAACTGCTTTTCACTACCTCTAAGTGCCTTTCCTCCGCTTCTCATCTAATTAATTAGTGCTATCCTCTTCACGCCTGCTACAGAGGTATCTTTCCTACCTGGTACAAGCTAGAAGAGCTTAGCAGCATCCATACGTCTCTTTCCTTTAGTCCTCACAGTAGACTTGCTCGAGGTAATTTGTGTTGAGCAGTAATCAAGAGAAAGTGTCACCAAGCCAAGGCTGCATTTGCTTGTGCCTTATGGAATCCCTGCAGCTGTGTCCCCTCCCAGCTTCCTGTGTGCCCCAAGCATCCTCGCTTGCAGGGCAGTAGAAGATGCAGAAAAGTCCTGGCCTTAGTGGAAGCACTGCCCTGCAAGAGCTAAGACATCCCTCTTAGCAGCTCACTGTAGCCCCGAAATCCCAAAAAACGGCACGTGCCAGCTACTGGGAAGGAAATGAACTCTGTCATTGTGATATACCCGCTCAAGGCCCTGCTCTTTGGCCCAGGTGTCTATGAGGTGGTTTTGGAAATGAATCCTGTTGCGTGACTCCGTTCTTTCTGGGTGCTACTTTTCAGTTTAAAGCGGTTACTCCTTGTCCTGTCACTCCAGGCCCTGATAAAGACTCCCTCCCCAGCTTTCCTACAGGTTGCCTTTAAGTACAGGAAGGCTCTCCCTGGTGTCGCAGTAAGCTCACCTGTTACCCAGGTGTCACAGTTATTTCCTGTGATAGGAATAATGACCAGGGTTAATCTATTGCAGGTGATTTCATACAATTATAGAAAAGCTTTTGTTGGAAAGCACCTTAGAGGTCTCCAGATCACCCGCGTACTTCAAGCAGGGCCATTTTTAAAGCCCTGTCATATTGCTCAGGGGCTTGTACAGTCAAATTTTGAATGGCCCCAGCAAGAGACCCTACACTCTCACTGTGTCCCTTTGCCAGTGCCTAGGCAGAGTGTGCTTCCCCTGCTGGTCCTGGTGAGATGAACTGATACAAGTTTTGAGAAAACAGAAGTTTATGCTACTGCATGAAGTACCCTTTGTAACATTTTTTTTTTTAACCTTTACTGTTTCATATCTGAAATTTGAAATTTTCAGGGAACTCAGCCTGGCACACAGTAAAACTGATGGCAGATACTTCACAATATTATTCGAATTTCACGTATACAGAACAGACTAGCAACTTACTTAGGAGAAGTAATACGATTTCAGAAATATTCAAAACCAAAGGCATTCCAAACTAAGTTTAAGTTCAGAGGAAATCCAAAGGAAAAACTAATTTTGAAACTAATAATCAGAGAACATAATCTTCTACAAACGATAGATTTTCCTCCTGTATTGGGTAATTTTGATCTGTCTTTAATGATCATCTAGACATGGCTTTGACACCGAGTATTTTGCTTTGCCACTGCATTAAGTCTTCTTCTCATGTGTGGTAAATGTCCTGCTCTCATGGGATGGGCCTAGGAGACATACGCACTGTGTCTCATGATGCTTGGCTATCATCTTAAATCTGTGAGAAGAGGAAAGGTCTCGCTGCTTCCTGAACAGGGAATTGGATGTCTGCAGTTGAGAACCCTCTGTCTAATCTAGAAACGTGAAGGAAGGAGTTTGCTGGATTGCAAGTGACAGTGAAGAAAGCCACAGATGACATATCAAACTGATTAAAATGTTATTTAGCTCAGGGCATGGCTAATGATGTGGAGCTGGAATAGTTTGACGATTGTAATTACACTCACTATCATTGTTATTTGTTTACAGGATGGTAATGCCTAAAGGTCCCGCTGGAGCCTGAAACAAGGTTGTGCTGGGTGCTGCACGTGCATATATCAGTGGCGATTTGAGAGCTAGTGATACAAACAGACAAAACAGAGATTGAAAGGAGAAACAGAGGGATAGAGAGAAGAAGATCTCCCTGCAGGTCATTTAGGGGAACCAGCCATGAGTACAGTGCATCCAGGTCTCCAGTGCTCTGCTGGCCCAGCCAGATGAATGGAAAACATTGCAGCTTTGGAAAAATAGTGTTTCTTCTAATTCTTTGGCCACAGTTTTGATGTTTTAGGACTGCTTTTTTTTTTTTTTTTTTCCCTTCCTTTTTTTCTTTTCCCCATTTGTGCTAGAAAAGGTGAACTTTTCAAATACCTATTCTGAATTAAAATATCGTTTTCATTGTTATGTTTCTGTTTTGTTGGCACTATTCATAATGACTTCTACCCTTCAGTGGCAGCAAAAGCTTATCATACCGTACAATTGGAAAGATCACAGAAAACTTCAGAGCTTTTGAAGAAAGGTGAGGAAAATCCATTCCCTGTTCTAGGCAGACAGAGTGGCTGATTTCCAGAAAGGTAAATGGGCAGGATAAGGCCACTTCATGTTCACTGATGGCCAGTTGTACGGACTGTGAAGATAATGGACTACCAGCACAAGAGACGGTGCCAATAATCTAATCCAATCCAATCTATTTCAAGTGGTAGAGACCTGATACTCTATGACAATGTGAGGAAGACCTAACTGTCAGGCAAACTTTGAGATGATCATGTTCAGGATCTAAAACTGTTATGACAAGTGTCAACACAGGAAGGGTGAAACAAAGGCATGAATGTCATACAAGTACTGATAAATCTCAGGAAGGCTGGAAACCAAGGCAAATGGATGGAATAAGATGGTGCTTTGTGTTAGCAAGAAGCAGAGGATGGAGAAATTAAATGTTATGGGTCAGCAAAAGAGTGGTTTTGTGCAAATCACTGCTAAAGATAGACAGCCTTGCTAGCCTGCTCTTTGCTCTTAGCTCCAGTCTAATAGTGAATTATCTCTGTACAGTTATCAGACACGTAAACAATAATGGGAATTATGGGAGACTTTAACTTCCCAGCAAAAGATTGAAAGATAATTACCACTTATGTTCATAGAGGTGTACTATGTGATGGATTTCTTCCCAAAAGTGAAAAAATATAAGACCATTTTAGACTTGGCTCCTGTATGGGTTTAAATGTAGTAAAATTTGAATAAAGTGTGATCATGAGCTGACTTTTCTCATTTTACATTTCACGACAGACAAAACCAGGTTTAGAATGAAGGTTTTGAGGCTTAGAAATGCAAACTTTGAAATCTAAGGAAATGAATAATTGAGTCTGACTAAGCAGCTCTGGGACTTGAGTGCAGAGAAGGCATAGTTAAAATTCAAAATTCAAAGAGGAAAAAAGCGATGAGAAAAGGCATGTTTCAGAGGTTAAAAACTGCAGAAATAAAGTAAGAATGACCAAAAACCTCCTTCACATAGGAAATTAAACAATAATAGTAAGTGGTACTTAAGCCACAGAAACCAGGGGGAACAAAGAGAACAAATTAGGACAGTTGCACGCTTGAGGCAAAAATAGATCAAAAGTTACTGATGTCTCAAATGCTGCAAATCTTATTTCCTGCATCTAACAGCAACAACAATGTGATATTAAGGGCAGTGACAGGACTCCCATTGAAAAGGAGGGTAGGGCACTAGGCGCAACATCATCTGAGGTGAAATAACAATCTATAGCGATTCAAGTGAAAAATGAAAAGCTGATATCTACCTAGCCTATTAACAGCATTGGCACACAGAACAACAAGTCAAGTAGGAAAAATGCATAACAATTGTGCAAATCAGGGATAGTCCCCAGAATGGGAGAGTAACAAATACACCTCTGTCCAGAAGAGGGTAAAGAGTCATCCAGACAAGTGTGGGCCTGTTAGTTTGACATCAACACCATGCAAAGTTTTGGAGCAAGAACAGCTAAGACCAGGGAAGGAGGGGGTAATGTGTAATTTACAAAATAATTTATCAGAGCTAAATTGTTTCCAGATAATTTAATAGCTTTCCTTTCTAGGACCAGTTCTTCCCTACACAGGGGATGAATTACATCTATTTCACTTTCTGTGAGCTTCTGATACATTATCTACGGATTTGGGCTTTGGGGCTGCAAGTGAATAAAGGGAATTTACAATTGTTCACACTGAAGAGGGACTTACCAGCAAAGGAGTCGTTACCTATGGTAATTCTCAGAGACAGTTCTGAAACTGCAGCTGCTAAGGAGGCAAAGACTCATGGAGAAATGTAGGCTGGAAGGGACCTCTGAAAACCCAACCTCCTATTCAGGGCAGAGCTGACTTCAAAGTTAGATATGTTCGGTATGGACATGGTGGCTGAAGATTAAAAATTACACATGAGCTTTGAGATTTGCAGGGGACATAAGGTTGGGAAGTACTACCAAGCCTGACAGAAGGATATCGCTTGTGATTGAAATGGTTCAGGTGAAGTGACAGGTGATAATACAAAGCAGAGCCATTCTCAGAGCTTCTCAAAAAAGGGTGTTTTTTTGTCATGTTTGCTATATGGCAGTCAGGAGTTTAAAGCAAGCAAACAAACAAAAATGACAACAAAACCTCACGTTCATGCACTGTTAGCACAAGGAGGACTGAAAAAGTTTAGTGGTTATATAGTGTGTATGGCTATTCATTTTTTTTTCCCTCCAGTATGAATACACTGGACAAGGCAGCCCTGACACTCATTTGAGACATGAGGCACAGTTCTGCCACTTGTATTCACATTGAACTTAGGAGGAAGAGTTCACAAGACAGAAGGAACAAGTTGCCTATTGCCTGGAAGGGAATGAAAGGACATCATTCTGCCCAGCCAGATGCCAGTTGAGAGAAGAATATGTTGTCTCTACGTAAATGAATTTCTTGAGTAAATATCAAGGAGAAATAGGAAATGTGTAAGTTGGGAGACACATCTGAAATGATGACTGCAGTTGGCTTATGAGCAAGTTTGGACGGGAAATTGGTAGAAACTTCCCATTTTAAGAATAAAGTGCACCATAGATATGAAGTCAGCATTCACCTAAAGAGTAATGGCCAACTCAAATCCCCCACAAGAAAGCAGTGGACAAACCAGAACACTAACAAACATGTTGGGGTCTAGAGTCAAATAGATATACCTAACTTTACTATGCCTAAACATCTGAGGGATTGCTTTTAGAGGCTGAGGGCTTGTACCCCATTTCCAATCACTTTCTCTGTGCCCCCTTCCCCAGAGAAGGAAGCTGCTTGGCTTCCCTGCCCTCTGATTCAGCTGCCCGCTGAGGCTGCCCGCCCCTCAGCACCTCTAAGCAGCAGCACCTTCACGTCTCCTCCTGCACCAGCAGCACATCAGCGCCTCTTGTTCCAGCAGCAGGACATCGGCGTCTCCCATTGCACCATGCAGACCTCCACGCCTCGAGTGCCACCAGCAGTACTCAATGCGAGCTGGACGCTCCGGGCACTTATGGCCACCCACCTTTGTGAGGTCAAAGGCTGACAGTGACTCTCTGCTGACCTCACACGGCTCTCGGGCGCCCCGATGGCAGAGGTTACGGCGCTAAGCTGACTGCCAGGAGAAAAGGCTGACATGAAATGGCTGCTCCACAATGCCAGGAGCAAGGTCTGCTGGAATGGGGGTTCGGAGCGGAGCTCGGCCTTGGGCCTGGGAACTGTGCCTGGGAGCCAGGGACGTCCTTGGTGTGCAGCTGGACACCTGGGCCTGAGAAAGCAAGGTTTCTTTAGAGAGAATTGGAAGCATCGTCACCTAGTGGCTGTGTCAGGGGGACGAGAGAAATGCACAGCATCTCTTGGTTCCCTGAAGTGCACGTGTCCTACGCCCTTGGATGTCTCCATGATAGAAAAAGGGACTGATTTTTACCCAAAACAGAGCTCCTTTCTCTCGGGAGCTTCTCATGCTGCGTGTCCTCCTCTCTTTCTTGTATTTGGCTATGACTTTAGGCTTGTTCTTGCTGCTCCTTAAGCAGACTGAAGCTTCCCCGGAACATCACATTAACTGCTTTTCACTACCTCTAAGTGCCTTTCCTCCGCTTCTCATCTAATTAATTAGTGCTATCCTCTTCACGCCTGCTACAGAGGTATCTTTCCTACCTGGTACAAGCTAGAAGAGCTTAGCAGCATCCATACGTCTCTTTCCTTTAGTCCTCACAGTAGACTTGCTCGAGGTAATTTGTGTTGAGCAGTAATCAAGAGAAAGTGTCACCAAGCCAAGGCTGCATTTGCTTGTGCCTTATGGAATCCCTGCAGCTGTGTCCCCTCCCAGCTTCCTGTGTGCCCCAAGCATCCTCGCTTGCAGGGCAGTAGAAGATGCAGAAAAGTCCTGGCCTTAGTGGAAGCACTGCCCTGCAAGAGCTAAGACATCCCTCTTAGCAGCTCACTGTAGCCCCAAAATCCCAAAAAACGGCACGTGCCAGCTACTGGGAAGGAAATGAACTCTGTCATTGTGATATACCCGCTCAAGGCCCTGCTCTTTGGCCCAGGTGTCTATGAGGTGGTTTTGGAAATGAATCCTGTTGCGTGACTCCGTTCTTTCTGGGTGCTACTTTTCAGTTTAAAGCGGTTACTCCTTGTCCTGTCACTCCAGGCCCTGATAAAGACTCCCTCCCCAGCTTTCCTACAGGTTGCCTTTAAGTACAGGAAGGCTCTCCCTGGTGTCGCAGTAAGCTCACCTGTTACCCAGGTGTCACAGTTATTTCCTGTGATAGGAATAATGACCAGGGTTAATCTATTGCAGGTGATTTCATACAATTATAGAAAAGCTTTTGTTGGAAAGCACCTTAGAGGTCTCCAGATCACCCGCGTACTTCAAGCAGGGCCATTTTTAAAGCCCTGTCATATTGCTCAGGGGCTTGTACAGTCAAATTTTGAATGGCCCCAGCAAGAGACCCTACACTCTCACTGTGTCCCTTTGCCAGTGCCTAGGCAGAGTGTGCTTCCCCTGCTGGTCCTGGTGAGATGAACTGATACAAGTTTTGAGAAAACAGAAGTTTATGCTACTGCATGAAGTACCCTTTGTAACATTTTTTTTTTTAACCTTTACTGTTTCATATCTGAAATTTGAAATTTTCAGGGAACTCAGCCTGGCACACAGTAAAACTGATGGCAGATACTTCACAATATTATTCGAATTTCACGTATACAGAACAGACTAGCAACTTACTTAGGAGAAGTAATACGATTTCAGAAATATTCAAAACCAAAGGCATTCCAAACTAAGTTTAAGTTCAGAGGAAATCCAAAGGAAAAACTAATTTTGAAACTAATAATCAGAGAACATAATCTTCTACAAACGATAGATTTTCCTCCTGTATTGGGTAATTTTGATCTGTCTTTAATGATCATCTAGACATGGCTTTGACACCGAGTATTTTGCTTTGCCACTGCATTAAGTCTTCTTCTCATGTGTGGTAAATGTCCTGCTCTCATGGGATGGGCCTAGGAGACATACGCACTGTGTCTCATGATGCTTGGCTATCATCTTAAATCTGTGAGAAGAGGAAAGGTCTCGCTGCTTCCTGAACAGGGAATTGGATGTCTGCAGTTGAGAACCCTCTGTCTAATCTAGAAACGTGAAGGAAGGAGTTTGCTGGATTGCAAGTGACAGTGAAGAAAGCCACAGATGACATATCAAACTGATTAAAATGTTATTTAGCTCAGGGCATGGCTAATGATGTGGAGCTGGAATAGTTTGACGATTGTAATTACACTCACTATCATTGTTATTTGTTTACAGGATGGTAATGCCTAAAGGTCCCGCTGGAGCCTGAAACAAGGTTGTGCTGGGTGCTGCACGTGCATATATCAGTGGCGATTTGAGAGCTAGTGATACAAACAGACAAAACAGAGATTGAAAGGAGAAACAGAGGGATAGAGAGAAGAAGATCTCCCTGCAGGTCATTTAGGGGAACCAGCCATGAGTACAGTGCATCCAGGTCTCCAGTGCTCTGCTGGCCCAGCCAGATGAATGGAAAACATTGCAGCTTTGGAAAAATAGTGTTTCTTCTAATTCTTTGGCCACAGTTTTGATGTTTTAGGACTGCTTTTTTTTTTTTTTTTTTTCCTTCCTTTTTTTCTTTTCCCCATTTGTGCTAGAGAAGGTGAACTTTTCAAATACCTATTCTGAATTAAAATATCGTTTTCATTGTTATGTTTCTGTTTTGTTGGCACTATTCATAATGACTTCTACCCTTCAGTGGCAGCAAAAGCTTATCATACCGTACAATTGGAAAGATCACAGAAAACTTCAGAGCTTTTGAAGAAAGGTGAGGAAAATCCATTCCCTGTTCTAGGCAGACAGAGTGGCTGATTTCCAGAAAGGTAAATGGGCAGGATAAGGCCACTTCATGTTCACTGATGGCCAGTTGTACGGACTGTGAAGATAATGGACTACCAGCACAAGAGACGGTGCCAATAATCTAATCCAATCCAATCTATTTCAAGTGGTAGAGACCTGATACTCTATGACAATGTGAGGAAGACCTAACTGTCAGGCAAACTTTGAGATGATCATGTTCAGGATCTAAAACTGTTATGACAAGTGTCAACACAGGAAGGGTGAAACAAAGGCATGAATGTCATACAAGTACTGATAAATCTCAGGAAGGCTGGAAACCAAGGCAAATGGATGGAATAAGATGGTGCTTTGTGTTAGCAAGAAGCAGAGGATGGAGAAATTAAATGTTATGGGTCAGCAAAAGAGTGGTTTTGTGCAAATCACTGCTAAAGATAGACAGCCTTGCTAGCCTGCTCTTTGCTCTTAGCTCCAGTCTAATAGTGAATTATCTCTGTACAGTTATCAGACACGTAAACAATAATGGGAATTATGGGAGACTTTAACTTCCCAGCAAAAGATTGAAAGATAATTACCACTTATGTTCACAGAGGTGTACTATGTGATGGATTTCTTCCCAAAAGTGAAAAAATATAAGACCATTTTAGACTTGGCTCCTGTATGGGTTTAAATGTAGTAAAATTTGAATAAAGTGTGATCATGAGCTGACTTTTCTCATTTTACATTTCACGACAGACAAAACCAGGTTTAGAATGAAGGTTTTGAGGCTTAGAAATGCAAACTTTGAAATCTAAGGAAATGAATAATTGAGTCTGACTAAGCAGCTCTGGGACTTGAGTGCAGAGAAGGCATAGTTAAAATTCAAAATTCAAAGAGGAAAAAAGCGATGAGAAAAGGCATGTTTCAGAGGTTAAAAACTGCAGAAATAAAGTAAGAATGACCAAAAACCTCCTTCACATAGGAAATTAAACAATAATAGTAAGTGGTACTTAAGCCACAGAAACCAGGGGGAACAAAGAGAACAAATTAGGACAGTTGCACGCTTGAGGCAAAAATAGATCAAAAGTTACTGATGTCTCAAATGCTGCAAATCTTATTTCCTGCATCTAACAGCAACAACAATGTGATATTAAGGGCAGTGACAGGACTCCCATTGAAAAGGAGGGTAGGGCACTAGGCGCAACATCATCTGAGGTGAAATAACAATCTATAGCGATTCAAGTGAAAAATGAAAAGCTGATATCTACCTAGCCTATTAACAGCATTGGCACACAGAACAACAAGTCAAGTAGGAAAAATGCATAACAATTGTGCAAATCAGGGATAGTCCCCAGAATGGGAGAGTAACAAATACACCTCTGTCCAGAAGAGGGTAAAGAGTCATCCAGACAAGTGTGGGCCTGTTAGTTTGACATCAACACCATGCAAAGTTTTGGAGCAAGAACAGCTAAGACCAGGGAAGGAGGGGGTAATGTGTAATTTACAAAATAATTTATCAGAGCTAAATTGTTTCCAGATAATTTAATAGCTTTCCTTTCTAGGACCAGTTCTTCCCTACACAGGGGATGAATTACATCTATTTCACTTTCTGTGAGCTTCTGATACATTATCTACGGATTTGGGCTTTGGGGCTGCAAGTGAATAAAGGGAATTTACAATTGTTCACACTGAAGAGGGACTTACCAGCAAAGGAGTCGTTACCTATGGTAATTCTCAGAGACAGTTCTGAAACTGCAGCTGCTAAGGAGGCAAAGACTCATGGAGAAATGTAGGCTGGAAGGGACCTCTGAAAACCCAACCTCCTATTCAGGGCAGAGCTGACTTCAAAGTTAGATATGTTCGGTATGGACATGGTGGCTGAAGATTAAAAATTACACATGAGCTTTGAGATTTGCAGGGGACATAAGGTTGGGAAGTACTACCAAGCCTGACAGAAGGATATCGCTTGTGATTGAAATGGTTCAGGTGAAGTGACAGGTGATAATACAAAGCAGAGCCATTCTCAGAGATTCTCAAAAAAGGGTGTTTTTTTGTCATGTTTGCTATATGGCAGTCAGGAGTTTAAAGCAAGCAAACAAACAAACAAACAAAAATGACAACAAAACCTCACGTTCATGCACTGTTAGCACAAGGAGGACTGAAAAAGTTTAGTGGTTATATAGTGTGTATGGCTATTCATTTTTTTTTCCCTCCAGTATGAATACACTGGACAAGGCAGCCCTGACACTCATTTGAGACATGAGGCACAGTTCTGCCACTTGTATTCACATTGAACTTAGGAGGAAGAGTTCACAAGACAGAAGGAACAAGTTGCCTATTGCCTGGAAGGGAATGAAAGGACATCATTCTGCCCAGCCAGATGCCAGTTGAGAGAAGAATATGTTGTCTCTACGTAAATGAATTTCTTGAGCAAATATCAAGGAGAAATAGGAAATGTGTAAGTTGGGAGACACATCTGAAATGATGACTGCAGTTGGCTTATGAGCAAGTTTGGACGGGAAATTGGTAGAAACTTCCCATTTTAAGAATAAAGTGCACCATAGATATGAAGTCAGCATTCACCTAAACAGTAATGGCCAACTCAAATCCCCCACAAGAAAGCAGTGGACAAACCAGAACACTAACAAACATGTTGGGGTCTAGAGTCAAATAGATATACCTAACTTTACTATGCCTAAACATCTGAGGGATTGCTTTTAGAGGCTGAGGGCTTGTACCCCATTTCCAATCACTTTCTCTGTGCCCCCTTCCCCAGAGAAGGAAGCTGCTTGGCTTCCCTGCCCTCTGATTCAGCTGCCCGCTGAGGCTGCCCGCTCCTCAGCACCTCTAAGCAGCAGCACCTTCACGTCTTCTCCTGCACCAGCAGCACATCAGCGCCTCTTGTTCCAGCAGCAGGACATCGGCGTCTCCCATTGCACCATGCAGACCTCCACGCCTCGAGTGCCACCAGCAGTACTCAATGCGAGCTGGACGCTCAGGGCACTTATGGCCACCCACCTTTGTGAGGTCAAAGGCTGACAGTGACTCTCTGCTGACCTCACACGGCTCTCGGGCGCCCCGATGGCAGAGGTTACGGCGCTAAGCTGACTGCCAGGAGAAAAGGCTGACATGAAATGGCTGCTCCACAATGCCAGGAGCAAGGTCTGCTGGAATGGGGGTTCGGAGGGGAGCTCGGCCTTGGGCCTGGGAACTGTGCCTGGGAGCCAGGGACGTCCTTGGTGTGCAGCTGGACACCTGGGCCTGAGAAAGCAAGGTTTCTTTAGAGAGAATTGGAAGCATCGTCACCTAGTGGCTGTGTCAGGGGGACGAGAGAAATGCACAGCATCTCTTGGTTCTCTGAAGTGCACGTGTCCTACGCCCTTGGATGTCTCCATGATAGAAAAAGGGACTGATTTTTACCCAAAACAGAGCTCCTTTCTCTCGGGAGCTTCTCATGCTGCGTGTCCTCCTCTCTTTCTTGTATTTGGCTATGACTTTAGGCTTGTTCTTGCTACTCCTTAAGCAGACTGAAGCTTCCCCGGAACATCACATTAACTGCTTTTCACTACCTCTAAGTGCCTTTCCTCCGCTTCTCATCTAATTAATTAGTGCTATCCTCTTCACGCCTGCTACAGAGGTATCTTTCCTACCTGGTACAAGCTAGAAGAGCTTAGCAGCATCCATACGTCTCTTTCCTTTAGTCCTCACAGTAGACTTGCTCGAGGTAATTTGTGTTGAGCAGTAATCAAGAGAAAGTGTCACCAAGCCAAGGCTGCATTTGCTTGTGTCTTATGGAATCCCTGCAGCTGTGTCCCCTCCCAGCTTCCTGTGTGCCCCAAGCATCCTCGCTTGCAGGGCAGTAGAAGATGCAGAAAAGTCCTGGCCTTAGTGGAAGCACTGCCCTGCAAGAGCTAAGACATCCCTCTTAGCAGCTCACTGTAGCCCCGAAATCCCAAAAAACGCCACGTGCCAGCTACTGGGAAGGAAATGAACTCTGTCATTGTGATATACCCGCTCAAGGCCCTGCTCTTTGGCCCAGGTGTCTATGAGGTGGTTTTGGAAATGAATCCTGTTGCGTGACTCCGTTCTTTCTGGGTGCTACTTTTCAGTTTAAAGCGGTTACTCCTTGTCCTGTCACTCCAGGCCCTGATAAAGACTCCCTCCCCAGCTTTCCTACAGGTTGCCTTTAAGTACAGGAAGGCTCTCCCTGGTGTCGCAGTAAGCTCACCTGTTACCCAGGTGTCACAGTTATTTCCTGTGATAGGAATAATGACCAGGGTTAATCTATTGCAGGTGATTTCATACAATTATAGAAAAGCTTTTGTTGGAAAGCACCTTAGAGGTCTCCAGATCACCCGCGTACTTCAAGCAGGGCCATTTTTAAAGCCCTGTCATATTGCTCAGGGGCTTGTACAGTCAAATTTTGAATGGCCCCAGCAAGAGACCCTACACTCTCACTGTGTCCCTTTGCCAGTGCCTAGGCAGAGTGTGCTTCCCCTGCTGGTCCTGGTGAGATGAACTGATACAAGTTTTGAGAAAACAGAAGTTTATGCTACTGCATGAAGTACCCTTTTTAACATGTTTTTTTTTTAACCTTTACTGTTTCATATCTGAAATTTGAAATTCATCAGGGAACTCAGCCTGGCACACAGTAAAACTGATGGCAGATACTTCACAATATTATTCGAATTTCACGTAAACAGAACAGACTAGCAACTTACTTAGGAGAAGTAATACGATTTCAGAAATATTCAAAACCAAAGGCATTCCAAACTAAGTTTAAGTTCAGAGGAAATCCAAAGGAAAAACTAATTTTGAAACTAATAATCAGAGAACATAATCTTCTACAAACGATAGATTTTCCTCCTGTATTGGGTAATTTTGATCTGTCTTTAATGATCATCTAGACATGGCTTTGACACCGAGTATTTTGCTTTGCCACTGCATTAAGTCTTCTTCTCATGTGTGGTAAATGTCCTGCTCTCATGGGATGGGCCTAGGAGACATACGCACTGTGTCTCATGATGCTTGGCTATCATCTTAAATCTGTGAGAAGAGGAAAGGTCTCGCTGCTTCCTGAACAGGGAATTGGATGTCTGCAGTTGAGAACCCTCTGTCTAATCTAGAAACGTGAAGGAAGGAGTTTGCTGGATTGCAAGTGACAGTGAAGAAAGCCACAGATGACATATCAAACTGATTAAAATGTTATTTAGCTCAGGGCATGGCTAATGATGTGGAGCTGGAATAGTTTGACGATTGTAATTACACTCACTATCATTGTTATTTGTTTACAGGATGGTAATGCCTAAAGGTCCCGCTGGAGCCTGAAACAAGGTTGTGCTGGGTGCTGCACGTGCATATATCAGTGGCGATTTGAGAGCTAGTGATACAAACAGACAAAACAGAGATTGAAAGGAGAAACAGAGGGATAGAGAGAAGAAGATCTCCCTGCAGGTCATTTAGGGGAACCAGCCATGAGTACAGTGCATCCAGGTCTCCAGTGCTCTGCTGGCCCAGCCAGATGAATGGAAAACATTGCAGCTTTGGAAAAATAGTGTTTCTTCTAATTCTTTGGCCACAGTTTTGATGTTTTAGGACTGCTTTTTTTTTTTTTTTTTTCCTTCCTTTTTTTCTTTTCCCCATTTGTGCTAGAGAAGGTGAACTTTTCAAATACCTATTCTGAATTAAAATATCGTTTTCATTGTTATGTTTCTGTTTTGTTGGCACTATTCATAATGACTTCTACCCTTCAGTGGCAGCAAAAGCTTATCATACCGTACAATTGGAAAGATCACAGAAAACTTCAGAGCTTTTGAAGAAAGGTGAGGAAAATCCATTCCCTGTTCTAGGCAGACAGAGTGGCTGATTTCCAGAAAGGTAAATGGGCAGGATAAGGCCACTTCATGTTCACTGATGGCCAGTTGTACGGACTGTGAAGATAATGGACTACCAGCACAAGAGACGGTGCCAATAATCTAATCCAATCCCATCTATTTCAAGTGGTAGAGACCTGATACTCTATGACAATGTGAGGAAGACCTAACTGTCAGGCAAACTTTGAGATGATCATGTTCAGGATCTAAAACTGTTATGACAAGTGTCAACACAGGAAGGGTGAAACAAAGGCATGAATGTCATACAAGTACTGATAAATCTCAGGAAGGCTGGAAACCAAGGCAAATGGATGGAATAAGATGGTGCTTTGTGTTAGCAAGAAGCAGAGGATGGAGAAATTAAATGTTATGGGTCAGCAAAAGAGTGGTTTTGTGCAAATCACTGCTAAAGATAGACAGCCTTGCTAGCCTGCTCTTTGCTCTTAGCTCCAGTCTAATAGTGAATTATCTCTGTACAGTTATCAGACACGTAAACAATAATGGGAATTATGGGAGACTTTAACTTCCCAGCAAAAGATTGAAAGATAATTACCACTTATGTTCATAGAGGTATACTATGTGATGGATTTCTTCCCAAAAGTGAAAAAATATAAGACCATTTTAGACTTGGCTCCTGTATGGGTTTAAATGTAGTAAAATTTGAATAAAGTGTGATCATGAGCTGACTTTTCTCATTTTACATTTCACGACAGACAAAACCAGGTTTAGAATGAAGGTTTTGAGGCTTAGAAATGCAAACTTTGAAATCTAAGGAAATGAATAATTGAGTCTGACTAAGCAGCTCTGGGACTTGAGTGCAGAGAAGGCATAGTTAAAATTCAAAATTCAAAGAGGAAAAAAGCGATGAGAAAAGGCATGTTTCAGAGGTTAAAAACTGCAGAAATAAAGTAAGAATGACCAAAAACCTCCTTCACATAGGAAATTAAACAATAATAGTAAGTGGTACTTAAGCCACAGAAACCAGGGGGAACAAAGAGAACAAATTAGGACAGTTGCACGCTTGAGGCAAAAATAGATCAAAAGTTACTGATGTCTCAAATGCTGCAAATCTTATTTCCTGCATCTAACAGCAACAACAATGTGATATTAAGGGCAGTGACAGGACTCCCATTGAAAAGGAGGGTAGGGCACTAGGCGCAACATCATCTGAGGTGAAATAACAATCTATAGCGATTCAAGTGAAAAATGAAAAGCTGATATCTACCTAGCCTATTAACAGCATTGGCACACAGAACAACAAGTCAAGTAGGAAAAATGCATAACAATTGTGCAAATCAGGGATAGTCCCCAGAATGGGAGAGTAACAAATACACCTCTGTCCAGAAGAGGGTAAAGAGTCATCCAGACAAGTGTGGGCCTGTTAGTTTGACATCAACACCATGCAAAGTTTTGGAGCAAGAACAGCTAAGACCAGGGAAGGAGGGGGTAATGTGTAATTTACAAAATAATTTATCAGAGCTAAATTGTTTCCAGATAATTTAATAGCTTTCCTTTCTAGGACCAGTTCTTCCCTACACAGGGGATGAATTACATCTATTTCACTTTCTGTGAGCTTCTGATACATTATCTACGGATTTGGGCTTTGGGGCTGCAAGTGAATAAAGGGAATTTACAATTGTTCACACTGAAGAGGGACTTACCAGCAAAGGAGTCGTTACCTATGGTAATTCTCAGAGACAGTTCTGAAACTGCAGCTGCTAAGGAGGCAAAGACTCATGGAGAAATGTAGGCTGGAAGGGACCTCTGAAAACCCAACCTCCTATTCAGGGCAGAGCTGACTTCAAAGTTAGATATGTTCGGTATGGACATGGTGGCTGAAGATTAAAAATTACACATGAGCTTTGAGATTTGCAGGGGACATAAGGTTGGGAAGTACTACCAAGCCTGACAGAAGGATATCGCTTGTGATTGAAATGGTTCAGGTGAAGTGACAGGTGATAATACAAAGCAGAGCCATTCTCAGAGATTCTCAAAAAAGGGTGTTTTTTGGTCATGTTTGCTATATGGCAGTCAGGAGTTTAAAGCAAGCAAACAAACAAACAAACAAAAATGACAACAAAACCTCACGTTCATGCACTGTTAGCACAAGGAGGACTGAAAAAGTTTAGTGGTTATATAGTGTGTATGGCTATTCATTTTTTTTTCCCTCCAGTATGAATACACTGGACAAGGCAGCCCTGACACTCATTTGAGACATGAGGCACAGTTCTGCCACTTGTATTCACATTGAACTTAGGAGGAAGAGTTCACAAGACAGAAGGAACAAGTTGCCTATTGCCTGGAAGGGAATGAAAGGACATCATTCTGCCCAGCCAGATGCCAGTTGAGAGAAGAATATGTTGTCTCTACGTAAATGAATTTCTTGAGTAAATATCAAGGAGAAATAGGAAATGTGTAAGTTGGGAGACACATCTGAAATGATGACTGCAGTTGGCTTATGAGCAAGTTTGGACGGGAAATTGGTAGAAACTTCCCATTTTAAGAATAAAGTGCACCATAGATATGAAGTCAGCATTCACCTAAACAGTAATGGCCAACTCAAATCCCCCACAAGAAAGCAGTGGACAAACCAGAACACTAACAAACGTGTTGGGGTCTAGAGTCAAATAGATATACCTAACTTTACTATGCCTAAACATCTGAGGGATTGCTTTTAGAGGCTGAGGGCTTGTACCCCATTTCCAATCACTTTCTCTGTGCCCCCTTCCCCAGAGAAGGAAGCTGCTTGGCTTCCCTGCCCTCTGATTCAGCTGCCCGCTGAGGCTGCCCGCTCCTCAGCACCTCTAAGCAGCAGCACCTTCACGTCTTCTCCTGCACCAGCAGCACATCAGCGCCTCTTGTTCCAGCAGCAGGACATCGGCGTCTCCCGTTGCACCATGCAGACCTCCACGCCTCGAGTGCCACGAGCAGTACTCAATGCGAGCTGGACGCTCAGGGCACTTATGGCCACCCACCTTTGTGAGGTCAAAGGCTGACAGTGACTCTCTGCTGACCTCACACGGCTCTCGGGCGCCCCGATGGCAGAGGTTACGGCGCTAAGCTGACTGCCAGGAGAAAAGGCTGACATGAAATGGCTGCTCCACAATGCCAGGAGCAAGGTCTGCTGGAATGGGGGTTCGGAGGGGAGCTCGGCCTTGGGCCTGGGAACTGTGCCTGGGAGCCAGGGACGTCCTTGGTGTGCAGCTGGACACCTGGGCCTGAGAAAGCAAGGTTTCTTTAGAGAGAATTGGAAGCATCGTCACCTAGTGGCTGTGTCAGGGGGACGAGAGAAATGCACAGCATCTCTTGGTTCCCTGAAGTGCACGTGTCCTACGCCCTTGGATGTCTCCATGATAGAAAAAGGGACTGATTTTTACCCAAAACAGAGCTCCTTTCTCTCGGGAGCTTCTCATGCTGCGTGTCCTCCTCTCTTTCTTGTATTTGGCTATGACTTTAGGCTTGTTCTTGCTACTCCTTAAGCAGACTGAAGCTTCCCCGGAACATCACATTAACTGCTTTTCACTACCTCTAAGTGCCTTTCCTCCGCTTCTCATCTAATTAATTAGTGCTATCCTCTTCACGCCTGCTACAGAGGTATCTTTCCTACCTGGTACAAGCTAGAAGAGCTTAGCAGCATCCATACGTCTCTTTCCTTTAGTCCTCACAGTAGACTTGCTCGAGGTAATTTGTGTTGAGCAGTAATCAAGAGAAAGTGTCACCAAGCCAAGGCTGCATTTGCTTGTGTCTTATGGAATCCCTGCAGCTGTGTCCCCTCCCAGCTTCCTGTGTGCCCCAAGCATCCTCGCTTGCAGGGCAGTAGAAGATGCAGAAAAGTCCTGGCCTTAGTGGAAGCACTGCCCTGCAAGAGCTAAGACATCCCTCTTAGCAGCTCACTGTAGCCCCGAAATCCCAAAAAACGGCACGTGCCAGCTACTGGGAAGGAAATGAACTCCGCCATTGTGATATACCCGCTCAAGGCCCTGCTCTTTGGCCCAGGTGTCTATGAGGTGGTTTTGGAAATGAATCCTGTTGCGTGACTCCGTTCTTTCTGGGTGCTACTTTTCAGTTTAAAGCGGTTACTCCTTGTCCTGTCACTCCAGGCCCTGATAAAGACTCCCTCCCCAGCTTTCCTACAGGTTGCCTTTAAGTACAGGAAGGCTCTCCCTGGTGTCGCAGTAAGCTCACCTGTTACCCAGGTGTCACAGTTATTTCCTGTGATAGGAATAATGACCAGGGTTAATCTATTGCAGGTGATTTCATACAATTATAGAAAAGCTTTTGTTGGAAAGCACCTTAGAGGTCTCCAGATCACCCGCGTACTTCAAGCAGGGCCATTTTTAAAGCCCTGTCATATTGCTCAGGGGCTTGTACAGTCAAATTTTGAATGGCCCCAGCAAGAGACCCTACACTCTCACTGTGTCCCTTTGCCAGTGCCTAGGCAGAGTGTGCTTCCCCTGCTGGTCCTGGTGAGATGAACTGATACAAGTTTTGAGAAAACAGAAGTTTATGCTACTGCATGAAGTACCCTTTGTAACATGTTTTTTTTTTAACCTTTACTGTTTCATATCTGAAATTTGAAATTCATCAGGGAACTCAGCCTGGCACACAGTAAAACTGATGGCAGATACTTCACAATACTATTCGAATTTCACGTAAATAGAACAGACTAGCAACTTACTTAGGAGAAGTAATACGATTTCAGAAATATTCAAAACCAAAGGCATTCCAAACTAAGTTTAAGTTCAGAGGAAATCCAAAGGAAAAACTAATTTTGAAACTAATAATCAGAGAACATAATCTTCTACAAACGATAGATTTTCCTCCTGTATTGGGTAATTTTGATCTGTCTTTAATGATCATCTAGACATGGCTTTGACACCGAGTATTTTGCTTTGCCACTGCATTAAGTCTTCTTCTCATGTGTGGTAAATGTCCTGCTCTCATGGGATGGGCCTAGGAGACATACGCACTGTGTCTCATGATGCTTGGCTATCATCTTAAATCTGTGAGAAGAGGAAAGGTCTCGCTGCTTCCTGAACAGGGAATTGGATGTCTGCAGTTGAGAACCCTCTGTCTAATCTAGAAACGTGAAGGAAGGAGTTTGCTGGATTGCAAGTGACAGTGAAGAAAGCCACAGATGACATATCAAACTGATTAAAATGTTATTTAGCTCAGGGCATGGCTAATGATGTGGAGCTGGAATAGTTTGACGATTGTAATTACGCTCACTATCATTGTTATTTGTTTACAGGATGGTAATGCCTAAAGGTCCCGCTGGAGCCTGAAACAAGGTTGTGCTGGGTGCTGCACGTGCATATATCAGTGGCGATTTGAGAGCTAGTGATACAAACAGACAAAACAGAGATTGAAAGGAGAAACAGAGGGATAGAGAGAAGAAGATCTCCCTGCAGGTCATTTAGGGGAACCAGCCATGAGTACAGTGCATCCAGGTCTCCAGTGCTCTGCTGGCCCAGCCAGATGAATGGAAAACATTGCAGCTTTGGAAAAACAGTGTTTCTTCTAATTCTTTGGCCACAGTTTTGATGTTTTAGGACTGCTTTTTTTTTTTTTTTTTTCCTTCCTTTTTTTCTTTTCCCCATTTGTGCTAGAAAAGGTGAACTTTTCAAATACCTATTCTGAATTAAAATATCGTTTTCATTGTTATGTTTCTGTTTTGTTGGCACTATTCATAATGACTTCTACCCTTCAGTGGCAGCAAAAGCTTATCATACCGTACAATTGGAAAGATCACAGAAAACTTCAGAGCTTTTGAAGAAAGGTGAGGAAAATCCATTCCCTGTTCTAGGCAGAGAGAGTGGCTGATTTCCAGAAAGGTAAATGGGCAGGATAAGGCCACTTCATGTTCACTGATGGCCAGTTGTACGGACTGTGAAGATAACGGACTACCAGCACAAGAGACGGTGCCAATAATCTAATCCAATCCAATCTATTTCAAGTGGTAGAGACCTGATACTCTATGACAATGTGAGGAAGACCTAACTGTCAGGCAAACTTTGAGATGATCATGTTCAGGATCTAAAACTGTTATGACAAGTGTCAACACAGGAAGGGTGAAACAAAGGCATGAATGTCATACAAGTACTGATAAATCTCAGGAAGGCTGGAAACCAAGGCAAATGGATGGAATAAGATGGTGCTTTGTGTTAGCAAGAAGCAGAGGATGGAGAAATTAAATGTTATGGGTCAGCAAAAGAGTGGTTTTGTGCAAATCACTGCTAAAGATAGACAGCCTTGCTAGCCTGCTCTTTGCTCTTAGCTCCAGTCTAATAGTGAATTATCTCTGTACAGTTATCAGACACGTAAACAATAATGGGAATTATGGGAGACTTTAACTTCCCAGCAAAATATTGAAAGATAATTACCACTTATGTTCATAGAGGTGTACTATGTGATGGATTTCTTCCCAAAAGTGAAAAAATATAAGACCATTTTAGACTTGGCTCCTGTATGGGTTTAAATGTAGTAAAATTTGAATAAAGTGTGATCATGAGCTGACTTTTCTCATTTTACATTTCACGACAGACAAAACCAGGTTTAGAATGAAGGTTTTGAGGCTTAGAAATGCAAACTTTGAAATCTAAGGAAATGAATAATTGAGTCTGACTAAGCAGCTCTGGGACTTGAGTGCAGAGAAGGCATAGTTAAAATTCAAAATTCAAAGAGGAAAAAAGCGATGAGAAAAGGCATGTTTCAGAGGTTAAAAACTGCAGAAATAAAGTAAGAATGACCAAAAACTTCCTTCACATAGGAAATTAAACAATAATAGTAAGTGGTACTTAAGCCACAGAAACCAGGGGGAACAAAGAGAACAAATTAGGACAGTTGCACACTTGAGGCAAAAATAGATCAAACGTTACTGATGTCTCAAATGCTGCAAATCTTATTTCCTGCATCTAACAGCAACAACAATGTGATATTAAGGGCAGTGACAGGACTCCCATTGAAAAGGAGGGTAGGGCACTAGGCGCAACATCATCTGAGGTGAAATAACAATCTATAGCGATTCAAGTGAAAAATGAAAAGCTGATATCTACCTAGCCTATTAACAGCATTGGCACACAGAACAACAAGTCAAGTAGGAAAAATGCATAACAATTGTGCAAATCAGGGATAGTCCCCAGAATGGGAGAGTAACAAATACACCTCTGTCCAGAAGAGGGTAAAGAGTCATCCAGACAAGTGTGGGCCTGTTAGTTTGACATCAACACCATGCAAAGTTTTGGAGCAAGAACAGCTAAGACCAGGGAAGGAGGGGGTAATGTGTAATTTACAAAATAATTTATCAGAGCTAAATTGTTTCCAGATAATTTAATAGCTTTCCTTTCTAGGACCAGTTCTTCCCTACACAGGGGATGAATTACATCTATTTCACTTTCTGTGAGCTTCTGATACATTATCTACGGATTTGGGCTTTGGGGCTGCAAGTGAATAAAGGGAATTTACAATTGTTCACACTGAAGAGGGACTTACCAGCAAAGGAGTCGTTACCTATGGTAATTCTCAGAGACAGTTCTGAAACTGCAGCTGCTAAGGAGGCAAAGACTCATGGAGAAATGTAGGCTGGAAGGGACCTCTGAAAACCCAACCTCCTATTCAGGGCAGAGCTGACTTCAAAGTTAGATATGTTCGGTATGGACATGGTGGCTGAAGATTAAAAATTACACATGAGCTTTGAGATTTGCAGGGGACATAAGGTTGGGAAGTACTACCAAGCCTGACAGAAGGATATCGCTTGTGATTGAAATGGTTCAGGTGAAGTGACAGGTGATAATACAAAGCAGAGCCATTCTCAGAGATTCTCAAAAAAGGGTGTTTTTTTGTCATGTTTGCTATATGGCAGTCAGGAGTTTAAAGCAAGCAAACAAACAAACAAACAAAAATGACAACAAAACCTCACGTTCATGCACTGTTAGCACAAGGAGGACTGAAAAAGTTTAGTGGTTATATAGTGTGTATGGCTATTCATTTTTTTTCCCTCCAGTATGAATACACTGGACAAGGCAGCCCTGACACTCATTTGAGACATGAGGCACAGTTCTGCCACTTGTATTCACATTGAACTTAGGAGGAAGAGTTCACAAGACAGAAGGAACAAGTTGCCTATTGCCTGGAAGGGAATGAAAGGACATCATTCTGCCCAGCCAGATGCCAGTTGAGAGAAGAATATGTTGTCTCTACGTAAATGAATTTCTTGAGTAAATATCAAGGAGAAATAGGAAATGTGTAAGTTGGGAGACACATCTGAAATGATGACTGCAGTTGGCTTATGAGCAAGTTTGGACGGGAAATTGGTAGAAACTTCCCATTTTAAGAATAAAGTGCACCATAGATATGAAGTCAGCATTCACCTAAACAGTAATGGCCAACTCAAATCCCCCACAAGAAAGCAGTGGACAAACCAGAACACTAACAAACATGTTGGGGTCTAGAGTCAAATAGATATACCTAACTTTACTATGCCTAAACATCTGAGGGATTGCTTTTAGAGGCTGAGGGCTTGTACCCCATTTCCAATCACTTTCTCTGTGCCCCCTTCCCCAGAGAAGGAAGCTGCTTGGCTTCCCTGCCCTCTGATTCAGCTGCCCGCTGAGGCTGCCCGCCCCTCAGCACCTCTAAGCAGCAGCACCTTCACGTCTCCTCCTGCACCAGCAGCACATCAGCGCCTCTTGTTCCAGCAGCAGGACATCGGCGTCTCCCATTGCACCATGCAGACCTCCACGCCTCGAGTGCCACGAGCAGTACTCAATGCGAGCTGGACGCTCAGGGCACTTATGGCCACCCACCTTTGTGAGGTCAAAGGCTGACAGTGACTCTCTGCTGACCTCACACGGCTCTCGGGCGCCCCGATGGCAGAGGTTACGGCGCTAAGCTGACTGCCAGGAGAAAAGGCTGACATGAAATGGCTGCTCCACAATGCCAGGAGCAAGGTCTGCTGGAATGGGGGTTCGGAGCGGAGCTCGGCCTTGGGCCTGGGAACTGTGCCTGGGAGCCAGGGACGTCCTTGGTGTGCAGCTGGACACCTGGGCCTGAGAAAGCAAGGTTTCTTTAGAGAGAATTGGAAGCATCGTCACCTAGTGGCTGTGTCAGGGGGACGAGAGAAATGCACAGCATCTCTTGGTTCCCTGAAGTGCACGTGTCCTACGCCCTTGGATGTCTCCATGATAGAAAAAGGGACTGATTTTTACCCAAAACAGAGCTCCTTTCTCTCGGGAGCTTCTCATGCTGCGTGTCCTCCTCTCTTTCTTGTATTTGGCTATGACTTTAGGCTTGTTCTTGCTACTCCTTAAGCAGACTGAAGCTTCCCCGGAACATCACATTAACTGCTTTTCACTACCTCTAAGTGCCTTTCCTCCGCTTCTCATCTAATTAATTAGTGCTATCCTCTTCACGCCTGCTACAGAGGTATCTTTCCTACCTGGTACAAGCTAGAAGAGCTTAGCAGCATCCATACGTCTCTTTCCTTTAGTCCTCACAGTAGACTTGCTCGAGGTAATTTGTGTTGAGCAGTAATCAAGAGAAAGTGTCACCAAGCCAAGGCTGCATTTGCTTGTGTCTTATGGAATCCCTGCAGCTGTGTCCCCTCCCAGCTTCCTGTGTGCCCCAAGCATCCTCGCTTGCAGGGCAGTAGAAGATGCAGAAAAGTCCTGGCCTTAGTGGAAGCACTGCCCTGCAAGAGCTAAGACATCCCTCTTAGCAGCTCACTGTAGCCCCGAAATCCCAAAAAACGGCACGTGCCAGCTACTGGGAAGGAAATGAACTCCGCCATTGTGATATACCCGCTCAAGGCCCTGCTCTTTGGCCCAGGTGTCTATGAGGTGGTTTTGGAAATGAATCCTGTTGCGTGACTCCGTTCTTTCTGGGTGCTACTTTTCAGTTTAAAGCGGTTACTCCTTGTCCTGTCACTCCAGGCCCTGATAAAGACTCCCTCCCCAGCTTTCCTACAGGTTGCCTTTAAGTACAGGAAGGCTCTCCCTGGTGTCGCAGTAAGCTCACCTGTTACCCAGGTGTCACAGTTATTTCCTGTGATAGGAATAATGACCAGGGTTAATCTATTGCAGGTGATTTCATACAATTATAGAAAAGCTTTTGTTGGAAAGCACCTTAGAGGTCTCCAGATCACCCGCGTACTTCAAGCAGGGCCATTTTTAAAGCCCTGTCATATTGCTCAGGGGCTTGTACAGTCAAATTTTGAATGGCCCCAGCAAGAGACCCTACACTCTCACTGTGTCCCTTTGCCAGTGCCTAGGCAGAGTGTGCTTCCCCTGCTGGTCCTGGTGAGATGAACTGATACAAGTTTTGAGAAAACAGAAGTTTATGCTACTGCATGAAGTACCCTTTGTAACATGTTTTTTTTTTAACCTTTACTGTTTCATATCTGAAATTTGAAATTCATCAGGGAACTCAGCCTGGCACACAGTAAAACTGATGGCAGATACTTCACAATATTATTCGAATTTCACGTAAATAGAACAGACTAGCAACTTACTTAGGAGAAGTAATACGATTTCAGAAATATTCAAAACCAAAGGCATTCCAAACTAAGTTTAAGTTCAGAGGAAATCCAAAGGAAAAACTAATTTTGAAACTAATAATCAGAGAACATAATCTTCTACAAACGATAGATTTTCCTCCTGTATTGGGTAATTTTGATCTGTCTTTAATGATCATCTAGACATGGCTTTGACACCGAGTATTTTGCTTTGCCACTGCATTAAGTCTTCTTCTCATGTGTGGTAAATGTCCTGCTCTCATGGGATGGGCCTAGGAGACATACGCACTGTGTCTCATGATGCTTGGCTATCATCTTAAATCTGTGAGAAGAGGAAAGGTCTCGCTGCTTCCTGAACAGGGAATTGGATGTCTGCAGTTGAGAACCCTCTGTCTAATCTAGAAACGTGAAGGAAGGAGTTTGCTGGATTGCAAGTGACAGTGAAGAAAGCCACAGATGACATATCAAACTGATTAAAATGTTACTTAGCTCAGGGCATGGCTAATGATGTGGAGCTGGAATAGTTTGACGATTGTAATTACGCTCACTATCATTGTTATTTGTTTACAGGATGGTAATGCCTAAAGGTCCCGCTGGAGCCTGAAACAAGGTTGTGCTGGGTGCTGCACGTGCATATATCAGTGGCGATTTGAGAGCTAGTGATACAAACAGACAAAACAGAGATTGAAAGGAGAAACAGAGGGATAGAGAGAAGAAGATCTCCCTGCAGGTCATTTAGGGGAACCAGCCATGAGTACAGTGCATCCAGGTCTCCAGTGCTCTGCTGGCCCAGCCAGATGAATGGAAAACATTGCAGCTTTGGAAAAACAGTGTTTCTTCTAATTCTTTGGCCACAGTTTTGATGTTTTAGGACTGCTTTTTTTTTTTTTTTTTCCTTCCTTTTTTTCTTTTCCCCATTTGTGCTAGAAAAGGTGAACTTTTCAAATACCTATTCTGAATTAAAATATCGTTTTCATTGTTATGTTTCTGTTTTGTTGGCACTATTCATAATGACTTCTACCCTTCAGTGGCAGCAAAAGCTTATCATACCGTACAATTGGAAAGATCACAGAAAACTTCAGAGCTTTTGAAGAAAGGTGAGGAAAATCCATTCCCTGTTCTAGGCAGAGAGAGTGGCTGATTTCCAGAAAGGTAAATGGGCAGGATAAGGCCACTTCATGTTCACTGATGGCCAGTTGTACGGACTGTGAAGATAACGGACTACCAGCACAAGAGACGGTGCCAATAATCTAATCCAATCCAATCTATTTCAAGTGGTAGAGACCTGATACTCTATGACAATGTGAGGAAGACCTAACTGTCAGGCAAACTTTGAGATGATCATGTTCAGGATCTAAAACTGTTATGACAAGTGTCAACACAGGAAGGGTGAAACAAAGGCATGAATGTCATACAAGTACTGATAAATCTCAGGAAGGCTGGAAACCAAGGCAAATGGATGGAATAAGATGGTGCTTTGTGTTAGCAAGAAGCAGAGGATGGAGAAATTAAATGTTATGGGTCAGCAAAAGAGTGGTTTTGTGCAAATCACTGCTAAAGATAGACAGCCTTGCTAGCCTGCTCTTTGCTCTTAGCTCCAGTCTAATAGTGAATTATCTCTGTACAGTTATCAGACACGTAAACAATAATGGGAATTATGGGAGACTTTAACTTCCCAGCAAAAGATTGAAAGATAATTACCACTTATGTTCATAGAGGTATACTATGTGATGGATTTCTTCCCAAAAGTGAAAAAATATAAGACCATTTTAGACTTGGCTCCTGTATGGGTTTAAATGTAGTAAAATTTGAATAAAGTGTGATCATGAGCTGACTTTTCTCATTTTACATTTCACGACAGACAAAACCAGGTTTAGAATGAAGGTTTTGAGGCTTAGAAATGCAAACTTTGAAATCTAAGGAAATGAATAATTGAGTCTGACTAAGCAGCTCTGGGACTTGAGTGCAGAGAAGGCATAGTTAAAATTCAAAATTCAAAGAGGAAAAAAGCGATGAGAAAAGGCATGTTTCAGAGGTTAAAAACTGCAGAAATAAAGTAAGAATGACCAAAAACTTCCTTCACATAGGAAATTAAACAATAATAGTAAGTGGTACTTAAGCCACAGAAACCAGGGGGAACAAAGAGAACAAATTAGGACAGTTGCACACTTGAGGCAAAAATAGATCAAAAGTTACTGATGTCTCAAATGCTGCAAATCTTATTTCCTGCATCTAACAGCAACAACAATGTGATATTAAGGGCAGTGACAGGACTCCCATTGAAAAGGAGGGTAGGGCACTAGGCGCAACATCATCTGAGGTGAAATAACAATCTATAGCGATTCAAGTGAAAAATGAAAAGCTGATATCTACCTAGCCTATTAACAGCATTGGCACACAGAACAACAAGTCAAGTAGGAAAAATGCATAACAATTGTGCAAATCAGGGATAGTCCCCAGAATGGGAGAGTAACAAATACACCTCTGTCCAGAAGAGGGTAAAGAGTCATCCAGACAAGTGTGGGCCTGTTAGTTTGACATCAACACCATGCAAAGTTTTGGAGCAAGAACAGCTAAGACCAGGGAAGGAGGGGGTAATGTGTAATTTACAAAATAATTTATCAGAGCTAAATTGTTTCCAGATAATTTAATAGCTTTCCTTTCTAGGACCAGTTCTTCCCTACACAGGGGATGAATTACATCTATTTCACTTTCTGTGAGCTTCTGATACATTATCTACGGATTTGGGCTTTGGGGCTGCAAGTGAATAAAGGGAATTTACAATTGTTCACACTGAAGAGGGACTTACCAGCAAAGGAGTCGTTACCTATGGTAATTCTCAGAGACAGTTCTGAAACTGCAGCTGCTAAGGAGGCAAAGACTCATGGAGAAATGTAGGCTGGAAGGGACCTCTGAAAACCCAACCTCCTATTCAGGGCAGAGCTGACTTCAAAGTTAGATATGTTCGGTATGGACATGGTGGCTGAAGATTAAAAATTACACATGAGCTTTGAGATTTGCAGGGGACATAAGGTTGGGAAGTACTACCAAGCCTGACAGAAGGATATCGCTTGTGATTGAAATGGTTCAGGTGAAGTGACAGGTGATAATACAAAGCAGAGCCATTCTCAGAGATTCTCAAAAAAGGGTGTTTTTTTGTCATGTTTGCTATATGGCAGTCAGGAGTTTAAAGCAAGCAAACAAACAAACAAACAAAAATGACAACAAAACCTCACGTTCATGCACTGTTAGCACAAGGAGGACTGAAAAAGTTTAGTGGTTATATAGTGTGTATGGCTATTCATTTTTTTTCCCTCCAGTATGAATACACTGGACAAGGCAGCCCTGACACTCATTTGAGACATGAGGCACAGTTCTGCCACTTGTATTCACATTGAACTTAGGAGGAAGAGTTCACAAGACAGAAGGAACAAGTTGCCTATTGCCTGGAAGGGAATGAAAGGACATCATTCTGCCCAGCCAGATGCCAGTTGAGAGAAGAATATGTTGTCTCTACGTAAATGAATTTCTTGAGTAAATATCAAGGAGAAATAGGAAATGTGTAAGTTGGGAGACACATCTGAAATGATGACTGCAGTTGGCTTATGAGCAAGTTTGGACGGGAAATTGGTAGAAACTTCCCATTTTAAGAATAAAGTGCACCATAGATATGAAGTCAGCATTCACCTAAAGAGTAATGGCCAACTCAAATCCCCCACAAGAAAGCAGTGGACAAACCAGAACACTAACAAACATGTTGGGGTCTAGAGTCAAATAGATATACCTAACTTTACTATGCCTAAACATCTGAGGGATTGCTTTTAGAGGCTGAGGGCTTGTACCCCATTTCCAATCACTTTCTCTGTGCCCCCTTCCCCAGAGAAGGAAGCTGCTTGGCTTCCCTGCCCTCTGATTCAGCTGCCCGCTGAGGCTGCCCGCCCCTCAGCACCTCTAAGCAGCAGCACCTTCACGTCTCCTCCTGCACCAGCAGCACATCAGCGCCTCTTGTTCCAGCAGCAGGACATCGGCGTCTCCCATTGCACCATGCAGACCTCCACGCCTCGAGTGCCACCAGCAGTACTCAATGCGAGCTGGACGCTCAGGGCACTTATGGCCACCCACCTTTGTGAGGTCAAAGGCTGACAGTGACTCTCTGCTGACCTCACACGGCTCTCGGGCGCCCCGATGGCAGAGGTTACGGCGCTAAGCTGACTGCCAGGAGAAAAGGCTGACATGAAATGGCTGCTCCACAATGCCAGGAGCAAGGTCTGCTGGAATGGGGGTTCGGAGCGGAGCTCGGCCTTGGGCCTGGGAACTGTGCCTGGGAGCCAGGGACGTCCTTGGTGTGCAGCTGGACACCTGGGCCTGAGAAAGCAAGGTTTCTTTAGAGAGAATTGGAAGCATCGTCACCTAGTGGCTGTGTCAGGGGGACGAGAGAAATGCACAGCATCTCTTGGTTCCCTGAAGTGCACGTGTCCTACGCCCTTGGATGTCTCCATGATAGAAAAAGGGACTGATTTTTACCCAAAACAGAGCTCCTTTCTCTCGGGAGCTTCTCATGCTGCGTGTCCTCCTCTCTTTCTTGTATTTGGCTATGACTTTAGGCTTGTTCTTGCTACTCCTTAAGCAGACTGAAGCTTCCCCGGAACATCACATTAACTGCTTTTCACTACCTCTAAGTGCCTTTCCTCCGCTTCTCATCTAATTAATTAGTGCTATCCTCTTCACGCCTGCTACAGAGGTATCTTTCCTACCTGGTACAAGCTAGAAGAGCTTAGCAGCATCCATACGTCTCTTTCCTTTAGTCCTCACAGTAGACTTGCTCGAGGTAATTTGTGTTGAGCAGTAATCAAGAGAAAGTGTCACCAAGCCAAGGCTGCATTTGCTTGTGTCTTATGGAATCCCTGCAGCTGTGTCCCCTCCCAGCTTCCTGTGTGCCCCAAGCATCCTCGCTTGCAGGGCAGTAGAAGATGCAGAAAAGTCCTGGCCTTAGTGGAAGCACTGCCCTGCAAGAGCTAAGACATCCCTCTTAGCAGCTCACTGTAGCCCCGAAATCCCAAAAAACGGCACGTGCCAGCTACTGGGAAGGAAATGAACTCCGCCATTGTGATATACCCGCTCAAGGCCCTGCTCTTTGGCCCAGGTGTCTATGAGGTGGTTTTGGAAATGAATCCTGTTGCGTGACTCCGTTCTTTCTGGGTGCTACTTTTCAGTTTAAAGCGGTTACTCCTTGTCCTGTCACTCCAGGCCCTGATAAAGACTCCCTCCCCAGCTTTCCTACAGGTTGCCTTTAAGTACAGGAAGGCTCTCCCTGGTGTCGCAGTAAGCTCACCTGTTACCCAGGTGTCACAGTTATTTCCTGTGATAGGAATAATGACCAGGGTTAATCTATTGCAGGTGATTTCATACAATTATAGAAAAGCTTTTGTTGGAAAGCACCTTAGAGGTCTCCAGATCACCCGCGTACTTCAAGCAGGGCCATTTTTAAAGCCCTGTCATATTGCTCAGGGGCTTGTACAGTCAAATTTTGAATGGCCCCAGCAAGAGACCCTACACTCTCACTGTGTCCCTTTGCCAGTGCCTAGGCAGAGTGTGCTTCCCCTGCTGGTCCTGGTGAGATGAACTGATACAAGTTTTGAGAAAACAGAAGTTTATGCTACTGCATGAAGTACCCTTTGTAACATGTTTTTTTTTTAACCTTTACTGTTTCATATCTGAAATTTGAAATTCATCAGGGAACTCAGCCTGGCACACAGTAAAACTGATGGCAGATACTTCACAATATTATTCGAATTTCACGTAAATAGAACAGACTAGCAACTTACTTAGGAGAAGTAATACGATTTCAGAAATATTCAAAACCAAAGGCATTCCAAACTAAGTTTAAGTTCAGAGGAAATCCAAAGGAAAAACTAATTTTGAAACTAATAATCAGAGAACATAATCTTCTACAAACGATAGATTTTCCTCCTGTATTGGGTAATTTTGATCTGTCTTTAATGATCATCTAGACATGGCTTTGACACCGAGTATTTTGCTTTGCCACTGCATTAAGTCTTCTTCTCATGTGTGGTAAATGTCCTGCTCTCATGGGATGGGCCTAGGAGACATACGCACTGTGTCTCATGATGCTTGGCTATCATCTTAAATCTGTGAGAAGAGGAAAGGTCTCGCTGCTTCCTGAACAGGGAATTGGATGTCTGCAGTTGAGAACCCTCTGTCTAATCCAGAAACGTGAAGGAAGGAGTTTGCTGGATTGCAAGTGACAGTGAAGAAAGCCACAGATGACATATCAAACTGATTAAAATGTTATTTAGCTCAGGGCATGGCTAATGATGTGGAGCTGGAATAGTTTGACGATTGTAATTACGCTCACTATCATTGTTATTTGTTTACAGGATGGTAATGCCTAAAGGTCCCGCTGGAGCCTGAAACAAGGTTGTGCTGGGTGCTGCACGTGCATATATCAGTGGCGATTTGAGAGCTAGTGATACAAACAGACAAAACAGAGATTGAAAGGAGAAACAGAGGGATAGAGAGAAGAAGATCTCCCTGCAGGTCATTTAGGGGAACCAGCCATGAGTACAGTGCATCCAGGTCTCCAGTGCTCTGCTGGCCCAGCCAGATGAATGGAAAACATTGCAGCTTTGGAAAAACAGTGTTTCTTCTAATTCTTTGGCCACAGTTTTGATGTTTTAGGACTGCTTTTTTTTTTTTTTTTTCCTTCCTTTTTTTCTTTTCCCCATTTGTGCTAGAAAAGGTGAACTTTTCAAATACCTATTCTGAATTAAAATATCGTTTTCATTGTTATGTTTCTGTTTTGTTGGCACTATTCATAATGACTTCTACCCTTCAGCGGCAGCAAAAGCTTATCATACCGTACAATTGAAAAGATCACAGAAAACTTCAGAGCTTTTGAAGAAAGGTGAGGAAAATCCATTCCCTGTTCTAGGCAGAGAGAGTGGCTGATTTCCAGAAAGGTAAATGGGCAGGATAAGGCCACTTCATGTTCACTGATGGCCAGTTGTACGGACTGTGAAGATAACGGACTACCAGCACAAGAGACGGTGCCAATAATCTAATCCAATCCAATCTATTTCAAGTGGTAGAGACCTGATACTCTATGACAATGTGAGGAAGACCTAACTGTCAGGCAAACTTTGAGATGATCATGTTCAGGATCTAAAACTGTTATGACAAGTGTCAACACAGGAAGGGTGAAACAAAGGCATGAATGTCATACAAGTACTGATAAATCTCAGGAAGGCTGGAAACCAAGGCAAATGGATGGAATAAGATGGTGCTTTGTGTTAGCAAGAAGCAGAGGATGGAGAAATTAAATGTTATGGGTCAGCAAAAGAGTGGTTTTGTGCAAATCACTGCTAAAGATAGACAGCCTTGCTAGCCTGCTCTTTGCTCTTAGCTCCAGTCTAATAGTGAATTATCTCTGTACAGTTATCAGACACGTAAACAATAATGGGAATTATGGGAGACTTTAACTTCCCAGCAAAATATTGAAAGATAATTACCACTTATGTTCATAGAGGTGTACTATGTGATGGATTTCTTCCCAAAAGTGAAAAAATATAAGACCATTTTAGACTTGGCTCCTGTATGGGTTTAAATGTAGTAAAATTTGAATAAAGTGTGATCATGAGCTGACTTTTCTCATTTTACATTTCACGACAGACAAAACCAGGTTTAGAATGAAGGTTTTGAGGCTTAGAAATGCAAACTTTGAAATCTAAGGAAATGAATAATTGAGTCTGACTAAGCAGCTCTGGGACTTGAGTGCAGAGAAGGCATAGTTAAAATTCAAAATTCAAAGAGGAAAAAAGCGATGAGAAAAGGCATGTTTCAGAGGTTAAAAACTGCAGAAATAAAGTAAGAATGACCGAAAACTTCCTTCACATAGGAAATTAAACAATAATAGTAAGTGGTACTTAAGCCACAGAAACCAGGGGGAACAAAGAGAACAAATTAGGACAGTTGCACGCTTGAGGCAAAAATAGATCAAAAGTTACTGATGTCTCAAATGCTGCAAATCTTATTTCCTGCATCTAACAGCAACAACAATGTGATATTAAGGGCAGTGACAGGACTCCCATTGAAAAGGAGGGTAGGGCACTAGGCGCAACATCATCTGAGGTGAAATAACAATCTATAGCGATTCAAGTGAAAAATGAAAAGCTGATATCTACCTAGCCTATTAACAGCATTGGCACACAGAACAACAAGTCAAGTAGGAAAAATGCATAACAATTGTGCAAATCAGGGATAGTCCCCAGAATGGGAGAGTAACAAATACACCTCTGTCCAGAAGAGGGTAAAGAGTCATCCAGACAAGTGTGGGCCTGTTAGTTTGACATCAACACCATGCAAAGTTTTGGAGCAAGAACAGCTAAGACCAGGGAAGGAGGGGGTAATGTGTAATTTACAAAATAATTTATCAGAGCTAAATTGTTTCCAGATAATTTAATAGCTTTCCTTTCTAGGACCAGTTCTTCCCTACACAGGGGATGAATTACATCTATTTCACTTTCTGTGAGCTTCTGATACATTATCTACGGATTTGGGTTTTGGGGCTGCAAGTGAATAAAGGGAATTTACAATTGTTCACACTGAAGAGGGACTTACCAGCAAAGGAGTCGTTACCTATGGTAATTCTCAGAGACAGTTCTGAAACTGCAGCTGCTAAGGAGGCAAAGACTCATGGAGAAATGTAGGCTGGAAGGGACCTCTGAAAACCCAACCTCCTATTCAGGGCAGAGCTGACTTCAAAGTTAGATATGTTCGGTATGGACATGGTGGCTGAAGATTAAAAATTACACATGAGCTTTGAGATTTGCAGGGGACATAAGGTTGGGAAGTACTACCAAGCCTGACAGAAGGATATCGCTTGTGATTGAAATGGTTCAGGTGAAGTGACAGGTGATAATACAAAGCAGAGCCATTCTCAGAGATTCTCAAAAAAGGGTGTTTTTTGGTCATGTTTGCTATATGGCAGTCAGGAGTTTAAAGCAAGCAAACAAACAAACAAACAAAAATGACAACAAAACCTCACGTTCATGCACTGTTAGCACAAGGAGGACTGAAAAAGTTTAGTGGTTATATAGTGTGTATGGCTATTCATTTTTTTTTCCCTCCAGTATGAATACACTGGACAAGGCAGCCCTGACACTCATTTGAGACATGAGGCACAGTTCTGCCACTTGTATTCACATTGAACTTAGGAGGAAGAGTTCACAAGACAGAAGGAACAAGTTGCCTATTGCCTGGAAGGGAATGAAAGGACATCATTCTGCCCGGCCAGATGCCAGTTGAGAGAAGAATATGTTGTCTCTACGTAAATGAATTTCTTGAGTAAATATCAAGGAGAAATAGGAAATGTGTAAGTTGGGAGACACATCTGAAATGATGACTGCAGTTGGCTTATGAGCAAGTTTGGACGGGAAATTGGTAGAAACTTCCCATTTTAAGAATAAAGTGCACCATAGATATGAAGTCAGCATTCACCTAAAGAGTAATGGCCAACTCAAATCCCCCACAAGAAAGCAGTGGACAAACCAGAACACTAACAAACATGTTGGGGTCTAGAGTCAAATAGATATACCTAACTTTACTATGCCTAAACATCTGAGGGATTGCTTTTAGAGGCTGAGGGCTTGTACCCCATTTCCAATCACTTTCTCTGTGCCCCCTTCCCCAGAGAAGGAAGCTGCTTGGCTTCCCTGCCCTCTGATTCAGCTGCCCGCTGAGGCTGCCCGCTCCTCAGCACCTCTAAGCAGCAGCACCTTCACGTCTTCTCCTGCACCAGCAGCACATCAGCGCCTCTTGTTCCAGCAGCAGGACATCGGCGTCTCCCATTGCACCATGCAGACCTCCACGCCTCGAGTGCCACCAGCAGTACTCAATGCGAGCTGGACGCTCAGGGCACTTATGGCCACCCACCTTTGTGAGGTCAAAGGCTGACAGTGACTCTCTGCTGACCTCACACGGCTCTCGGGCGCCCCGATGGCAGAGGTTACGGCGCTAAGCTGACTGCCAGGAGAAAAGGCTGACATGAAATGGCTGCTCCACAATGCCAGGAGCAAGGTCTGCTGGAATGGGGGTTCGGAGCGGAGCTCGGCCTTGGGCCTGGGAACTGTGCCTGGGAGCCAGGGACGTCCTTGGTGTGCAGCTGGACACCTGGGCCTGAGAAAGCAAGGTTTCTTTAGAGAGAATTGGAAGCATCGTCACCTAGTGGCTGTGTCAGGGGGACGAGAGAAATGCACAGCATCTCTTGGTTCCCTGAAGTGCACGTGTCCTACGCCCTTGGATGTCTCCATGATAGAAAAAGGGACTGATTTTTACCCAAAACAGAGCTCCTTTCTCTCGGGAGCTTCTCATGCTGCGTGTCCTCCTCTCTTTCTTGTATTTGGCTATGACTTTAGGCTTGTTCTTGCTACTCCTTAAGCAGACTGAAGCTTCCCCGGAACATCACATTAACTGCTTTTCACTACCTCTAAGTGCCTTTCCTCCGCTTCTCATCTAATTAATTAGTGCTATCCTCTTCACGCCTGCTACAGAGGTATCTTTCCTACCTGGTACAAGCTAGAAGAGCTTAGCAGCATCCATACGTCTCTTTCCTTTAGTCCTCACAGTAGACTTGCTCGAGGTAATTTGTGTTGAGCAGTAATCAAGAGAAAGTGTCACCAAGCCAAGGCTGCATTTGCTTGTGCCTTATGGAATCCCTGCAGCTGTGTCCCCTCCCAGCTTCCTGTGTGCCCCAAGCATCCTCGCTTGCAGGGCAGTAGAAGATGCAGAAAAGTCCTGGCCTTAGTGGAAGCACTGCCCTGCAAGAGCTAAGACATCCCTCTTAGCAGCTCACTGTAGCCCCGAAATCCCAAAAAACGGCACGTGCCAGCTACTGGGAAGGAAATGAACTCCGCCATTGTGATATACCCGCTCAAGGCCCTGCTCTTTGGCCCAGGTGTCTATGAGGTGGTTTTGGAAATGAATCCTGTTGCGTGACTCCGTTCTTTCTGGGTGCTACTTTTCAGTTTAAAGCGGTTACTCCTTGTCCTGTCACTCCAGGCCCTGATAAAGACTCCCTCCCCAGCTTTCCTACAGGTTGCCTTTAAGTACAGGAAGGCTCTCCCTGGTGTCGCAGTAAGCTCACCTGTTACCCAGGTGTCACAGTTATTTCCTGTGATAGGAATAATGACCAGGGTTAATCTATTGCAGGTGATTTCATACAATTATAGAAAAGCTTTTGTTGGAAAGCACCTTAGAGGTCTCCAGATCACCCGCGTACTTCAAGCAGGGCCATTTTTAAAGCCCTGTCATATTGCTCAGGGGCTTGTACAGTCAAATTTTGAATGGCCCCAGCAAGAGACCCTACACTCTCACTGTGTCCCTTTGCCAGTGCCTAGGCAGAGTGTGCTTCCCCTGCTGGTCCTGGTGAGATGAACTGATACAAGTTTTGAGAAAACAGAAGTTTATGCTACTGCATGAAGTACCCTTTGTAACATGTTTTTTTTTTAACCTTTACTGTTTCATATCTGAAATTTGAAATTCATCAGGGAACTCAGCCTGGCACACAGTAAAACTGATGGCAGATACTTCACAATATTATTCGAATTTCACGTAAATAGAACAGACTAGCAACTTACTTAGGAGAAGTAATACGATTTCAGAAATATTCAAAACCAAAGGCATTCCAAACTAAGTTTAAGTTCAGAGGAAATCCAAAGGAAAAACTAATTTTGAAACTAATAATCAGAGAACATAATCTTCTACAAACGATAGATTTTCCTCCTGTATTGGGTAATTTTGATCTGTCTTTAATGATCATCTAGACATGGCTTTGACACCGAGTATTTTGCTTTGCCACTGCATTAAGTCTTCTTCTCATGTGTGGTAAATGTCCTGCTCTCATGGGATGGGCCTAGGAGACATACGCACTGTGTCTCATGATGCTTGGCTATCATCTTAAATCTGTGAGAAGAGGAAAGGTCTCGCTGCTTCCTGAACAGGGAATTGGATGTCTGCAGTTGAGAACCCTCTGTCTAATCTAGAAACGTGAAGGAAGGAGTTTGCTGGATTGCAAGTGACAGTGAAGAAAGCCACAGATGACATATCAAACTGATTAAAATGTTATTTAGCTCAGGGCATGGCTAATGATGTGGAGCTGGAATAGTTTGACGATTGTAATTACACTCACTATCATTGTTATTTGTTTACAGGATGGTAATGCCTAAAGGTCCCGCTGGAGCCTGAAACAAGGTTGTGCTGGGTGCTGCACGTGCATATATCAGTGGCGATTTGAGAGCTAGTGATACAAACAGACAAAACAGAGATTGAAAGGAGAAACAGAGGGATAGAGAGAAGAAGATCTCCCTGCAGGTCATTTAGGGGAACCAGCCATGAGTACAGTGCATCCAGGTCTCCAGTGCTCTGCTGGCCCAGCCAGATGAATGGAAAACATTGCAGCTTTGGAAAAATAGTGTTTCTTCTAATTCTTTGGCCACAGTTTTGATGTTTTAGGACTGCTTTTTTTTTTTTTTTTCCCTTCCTTTTTTTCTTTTCCCCATTTGTGCTAGAAAAGGTGAACTTTTCAAATACCTATTCTGAATTAAAATATCGTTTTCATTGTTATGTTTCTGTTTTGTTGGCACTATTCATAATGACTTCTACCCTTCAGTGGCAGCAAAAGCTTATCATACCGTACAATTGGAAAGATCACAGAAAACTTCAGAGCTTTTGAAGAAAGGTGAGGAAAATCCATTCCCTGTTCTAGGCAGAGAGAGTGGCTGATTTCCAGAAAGGTAAATGGGCAGGATAAGGCCACTTCATGTTCACTGATGGCCAGTTGTACGGACTGTGAAGATAATGGACTACCAGCACAAGAGACGGTGCCAATAATCTAATCCAATCCAATCTATTTCAAGTGGTAGAGACCTGATACTCTATGACAATGTGAGGAAGACCTAACTGTCAGGCAAACTTTGAGATGATCATGTTCAGGATCTAAAACTGTTATGACAAGTGTCAACACAGGAAGGGTGAAACAAAGGCATGAATGTCATACAAGTACTGATAAATCTCAGGAAGGCTGGAAACCAAGGCAAATGGATGGAATAAGATGGTGCTTTGTGTTAGCAAGAAGCAGAGGATGGAGAAATTAAATGTTATGGGTCAGCAAAAGAGTGGTTTTGTGCAAATCACTGCTAAAGATAGACAGCCTTGCTAGCCTGCTCTTTGCTCTTAGCTCCAGTCTAATAGTGAATTATCTCTGTACAGTTATCAGACATGTAAACAATAATGGGAATTATGGGAGACTTTAACTTCCCAGCAAAAGATTGAAAGATAATTACCACTTATGTTCATAGAGGTGTACTATGTGATGGATTTCTTCCCAAAAGTGAAAAAATATAAGACCATTTTAGACTTGGCTCCTGTATGGGTTTAAATGTAGTAAAATTTGAATAAAGTGTGATCATGAGCTGACTTTTCTCATTTTACATTTCACGACAGACAAAACCAGGTTTAGAATGAAGGTTTTGAGGCTTAGAAATGCAAACTTTGAAATCTAAGGAAATGAATAATTGAGTCTGACTAAGCAGCTCTGGGACTTGAGTGCAGAGAAGGCATAGTTAAAATTCAAAATTCAAAGAGGAAAAAAGCGATGAGAAAAGGCATGTTTCAGAGGTTAAAAACTGCAGAAATAAAGTAAGAATGACCAAAAACCTCCTTCACATAGGAAATTAAACAATAATAGTAAGTGGTACTTAAGCCACAGAAACCAGGGGGAACAAAGAGAACAAATTAGGACAGTTGCACGCTTGAGGCAAAAATAGATCAAAAGTTACTGATGTCTCAAATGCTGCAAATCTTATTTCCTGCATCTAACAGCAACAACAATGTGATATTAAGGGCAGTGACAGGACTCCCATTGAAAAGGAGGGTAGGGCACTAGGCGCAACATCATCTGAGGTGAAATAACAATCTATAGCGATTCAAGTGAAAAATGAAAAGCTGATATCTACCTAGCCTATTAACAGCATTGGCACACAGAACAACAAGTCAAGTAGGAAAAATGCATAACAATTGTGCAAATCAGGGATAGTCCCCAGAATGGGAGAGTAACAAATACACCTCTGTCCAGAAGAGGGTAAAGAGTCATCCAGACAAGTGTGGGCCTGTTAGTTTGACATCAACACCATGCAAAGTTTTGGAGCAAGAACAGCTAAGACCAGGGAAGGAGGGGGTAATGTGTAATTTACAAAATAATTTATCAGAGCTAAATTGTTTCCAGATAATTTAATAGCTTTCCTTTCTAGGACCAGTTCTTCCCTACACAGGGGATGAATTACATCTATTTCACTTTCTGTGAGCTTCTGATACATTATCTACGGATTTGGGCTTTGGGGCTGCAAGTGAATAAAGGGAATTTACAATTGTTCACACTGAAGAGGGACTTACCAGCAAAGGAGTCGTTACCTATGGTAATTCTCAGAGACAGTTCTGAAACTGCAGCTGCTAAGGAGGCAAAGACTCATGGAGAAATGTAGGCTGGAAGGGACCTCTGAAAACCCAACCTCCTATTCAGGGCAGAGCTGACTTCAAAGTTAGATATGTTCGGTATGGACATGGTGGCTGAAGATTAAAAATTACACATGAGCTTTGAGATTTGCAGGGGACATAAGGTTGGGAAGTACTACCAAGCCTGACAGAAGGATATCGCTTGTGATTGAAATGGTTCAGGTGAAGTGACAGGTGATAATACAAAGCAGAGCCATTCTCAGAGCTTCTCAAAAAAGGGTGTTTTTTTGTCATGTTTGCTATATGGCAGTCAGGAGTTTAAAGCAAGCAAACAAACAAACAAACAAAAATGACAACAAAACCTCACGTTCATGCACTGTTAGCACAAGGAGGACTGAAAAAGTTTAGTGGTTATATAGTGTGTATGGCTATTCATTTTTTTTTCCCTCCAGTATGAATACACTGGACAAGGCAGCCCTGACACTCATTTGAGACATGAGGCACAGTTCTGCCACTTGTATTCACATTGAACTTAGGAGGAAGAGTTCACAAGACAGAAGGGACAAGTTGCCTATTGCCTGGAAGGGAATGAAAGGACATCATTCTGCCCAGCCAGATGCCAGTTGAGAGAAGAATATGTTGTCTCTACGTAAATGAATTTCTTGAGTAAATATCAAGGAGAAATAGGAAATGTGTAAGTTGGGAGACACATCTGAAATGATGACTGCAGTTGGCTTATGAGCAAGTTTGGACGGGAAATTGGTAGAAACTTCCCATTTTAAGAATAAAGTGCACCATAGATATGAAGTCAGCATTCACCTAAACAGTAATGGCCAACTCAAATCCCCCACAAGAAAGCAGTGGACAAACCAGAACACTAACAAACATGTTGGGGTCTAGAGTCAAATAGATATACCTAACTTTACTATGCCTAAACATCTGAGGGATTGCTTTTAGAGGCTGAGGGCTTGCACCCCATTTCCAATCACTTTCTCTGTGCCCCCTTCCCCAGAGAAGGAAGCTGCTTGGCTTCCCTGCCCTCTGATTCAGCTGCCCGCTGAGGCTGCCCGCCCCTCAGCACCTCTAAGCAGCAGCACCTTCACGTCTCCTCCTGCACCAGCAGCACATCAGCGCCTCTTGTTCCAGCAGCAGGACATCGGCGTCTCCCGTTGCACCATGCAGACCTCCACGCCTCGAGTGCCACCAGCAGTACTCAATGCGAGCTGGACGCTCAGGGCACTTACGGCCACCCACCTTTGTGAGGTCAAAGGCTGACAGTGACTCTCTGCTGACCTCACACGGCTCTCGGGCGCCCCGATGGCAGAGGTTACGGCGCTAAGCTGACTGCCAGGAGAAAAGGCTGACATGAAATGGCTGCTCCACAATGCCAGGAGCAAGGTCTGCTGGAATGGGGGTTCGGAGCGGAGCTCGGCCTTGGGCCTGGGAACTGTGCCTGGGAGCCAGGGACGTCCTTGGTGTGCAGCTGGACACCTGGGCCTGAGAAAGCAAGGTTTCTTTAGAGAGAATTGGAAGCATCGTCACCTAGTGGCTGTGTCAGGGGGACGAGAGAAATGCACAGCATCTCTTGGTTCCCTGAAGTGCACGTGTCCTACGCCCTTGGATGTCTCCATGATAGAAAAAGGGACTGATTTTTACCCAAAACAGAGCTCCTTTCTCTCGGGAGCTTCTCATGCTGCGTGTCCTCCTCTCTTTCTTGTATTTGGCTATGACTTTAGGCTTGTTCTTGCTACTCCTTAAGCAGACTGAAGCTTCCCCGGAACATCACATTAACTGCTTTTCACTACCTCTAAGTGCCTTTCCTCCGCTTCTCATCTAATTAATTAGTGCTATCCTCTTCACGCCTGCTACAGAGGTATCTTTCCTACCTGGTACAAGCTAGAAGAGCTTAGCAGCATCCATACGTCTCTTTCCTTTAGTCCTCACAGTAGACTTGCTCGAGGTAATTTGTGTTGAGCAGTAATCAAGAGAAAGTGTCACCAAGCCAAGGCTGCATTTGCTTGTGTCTTATGGAATCCCTGCAGCTGTGTCCCCTCCCAGCTTCCTGTGTGCCCCAAGCATCCTCGCTTGCAGGGCAGTAGAAGATGCAGAAAAGTCCTGGCCTTAGTGGAAGCACTGCCCTGCAAGAGCTAAGACATCCCTCTTAGCAGCTCACTGTAGCCCCGAAATCCCAAAAAACGGCACGTGCCAGCTACTGGGAAGGAAATGAACTCCGCCATTGTGATATACCCGCTCAAGGCCCTGCTCTTTGGCCCAGGTGTCTATGAGGTGGTTTTGGAAATGAATCCTGTTGCGTGACTCCGTTCTTTCTGGGTGCTACTTTTCAGTTTAAAGCGGTTACTCCTTGTCCTGTCACTCCAGGCCCTGATAAAGACTCCCTCCCCAGCTTTCCTACAGGTTGCCTTTAAGTACAGGAAGGCTCTCCCTGGTGTCGCAGTAAGCTCACCTGTTACCCAGGTGTCACAGTTATTTCCTGTGATAGGAATAATGACCAGGGTTAATCTATTGCAGGTGATTTCATACAATTATAGAAAAGCTTTTGTTGGAAAGCACCTTAGAGGTCTCCAGATCACCCGCGTACTTCAAGCAGGGCCATTTTTAAAGCCCTGTCATATTGCTCAGGGGCTTGTACAGTCAAATTTTGAATGGCCCCAGCAAGAGACCCTACACTCTCACTGTGTCCCTTTGCCAGTGCCTAGGCAGAGTGTGCTTCCCCTGCTGGTCCTGGTGAGATGAACTGATACAAGTTTTGAGAAAACAGAAGTTTATGCTACTGCATGAAGTACCCTTTGTAACATTTTTTTTTTTAACCTTTACTGTTTCATATCTGAAATTTGAAATTCATCAGGGAACTCAGCCTGGCACACAGTAAAACTGATGGCAGATACTTCACAATATTATTCGAATTTCACGTAAATAGAACAGACTAGCAACTTACTTAGGAGAAGTAATACGATTTCAGAAATATTCAAAACCAAAGGCATTCCAAACTAAGTTTAAGTTCAGAGGAAATCCAAAGGAAAAACTAATTTTGAAACTAATAATCAGAGAACATAATCTTCTACAAACGATAGATTTTCCTCCTGTATTGGGTAATTTTGATCTGTCTTTAATGATCATCTAGACATGGCTTTGACACCGAGTATTTTGCTTTGCCACTGCATTAAGTCTTCTTCTCATGTGTGGTAAATGTCCTGCTCTCATGGGATGGGCCTAGGAGACATACGCACTGTGTCTCATGATGCTTGGCTATCATCTTAAATCTGTGAGAAGAGGAAAGGTCTCGCTGCTTCCTGAACAGGGAATTGGATGTCTGCAGTTGAGAACCCTCTGTCTAATCTAGAAACGTGAAGGAAGGAGTTTGCTGGATTGCAAGTGACAGTGAAGAAAGCCACAGATGACATATCAAACTGATTAAAATGTTATTTAGCTCAGGGCATGGCTAATGATGTGGAGCTGGAATAGTTTGACGATTGTAATTACACTCACTATCATTGTTATTTGTTTACAGGATGGTAATGCCTAAAGGTCCCGCTGGAGCCTGAAACAAGGTTGTGCTGGGTGCTGCACGTGCATATATCAGTGGCGATTTGAGAGCTAGTGATACAAACAGACAAAACAGAGATTGAAAGGAGAAACAGAGGGATAGAGAGAAGAAGATCTCCCTGCAGGTCATTTAGGGGAACCAGCCATGAGTACAGTGCATCCAGGTCTCCAGTGCTCTGCTGGCCCAGCCAGATGAATGGAAAACATTGCAGCTTTGGAAAAATAGTGTTTCTTCTAATTCTTTGGCCACAGTTTTGATGTTTTAGGACTGCTTTTTTTTTTTTTTTTTTTCCTTCCTTTTTTTCTTTTCCCCATTTGTGCTAGAAAAGGTGAACTTTTCAAATACCTATTCTGAATTAAAATATCGTTTTCATTGTTATGTTTCTGTTTTGTTGGCACTATTCATAATGACTTCTACCCTTCAGTGGCAGCAAAAGCTTATCATACCGTACAATTGGAAAGATCACAGAAAACTTCAGAGCTTTTGAAGAAAGGTGAGGAAAATCCATTCCCTGTTCTAGGCAGAGAGAGTGGCTGATTTCCAGAAAGGTAAATGGGCAGGATAAGGCCACTTCATGTTCACTGATGGCCAGTTGTACGGACTGTGAAGATAATGGACTACCAGCACAAGAGACGGTGCCAATAATCTAATCCAATCCAATCTATTTCAAGTGGTAGAGACCTGATACTCTATGACAATGTGAGGAAGACCTAACTGTCAGGCAAACTTTGAGATGATCATGTTCAGGATCTAAAACTGTTATGACAAGTGTCAACACAGGAAGGGTGAAACAAAGGCATGAATGTCATACAAGTACTGATAAATCTCAGGAAGGCTGGAAACCAAGGCAAATGGATGGAATAAGATGGTGCTTTGTGTTAGCAAGAAGCAGAGGATGGAGAAATTAAATGTTATGGGTCAGCAAAAGAGTGGTTTTGTGCAAATCACTGCTAAAGATAGACAGCCTTGCTAGCCTGCTCTTTGCTCTTAGCTCCAGTCTAATAGTGAATTATCTCTGTACAGTTATCAGACACGTAAACAATAATGGGAATTATGGGAGACTTTAACTTCCCAGCAAAAGATTGAAAGATAATTACCACTTATGTTCATAGAGGTGTACTATGTGATGGATTTCTTCCCAAAAGTGAAAAAATATAAGACCATTTTAGACTTGGCTCCTGTATGGGTTTAAATGTAGTAAAATTTGAATAAAGTGTGATCATGAGCTGACTTTTCTCATTTTACATTTCACGACAGACAAAACCAGGTTTAGAATGAAGGTTTTGAGGCTTAGAAATGCAAACTTTGAAATCTAAGGAAATGAATAATTGAGTCTGACTAAGCAGCTCTGGGACTTGAGTGCAGAGAAGGCATAGTTAAAATTCAAAATTCAAAGAGGAAAAAAGCGATGAGAAAAGGCATGTTTCAGAGGTTAAAAACTGCAGAAATAAAGTAAGAATGACCAAAAACCTCCTTCACATAGGAAATTAAACAATAATAGTAAGTGGTACTTAAGCCACAGAAACCAGGGGGAACAAAGAGAACAAATTAGGACAGTTGCACGCTTGAGGCAAAAATAGATCAAAAGTTACTGATGTCTCAAATGCTGCAAATCTTATTTCCTGCATCTAACAGCAACAACAATGTGATATTAAGGGCAGTGACAGGACTCCCATTGAAAAGGAGGGTAGGGCACTAGGCGCAACATCATCTGAGGTGAAATAACAATCTATAGCGATTCAAGTGAAAAATGAAAAGCTGATATCTACCTAGCCTATTAACAGCATTGGCACACAGAACAACAAGTCAAGTAGGAAAAATGCATAACAATTGTGCAAATCAGGGATAGTCCCCAGAATGGGAGAGTAACAAATACACCTCTGTCCAGAAGAGGGTAAAGAGTCATCCAGACAAGTGTGGGCCTGTTAGTTTGACATCAACACCATGCAAAGTTTTGGAGCAAGAACAGCTAAGACCAGGGAAGGAGGGGGTAATGTGTAATTTACAAAATAATTTATCAGAGCTAAATTGTTTCCAGATAATTTAATAGCTTTCCTTTCTAGGACCAGTTCTTCCCTACACAGGGGATGAATTACATCTATTTCACTTTCTGTGAGCTTCTGATATATTATCTACGGATTTGGGCTTTGGGGCTGCAAGTGAATAAAGGGAATTTACAATTGTTCACACTGAAGAGGGACTTACCAGCAAAGGAGTCGTTACCTATGGTAATTCTCAGAGACAGTTCTGAAACTGCAGCTGCTAAGGAGGCAAAGACTCATGGAGAAATGTAGGCTGGAAGGGACCTCTGAAAACCCAACCTCCTATTCAGGGCAGAGCTGACTTCAAAGTTAGATATGTTCGGTATGGACATGGTGGCTGAAGATTAAAAATTACACATGAGCTTTGAGATTTGCAGGGGACATAAGGTTGGGAAGTACTACCAAGCCTGACAGAAGGATATCGCTTGTGATTGAAATGGTTCAGGTGAAGTGACAGGTGATAATACAAAGCAGAGCCATTCTCAGAGCTTCTCAAAAAAGGGTGTTTTTTGGTCATGTTTGCTATATGGCAGTCAGGAGTTTAAAGCAAGCAAACAAACAAACAAACAAAAATGACAACAAAACCTCACGTTCATGCACTGTTAGCACAAGGAGGACTGAAAAAGTTTAGTGGTTATATAGTGTGTATGGCTATTCATTTTTTTTTCCCTCCAGTATGAATACACTGGACAAGGCAGCCCTGACACTCATTTGAGACATGAGGCACAGTTCTGCCACTTGTATTCACATTGAACTTAGGAGGAAGAGTTCACAAGACAGAAGGAACAAGTTGCCTATTGCCTGGAAGGGAATGAAAGGACATCATTCTGCCCAGCCAGATGCCAGTTGAGAGAAGAATATGTTGTCTCTATGTAAATGAATTTCTTGAGTAAATATCAAGGAGAAATAGGAAATGTGTAAGTTGGGAGACACATCTGAAATGATGACTGCAGTTGGCTTATGAGCAAGTTTGGACGGGAAATTGGTAGAAACTTCCCATTTTAAGAATAAAGTGCACCATAGATATGAAGTCAGCATTCACCTAAACAGTAATGGCCAACTCAAATCCCCCACAAGAAAGCAGTGGACAAACCAGAACACTAACAAACATGTTGGGGTCTAGAGTCAAATAGATATACCTAACTTTACTATGCCTAAACATCTGAGGGATTGCTTTTAGAGGCTGAGGGCTTGTACCCCATTTCCAATCACTTTCTCTGTGCCCCCTTCCCCAGAGAAGGAAGCTGCTTGGCTTCCCTGCCCTCTGATTCAGCTGCCCGCTGAGGCTGCCCGCCCCTCAGCACCTCTAAGCAGCAGCACCTTCACGTCTCCTCCTGCACCAGCAGCACATCAGCGCCTCTTGTTCCAGCAGCAGGACATCGGCGTCTCCCGTTGCACCATGCAGACCTCCACGCCTCGAGTGCCACCAGCAGTACTCAATGCGAGCTGGACGCTCAGGGCACTTACGGCCACCCACCTTTGTGAGGTCAAAGGCTGACAGTGACTCTCTGCTGACCTCACACGGCTCTCGGGCGCCCCGATGGCAGAGGTTACGGCGCTAAGCTGACTGCCAGGAGAAAAGGCTGACATGAAATGGCTGCTCCACAATGCCAGGAGCAAGGTCTGCTGGAATGGGGGTTCGGAGCGGAGCTCGGCCTTGGGCCTGGGAACTGTGCCTGGGAGCCAGGGACGTCCTTGGTGTGCAGCTGGACACCTGGGCCTGAGAAAGCAAGGTTTCTTTAGAGAGAATTGGAAGCATCGTCACCTAGTGGCTGTGTCAGGGGGACGAGAGAAATGCACAGCATCTCTTGGTTCCCTGAAGTGCACGTGTCCTACGCCCTTGGATGTCTCCATGATAGAAAAAGGGACTGATTTTTACCCAAAACAGAGCTCCTTTCTCTCGGGAGCTTCTCATGCTGCGTGTCCTCCTCTCTTTCTTGTATTTGGCTATGACTTTAGGCTTGTTCTTGCTACTCCTTAAGCAGCATGCTACTCCTTCACGCCTGCTACAGAGGTATCTTTCCTACCTGGTACAAGCTAGAAGAGCTTAGCAGCATCCATACGTCTCTTTCCTTTAGTCCTCACAGTAGACTTGCTCGAGGTAATTTGTGTTGAGCAGTAATCAAGAGAAAGTGTCACCAAGCCAAGGCTGCATTTGCTTGTGTCTTATGGAATCCCTGCAGCTGTGTCCCCTCCCAGCTTCCTGTGTGCCCCAAGCATCCTCGCTTGCAGGGCAGTAGAAGATGCAGAAAAGTCCTGGCCTTAGTGGAAGCACTGCCCTGCAAGAGCTAAGACATCCCTCTTAGCAGCTCACTGTAGCCCCGAAATCCCAAAAAACGGCACGTGCCAGCTACTGGGAAGGAAATGAACTCTGCCATTGTGATATACCCGCTCAAGGCCCTGCTCTTTGGCCCAGGTGTCTATGAGGTGGTTTTGGAAATGAATCCTGTTGCGTGACTCCGTTCTTTCTGGGTGCTACTTTTCAGTTTAAAGCGGTTACTCCTTGTCCTGTCACTGCAGGCCCTGATAAAGACTCCCTCCCCAGCTTTCCTACAGGTTGCCTTTAAGTACAGGAAGGCTCTCCCTGGTGTCGCAGTAAGCTCACCTGTTACCCAGGTGTCACAGTTATTTCCTGTGATAGGAATAATGACCAGGGTTAATCTATTGCAGGTGATTTCATACAATTATAGAAAAGCTTTTGTTGGAAAGCACCTTAGAGGTCTCCAGATCACCCGCGTACTTCAAGCAGGGCCATTTTTAAAGCCCTGTCATATTGTTCAGGGGCTTGTACAGTCAAATTTTGAATGGCCCCAGCAAGAGACCCTACACTCTCACTGTGTCCCTTTGCCAGTGCCTAGGCAGAGTGTGCTTCCCCTGCTGGTCCTGGTGAGATGAACTGATACAAGTTTTGAGAAAACAGAAGTTTATGCTACTGCATGAAGTACCCTTTGTAACATTTTTTTTTTTTAACCTTTACTGTTTCATATCTGAAATTTGAAATTCATCAGGGAACTCAGCCTGGCACACAGTAAAACTGATGGCAGATACTTCACAATATTATTCGAATTTCACGTAAATAGAACAGACTAGCAACTTACTTAGGAGAAGTAATACGATTTCAGAAATATTCAAAACCAAAGGCATTCCAAACTAAGTTTAAGTTCAGAGGAAATCCAAAGGAAAAACTAATTTTGAAACTAATAATCAGAGAACATAATCTTCTACAAACGATAGATTTTCCTCCTGTATTGGGTAATTTTGATCTGTCTTTAATGATCATCTAGACATGGCTTTGACACCGAGTATTTTGCTTTGCCACTGCATTAAGTCTTCTTCTCATGTGTGGTAAATGTCCTGCTCTCATGGGATGGGCCTAGGAGACATACGCACTGTGTCTCATGATGCTTGGCTATCATCTTAAATCTGTGAGAAGAGGAAAGGTCTCGCTGCTTCCTGAACAGGGAATTGGATGTCTGCAGTTGAGAACCCTCTGTCTAATCCAGAAACGTGAAGGAAGGAGTTTGCTGGATTGCAAGTGACAGTGAAGAAAGCCACAGATGACATATCAAACTGATTAAAATGTTATTTAGCTCAGGGCATGGCTAATGATGTGGAGCTGGAATAGTTTGACGATTGTAATTACACTCACTATCATTGTTATTTGTTTACAGGATGGTAATGCCTAAAGGTCCCGCTGGAGCCTGAAACAAGGTTGTGCTGGGTGCTGCACGTGCATATATCAGTGGCGATTTAAGAGCTAGTGATACAAACAGACAAAACAGAGATTGAAAGGAGAAACAGAGGGATAGAGAGAAGAAGATCTCCCTGCAGGTCATTTAGGGGAACCAGCCATGAGTACAGTGCATCCAGGTCTCCAGTGCTCTGCTGGCCCAGCCAGATGAATGGAAAACATTGCAGCTTTGGAAAAATAGTGTTTCTTCTAATTCTTTGGCCACAGTTTTGATGTTTTAGGACTGCTTTTTTTTTTTTTTTTTCCTTCCTTTTTTTCTTTTCCCCATTTGTGCTAGAAAAGGTGAACTTTTCAAATACCTATTCTGAATTAAAATATCGTTTTCATTGTTATGTTTCTGTTTTGTTGGCACTATTCATAATGACTTCTACCCTTCAGTGGCAGCAAAAGCTTATCATACCGTACAATTGGAAAGATCACAGAAAACTTCAGAGCTTTTGAAGAAAGGTGAGGAAAATCCATTCCCTGTTCTAGGCAGAGAGAGTGGCTGATTTCCAGAAAGGTAAATGGGCAGGATAAGGCCACTTCATGTTCACTGATGGCCAGTTGTACGGACTGTGAAGATAATGGACTACCAGCACAAGAGACGGTGCCAATAATCTAATCCAATCCAATCTATTTCAAGTGGTAGAGACCTGATACTCTATGACAATGTGAGGAAGACCTAACTGTCAGGCAAACTTTGAGATGATCATGTTCAGGATCTAAAACTGTTATGACAAGTGTCAACACAGGAAGGGTGAAACAAAGGCATGAATGTCATACAAGTACTGATAAATCTCAGGAAGGCTGGAAACCAAGGCAAATGGATGGAATAAGATGGTGCTTTGTGTTAGCAAGAAGCAGAGGATGGAGAAATTAAATGTTATGGGTCAGCAAAAGAGTGGTTTTGTGCAAATCACTGCTAAAGATAGACAGCCTTGCTAGCCTGCTCTTTGCTCTTAGCTCCAGTCTAATAGTGAATTATCTCTGTACAGTTATCAGACACGTAAACAATAATGGGAATTATGGGAGACTTTAACTTCCCAGCAAAAGATTGAAAGATAATTACCACTTATGTTCATAGAGGTGTACTATGTGATGGATTTCTTCCCAAAAGTGAAAAAATATAAGACCATTTTAGACTTGGCTCCTGTATGGGTTTAAATGTAGTAAAATTTGAATAAAGTGTGATCATGAGCTGACTTTTCTCATTTTACATTTCACGACAGACAAAACCAGGTTTAGAATGAAGGTTTTGAGGCTTAGAAATGCAAACTTTGAAATCTAAGGAAATGAATAATTGAGTCTGACTAAGCAGCTCTGGGACTTGAGTGCAGAGAAGGCATAGTTAAAATTCAAAATTCAAAGAGGAAAAAAGCGATGAGAAAAGGCATGTTTCAGAGGTTAAAAACTGCAGAAATAAAGTAAGAATGACCAAAAACCTCCTTCACATAGGAAATTAAACAATAATAGTAAGTGGTACTTAAGCCACAGAAACCAGGGGGAACAAAGAGAACAAATTAGGACAGTTGCACGCTTGAGGCAAAAATAGATCAAAAGTTACTGATGTCTCAAATGCTGCAAATCTTATTTCCTGCATCTAACAGCAACAACAATGTGATATTAAGGGCAGTGACAGGACTCCCATTGAAAAGGAGGGTAGGGCACTAGGCGCAACATCATCTGAGGTGAAATAACAATCTATAGCGATTCAAGTGAAAAATGAAAAGCTGATATCTACCTAGCCTATTAACAGCATTGGCACACAGAACAACAAGTCAAGTAGGAAAAATGCATAACAATTGTGCAAATCAGGGATAGTCCCCAGAATGGGAGAGTAACAAATACACCTCTGTCCAGAAGAGGGTAAAGAGTCATCCAGACAAGTGTGGGCCTGTTAGTTTGACATCAACACCATGCAAAGTTTTGGAGCAAGAACAGCTAAGACCAGGGAAGGAGGGGGTAATGTGTAATTTACAAAATAATTTATCAGAGCTAAATTGTTTCCAGATAATTTAATAGCTTTCCTTTCTAGGACCAGTTCTTCCCTACACAGGGGATGAATTACATCTATTTCACTTTCTGTGAGCTTCTGATATATTATCTACGGATTTGGGCTTTGGGGCTGCAAGTGAATAAAGGGAATTTACAATTGTTCACACTGAAGAGGGACTTACCAGCAAAGGAGTCGTTACCTATGGTAATTCTCAGAGACAGTTCTGAAACTGCAGCTGCTAAGGAGGCAAAGACTCATGGAGAAATGTAGGCTGGAAGGGACCTCTGAAAACCCAACCTCCTATTCAGGGCAGAGCTGACTTCAAAGTTAGATATGTTCGGTATGGACATGGTGGCTGAAGATTAAAAATTACACATGAGCTTTGAGATTTGCAGGGGACATAAGGTTGGGAAGTACTACCAAGCCTGACAGAAGGATATCGCTTGTGATTGAAATGGTTCAGGTGAAGTGACAGGTGATAATACAAAGCAGAGCCATTCTCAGAGCTTCTCAAAAAAGGGTGTTTTTTTGTCATGTTTGCTATATGGCAGTCAGGAGTTTAAAGCAAGCAAACAAACAAACAAACAAAAATGACAACAAAACCTCACGTTCATGCACTGTTAGCACAAGGAGGACTGAAAAAGTTTAGTGGTTATATAGTGTGTATGGCTATTCATTTTTTTTTCCCTCCAGTATGAATACACTGGACAAGGCAGCCCTGACACTCATTTGAGACATGAGGCACAGTTCTGCCACTTGTATTCACATTGAACTTAGGAGGAAGAGTTCACAAGACAGAAGGAACAAGTTGCCTATTGCCTGGAAGGGAATGAAAGGACATCATTCTGCCCAGCCAGATGCCAGTTGAGAGAAGAATATGTTGTCTCTACGTAAATGAATTTCTTGAGTAAATATCAAGGAGAAATAGGAAATGTGTAAGTTGGGAGACACATCTGAAATGATGACTGCAGTTGGCTTATGAGCAAGTTTGGACGGGAAATTGGTAGAAACTTCCCATTTTAAGAATAAAGTGCACCATAGATATGAAGTCAGCATTCACCTAAACAGTAATGGCCAACTCAAATCCCCCACAAGAAAGCAGTGGACAAACCAGAACACTAACAAACATGTTGGGGTCTAGAGTCAAATAGATATACCTAACTTTACTATGCCTAAACATCTGAGGGATTGCTTTTAGAGGCTGAGGGCTTGTACCCCATTTCCAATCACTTTCTCTGTGCCCCCTTCCCCAGAGAAGGAAGCTGCTTGGCTTCCCTGCCCTCTGATTCAGCTGCCCGCTGAGGCTGCCCGCCCCTCAGCACCTCTAAGCAGCAGCACCTTCACGTCTCCTCCTGCACCAGCAGCACATCAGCGCCTCTTGTTCCAGCAGCAGGACATCGGCGTCTCCCGTTGCACCATGCAGACCTCCACGCCTCGAGTGCCACCAGCAGTACTCAATGCGAGCTGGACGCTCAGGGCACTTACGGCCACCCACCTTTGTGAGGTCAAAGGCTGACAGTGACTCTCTGCTGACCTCACACGGCTCTCGGGCGCCCCGATGGCAGAGGTTACGGCGCTAAGCTGACTGCCAGGAGAAAAGGCTGACATGAAATGGCTGCTCCACAATGCCAGGAGCAAGGTCTGCTGGAATGGGGGTTCGGAGCGGAGCTCGGCCTTGGGCCTGGGAACTGTGCCTGGGAGCCAGGGACGTCCTTGGTGTGCAGCTGGACACCTGGGCCTGAGAAAGCAAGGTTTCTTTAGAGAGAATTGGAAGCATCGTCACCTAGTGGCTGTGTCAGGGGGACGAGAGAAATGCACAGCATCTCTTGGTTCCCTGAAGTGCACGTGTCCTACGCCCTTGGATGTCTCCATGATAGAAAAAGGGACTGATTTTTACCCAAAACAGAGCTCCTTTCTCTCGGGAGCTTCTCATGCTGCGTGTCCTCCTCTCTTTCTTGTATTTGGCTATGACTTTAGGCTTGTTCTTGCTACTCCTTAAGCAGCATGCTACTCCTTCACGCCTGCTACAGAGGTATCTTTCCTACCTGGTACAAGCTAGAAGAGCTTAGCAGCATCCATACGTCTCTTTCCTTTAGTCCTCACAGTAGACTTGCTCGAGGTAATTTGTGTTGAGCAGTAATCAAGAGAAAGTGTCACCAAGCCAAGGCTGCATTTGCTTGTGCCTTATGGAATCCCTGCAGCTGTGTCCCCTCCCAGCTTCCTGTGTGCCCCAAGCATCCTCGCTTGCAGGGCAGTAGAAGATGCAGAAAAGTCCTGGCCTTAGTGGAAGCACTGCCCTGCAAGAGCTAAGACATCCCTCTTAGCAGCTCACTGTAGCCCCGAAATCCCAAAAAACGGCACGTGCCAGCTACTGGGAAGGAAATGAACTCTGCCATTGTGATATACCCGCTCAAGGCCCTGCTCTTTGGCCCAGGTGTCTATGAGGTGGTTTTGGAAATGAATCCTGTTGCGTGACTCCGTTCTTTCTGGGTGCTACTTTTCAGTTTAAAGCGGTTACTCCTTGTCCTGTCACTGCAGGCCCTGATAAAGACTCCCTCCCCAGCTTTCCTACAGGTTGCCTTTAAGTACAGGAAGGCTCTCCCTGGTGTCGCAGTAAGCTCACCTGTTACCCAGGTGTCACAGTTATTTCCTGTGATAGGAATAATGACCAGGGTTAATCTATTGCAGGTGATTTCATACAATTATAGAAAAGCTTTTGTTGGAAAGCACCTTAGAGGTCTCCAGATCACCCGCGTACTTCAAGCAGGGCCATTTTTAAAGCCCTGTCATATTGTTCAGGGGCTTGTACAGTCAAATTTTGAATGGCCCCAGCAAGAGACCCTACACTCTCACTGTGTCCCTTTGCCAGTGCCTAGGCAGAGTGTGCTTCCCCTGCTGGTCCTGGTGAGATGAACTGATACAAGTTTTGAGAAAACAGAAGTTTATGCTACTGCATGAAGTACCCTTTGTAACATTTTTTTTTTTTAACCTTTACTGTTTCATATCTGAAATTTGAAATTCATCAGGGAACTCAGCCTGGCACACAGTAAAACTGATGGCAGATACTTCACAATATTATTCGAATTTCACGTAAATAGAACAGACTAGCAACTTACTTAGGAGAAGTAATACGATTTCAGAAATATTCAAAACCAAAGGCATTCCAAACTAAGTTTAAGTTCAGAGGAAATCCAAAGGAAAAACTAATTTTGAAACTAATAATCAGAGAACATAATCTTCTACAAACGATAGATTTTCCTCCTGTATTGGGTAATTTTGATCTGTCTTTAATGATCATCTAGACATGGCTTTGACACCGAGTATTTTGCTTTGCCACTGCATTAAGTCTTCTTCTCATGTGTGGTAAATGTCCTGCTCTCATGGGATGGGCCTAGGAGACATACGCACTGTGTCTCATGATGCTTGGCTATCATCTTAAATCTGTGAGAAGAGGAAAGGTCTCGCTGCTTCCTGAACAGGGAATTGGATGTCTGCAGTTGAGAACCCTCTGTCTAATCCAGAAACGTGAAGGAAGGAGTTTGCTGGATTGCAAGTGACAGTGAAGAAAGCCACAGATGACATATCAAACTGATTAAAATGTTATTTAGCTCAGGGCATGGCTAATGATGTGGAGCTGGAATAGTTTGACGATTGTAATTACGCTCACTATCATTGTTATTTGTTTACAGGATGGTAATGCCTAAAGGTCCCGCTGGAGCCTGAAACAAGGTTGTGCTGGGTGCTGCACGTGCATATATCAGTGGCGATTTGAGAGCTAGTGATACGAACAGACAAAACAGAGATTGAAAGGAGAAACAGAGGGATAGAGAGAAGAAGATCTCCCTGCAGGTCATTTAGGGGAACCAGCCATGAGTACAGTGCATCCAGGTCTCCAGTGCTCTGCTGGCCCAGCCAGATGAATGGAAAACATTGCAGCTTTGGAAAAATAGTGTTTCTTCTAATTCTTTGGCCACAGTTTTGATGTTTTAGGACTGCTTTTTTTTTTTTTTTTCCCTTCCTTTTTTTCTTTTCCCCATTTGTGCTAGAAAAGGTGAACTTTTCAAATACCTATTCTGAATTAAAATATCGTTTTCATTGTTATGTTTCTGTTTTGTTGGCACTATTCATAATGACTTCTACCCTTCAGTGGCAGCAAAAGCTTATCATACCGTACAATTGGAAAGATCACAGAAAACTTCAGAGCTTTTGAAGAAAGGTGAGGAAAATCCATTCCCTGTTCTAGGCAGAGAGAGTGGCTGATTTCCAGAAAGGTAAATGGGCAGGATAAGGCCACTTCATGTTCACTGATGGCCAGTTGTACGGACTGTGAAGATAATGGACTACCAGCACAAGAGACGGTGCCAATAATCTAATCCAATCCAATCTATTTCAAGTGGTAGAGACCTGATACTCTATGACAATGTGAGGAAGACCTAACTGTCAGGCAAACTTTGAGATGATCATGTTCAGGATCTAAAACTGTTATGACAAGTGTCAACACAGGAAGGGTGAAACAAAGGCATGAATGTCATACAAGTACTGATAAATCTCAGGAAGGCTGGAAACCAAGGCAAATGGATGGAATAAGATGGTGCTTTGTGTTAGCAAGAAGCAGAGGATGGAGAAATTAAATGTTATGGGTCAGCAAAAGAGTGGTTTTGTGCAAATCACTGCTAAAGATAGACAGCCTTGCTAGCCTGCTCTTTGCTCTTAGCTCCAGTCTAATAGTGAATTCTCTCTGTACAGTTATCAGACACGTAAACAATAATGGGAATTATGGGAGACTTTAACTTCCCAGCAAAAGATTGAAAGATAATTACCACTTATGTTCACAGAGGTGTACTATGTGATGGATTTCTTCCCAAAAGTGAAAAAATATAAGACCATTTTAGACTTGGCTCCTGTATGGGTTTAAATGTAGTAAAATTTGAATAAAGTGTGATCATGAGCTGACTTTTCTCATTTTACATTTCACGACAGACAAAACCAGGTTTAGAATGAAGGTTTTGAGGCTTAGAAATGCAAACTTTGAAATCTAAGGAAATGAATAATTGAGTCTGACTAAGCAGCTCTGGGACTTGAGTGCAGAGAAGGCATAGTTAAAATTCAAAATTCAAAGAGGAAAAAAGCGATGAGAAAAGGCATGTTTCAGAGGTTAAAAACTGCAGAAATAAAGTAAGAATGACCAAAAACCTCCTTCACATAGGAAATTAAACAATAATAGTAAGTGGTACTTAAGCCACAGAAACCAGGGGGAACAAAGAGAACAAATTAGGACAGTTGCACGCTTGAGGCAAAAATAGATCAAAAGTTACTGATGTCTCAAATGCTGCAAATCTTATTTCCTGCATCTAACAGCAACAACAATGTGATATTAAGGGCAGTGACAGGACTCCCATTGAAAAGGAGGGTAGGGCACTAGGCGCAACATCATCTGAGGTGAAATAACAATCTATAGCGATTCAAGTGAAAAATGAAAAGCTGATATCTACCTAGCCTATTAACAGCATTGGCACACAGAACAACAAGTCAAGTAGGAAAAATGCATAACAATTGTGCAAATCAGGGATAGTCCCCAGAATGGGAGAGTAACAAATACACCTCTGTCCAGAAGAGGGTAAAGAGTCATCCAGACAAGTGTGGGCCTGTTAGTTTGACATCAACACCATGCAAAGTTTTGGAGCAAGAACAGCTAAGACCAGGGAAGGAGGGGGTAATGTGTAATTTACAAAATAATTTATCAGAGCTAAATTGTTTCCAGATAATTTAATAGCTTTCCTTTCTAGGACCAGTTCTTCCCTACACAGGGGATGAATTACATCTATTTCACTTTCTGTGAGCTTCTGATACATTATCTACGGATTTGGGCTTTGGGGCTGCAAGTGAATAAAGGGAATTTACAATTGTTCACACTGAAGAGGGACTTACCAGCAAAGGAGTCGTTACCTATGGTAATTCTCAGAGACAGTTCTGAAACTGCAGCTGCTAAGGAGGCAAAGACTCATGGAGAAATGTAGGCTGGAAGGGACCTCTGAAAACCCAACCTCCTATTCAGGGCAGAGCTGACTTCAAAGTTAGATATGTTCGGTATGGACATGGTGGCTGAAGATTAAAAATTACACATGAGCTTTGAGATTTGCAGGGGACATAAGGTTGGGAAGTACTACCAAGCCTGACAGAAGGATATCGCTTGTGATTGAAATGGTTCAGGTGAAGTGACAGGTGATAATACAAAGCAGAGCCATTCTCAGAGATTCTCAAAAAAGGGTGTTTTTTTGTCATGTTTGCTATATGGCAGTCAGGAGTTTAAAGCAAGCAAACAAACAAACAAACAAAAATGACAACAAAACCTCACGTTCATGCACTGTTAGCACAAGGAGGACTGAAAAAGTTTAGTGGTTATATAGTGTGTATGGCTATTCATTTTTTTTTCCCTCCAGTATGAATACACTGGACAAGGCAGCCCTGACACTCATTTGAGACATGAGGCACAGTTCTGCCACTTGTATTCACATTGAACTTAGGAGGAAGAGTTCACAAGACAGAAGGAACAAGTTGCCTATTGCCTGGAAGGGAATGAAAGGACATCATTCTGCCCAGCCAGATGCCAGTTGAGAGAAGAATATGTTGTCTCTACGTAAATGAATTTCTTGAGCAAATATCAAGGAGAAATAGGAAATGTGTAAGTTGGGAGACACATCTGAAATGATGACTGCAGTTGGCTTATGAGCAAGTTTGGACGGGAAATTGGTAGAAACTTCCCATTTTAAGAATAAAGTGCACCATAGATATGAAGTCAGCATTCACCTAAACAGTAATGGCCAACTCAAATCCCCCACAAGAAAGCAGTGGACAAACCAGAACACTAACAAACATGTTGGGGTCTAGAGTCAAATAGATATACCTAACTTTACTATGCCTAAACATCTGAGGGATTGCTTTTAGAGGCTGAGGGCTTGTACCCCATTTCCAATCACTTTCTCTGTGCCCCCTTCCCCAGAGAAGGAAGCTGCTTGGCTTCCCTGCCCTCTGATTCAGCTGCCCGCTGAGGCTGCGCGCCCCTCAGCACCTCTAAGCAGCAGCACCTTCACGTCTCCTCCTGCACCAGCAGCACATCAGCGCCTCTTGTTCCAGCAGCAGGACATCGGCGTCTCCCATTGCACCATGCAGACCTCCACGCCTCGAGTGCCACCAGCAGTACTCAATGCGAGCTGGACGCTCAGGGCACTTATGGCCACCCACCTTTGTGAGGTCAAAGGCTGACAGTGACCCTCTGCTGACCTCACACGGCTCTCGGGCGCCCCGATGGCAGAGGTTACGGCGCTAAGCTGACTGCCAGGAGAAAAGGCTGACATGAAATGGCTGCTCCACAATGCCAGGAGCAAGGTCTGCTGGAATGGGGGTTCGGAGCGGAGCTCGGCCTTGGGCCTGGGAACTGTGCCTGGGAGCCAGGGACGTCCTTGGTGTGCAGCTGGACACCTGGGCCTGAGAAAGCAAGGTTTCTTTAGAGAGAATTGGAAGCATCGTCACCTAGTGGCTGTGTCAGGGGGACGAGAGAAATGCACAGCATCTCTTGGTTCCCTGAAGTGCATGTGTCCTACGCCCTTGGATGTCTCCATGATAGAAAAAGGGACTGATTTTTACCCAAAACAGAGCTCCTTTCTCTCGGGAGCTTCTCATGCTGCGTGTCCTCCTCTCTTTCTTGTATTTGGCTATGACTTTAGGCTTGTTCTTGCTACTCCTTAAGCAGACTGAAGCTTCCCCGGAACATCACATTAACTGCTTTTCACTACCTCTAAGTGCCTTTCCTCCGCTTCTCATCTAATTAATTAGTGCTATCCTCTTCACGCCTGCTACAGAGGTATCTTTCCTACCTGGTACAAGCTAGAAGAGCTTAGCAGCATCCATACGTCTCTTTCCTTTAGTCCTCACAGTAGACTTGCTCGAGGTAATTTGTGTTGAGCAGTAATCAAGAGAAAGTGTCACCAAGCCAAGGCTGCATTTGCTTGTGTCTTATGGAATCCCTGCAGCTGTGTCCCCTCCCAGCTTCCTGTGTGCCCCAAGCATCCTCGCTTGCAGGGCCGTAGAAGATGCAGAAAAGTCCTGGCCTTAGTGGAAGCACTGCCCTGCAAGAGCTAAGACATCCCTCTTAGCAGCTCACTGTAGCCCCGAAATCCCAAAAAACGGCACGTGCCAGCTACTGGGAAGGAAATGAACTCCGCCATTGTGATATACCCGCTCAAGGCCCTGCTCTTTGGCCCAGGTGTCTATGAGGTGGTTTTGGAAATGAATCCTGTTGCGTGACTCCGTTCTTTCTGGGTGCTACTTTTCAGTTTAAAGCGGTTACTCCTTGTCCTGTCACTCCAGGCCCTGATAAAGACTCCCTCCCCAGCTTTCCTACAGGTTGCCTTTACGTACAGGAAGGCTCTCCCTGGTGTCGCAGTAAGCTCACCTGTTACCCAGGTGTCACAGTTATTTCCTGTGATAGGAATAATGACCAGGGTTAATCTATTGCAGGTGATTTCATACAATTATAGAAAAGCTTTTGTTGGAAAGCACCTTAGAGGTCTCCAGATCACCCGCGTACTTCAAGCAGGGCCATTTTTAAAGCCCTGTCATATTGTTCAGGGGCTTGTACAGTCAAATTTTGAATGGCCCCAGCAAGAGACCCTACACTCTCACTGTGTCCCTTTGCCAGTGCCTAGGCAGAGTGTGCTTCCCCTGCTGGTCCTGGTGAGATGAACTGATACAAGTTTTGAGAAAACAGAAGTTTATGCTACTGCATGAAGTACCCTTTGTAACATTTTTTTTTTTTAACCTTTACTGTTTCATATCTGAAATTTGAAATTCATCAGGGAACTCAGCCTGGCACACAGTAAAACTGATGGCAGATACTTCACAATATTATTCGAATTTCACGTAAATAGAACAGACTAGCAACTTACTTAGGAGAAGTAATACGATTTCAGAAATATTCAAAACCAAAGGCATTCCAAACTAAGTTTAAGTTCAGAGGAAATCCAAAGGAAAAACTAATTTTGAAACTAATAATCAGAGAACATAATCTTCTACAAACGATAGATTTTCCTCCTGTATTGGGTAATTTTGATCTGTCTTTAATGATCATCTAGACATGGCTTTGACACCGAGTATTTTGCTTTGCCACTGCATTAAGTCTTCTTCTCATGTGTGGTAAATGTCCTGCTCTCATGGGATGGGCCTAGGAGACATACGCACTGTGTCTCATGATGCTTGGCTATCATCTTAAATCTGTGAGAAGAGGAAAGGTCTCGCTGCTTCCTGAACAGGGAATTGGATGTCTGCAGTTGAGAACCCTCTGTCTAATCCAGAAACGTGAAGGAAGGAGTTTGCTGGATTGCAAGTGACAGTGAAGAAAGCCACAGATGACATATCAAACTGATTAAAATGTTATTTAGCTCAGGGCATGGCTAATGATGTGGAGCTGGAATAGTTTGACGATTGTAATTACGCTCACTATCATTGTTATTTGTTTACAGGATGGTAATGCCTAAAGGTCCCGCTGGAGCCTGAAACAAGGTTGTGCTGGGTGCTGCACGTGCATATATCAGTGGCGATTTGAGAGCTAGTGATACAAACAGACAAAACAGAGATTGAAAGGAGAAACAGAGGGATAGAGAGAAGAAGATCTCCCTGCAGGTCATTTAGGGGAACCAGCCATGAGTACAGTGCATCCAGGTCTCCAGTGCTCTGCTGGCCCAGCCAGATGAATGGAAAACATTGCAGCTTTGGAAAAATAGTGTTTCTTCTAATTCTTTGGCCACAGTTTTGATGTTTTAGGACTGCTTTTTTTTTTTTTTTTCCCTTCCTTTTTTTCTTTTCCCCATTTGTGCTAGAAAAGGTGAACTTTTCAAATACCTATTCTGAATTAAAATATCGTTTTCATTGTTATGTTTCTGTTTTGTTGGCACTATTCATAATGACTTCTACCCTTCAGTGGCAGCAAAAGCTTATCATACCGTACAATTGGAAAGATCACAGAAAACTTCAGAGCTTTTGAAGAAAGGTGAGGAAAATCCATTCCCTGTTCTAGGCAGAGAGAGTGGCTGATTTCCAGAAAGGTAAATGGGCAGGATAAGGCCACTTCATGTTCACTGATGGCCAGTTGTACGGACTGTGAAGATAATGGACTACCAGCACAAGAGACGGTGCCAATAATCTAATCCAATCCAATCTATTTCAAGTGGTAGAGACCTGATACTCTATGACAATGTGAGGAAGACCTAACTGTCAGGCAAACTTTGAGATGATCATGTTCAGGATCTAAAACTGTTATGACAAGTGTCAACACAGGAAGGGTGAAACAAAGGCATGAATGTCATACAAGTACTGATAAATCTCAGGAAGGCTGGAAACCAAGGCAAATGGATGGAATAAGATGGTGCTTTGTGTTAGCAAGAAGCAGAGGATGGAGAAATTAAATGTTATGGGTCAGCAAAAGAGTGGTTTTGTGCAAATCACTGCTAAAGATAGACAGCCTTGCTAGCCTGCTCTTTGCTCTTAGCTCCAGTCTAATAGTGAATTATCTCTGTACAGTTATCAGACACGTAAACAATAATGGGAATTATGGGAGACTTTAACTTCCCAGCAAAAGATTGAAAGATAATTACCACTTATGTTCACAGAGGTGTACTATGTGATGGATTTCTTCCCAAAAGTGAAAAAATATAAGACCATTTTAGACTTGGCTCCTGTATGGGTTTAAATGTAGTAAAATTTGAATAAAGTGTGATCATGAGCTGACTTTTCTCATTTTACATTTCACGACAGACAAAACCAGGTTTAGAATGAAGGTTTTGAGGCTTAGAAATGCAAACTTTGAAATCTAAGGAAATGAATAATTGAGTCTGACTAAGCAGCTCTGGGACTTGAGTGCAGAGAAGGCATAGTTAAAATTCAAAATTCAAAGAGGAAAAAAGCGATGAGAAAAGGCATGTTTCAGAGGTTAAAAACTGCAGAAATAAAGTAAGAATGACCAAAAACCTCCTTCACATAGGAAATTAAACAATAATAGTAAGTGGTACTTAAGCCACAGAAACCAGGGGGAACAAAGAGAACAAATTAGGACAGTTGCACGCTTGAGGCAAAAATAGATCAAAAGTTACTGATGTCTCAAATGCTGCAAATCTTATTTCCTGCATCTAACAGCAACAACAATGTGATATTAAGGGCAGTGACAGGACTCCCATTGAAAAGGAGGGTAGGGCACTAGGCGCAACATCATCTGAGGTGAAATAACAATCTATAGCGATTCAAGTGAAAAATGAAAAGCTGATATCTACCTAGCCTATTAACAGCATTGGCACACAGAACAACAAGTCAAGTAGGAAAAATGCATAACAATTGTGCAAATCAGGGATAGTCCCCAGAATGGGAGAGTAACAAATACACCTCTGTCCAGAAGAGGGTAAAGAGTCATCCAGACAAGTGTGGGCCTGTTAGTTTGACATCAACACCATGCAAAGTTTTGGAGCAAGAACAGCTAAGACCAGGGAAGGAGGGGGTAATGTGTAATTTACAAAATAATTTATCAGAGCTAAATTGTTTCCAGATAATTTAATAGCTTTCCTTTCTAGGACCAGTTCTTCCCTACACAGGGGATGAATTACATCTATTTCACTTTCTGTGAGCTTCTGATACATTATCTACGGATTTGGGCTTTGGGGCTGCAAGTGAATAAAGGGAATTTACAATTGTTCACACTGAAGAGGGACTTACCAGCAAAGGAGTCGTTACCTATGGTAATTCTCAGAGACAGTTCTGAAACTGCAGCTGCTAAGGAGGCAAAGACTCATGGAGAAATGTAGGCTGGAAGGGACCTCTGAAAACCCAACCTCCTATTCAGGGCAGAGCTGACTTCAAAGTTAGATATGTTCGGTATGGACATGGTGGCTGAAGATTAAAAATTACACATGAGCTTTGAGATTTGCAGGGGACATAAGGTTGGGAAGTACTACCAAGCCTGACAGAAGGATATCGCTTGTGATTGAAATGGTTCAGGTGAAGTGACAGGTGATAATACAAAGCAGAGCCATTCTCAGAGCTTCTCAAAAAAGGGTGTTTTTTGGTCATGTTTGCTATATGGCAGTCAGGAGTTTAAAGCAAGCAAACAAACAAACAAACAAAAATGACAACAAAACCTCACGTTCATGCACTGTTAGCACAAGGAGGACTGAAAAAGTTTAGTGGTTATATAGTGTGTATGGCTATTCATTTTTTTTTCCCTCCAGTATGAATACACTGGACAAGGCAGCCCTGACACTCATTTGAGACATGAGGCACAGTTCTGCCACTTGTATTCACATTGAACTTAGGAGGAAGAGTTCACAAGACAGAAGGAACAAGTTGCCTATTGCCTGGAAGGGAATGAAAGGACATCATTCTGCCCGGCCAGATGCCAGTTGAGAGAAGAATATGTTGTCTCTACGTAAATGAATTTCTTGAGTAAATATCAAGGAGAAATAGGAAATGTGTAAGTTGGGAGACACATCTGAAATGATGACTGCAGTTGGCTTATGAGCAAGTTTGGACGGGAAATTGGTAGAAACTTCCCATTTTAAGAATAAAGTGCACCATAGATATGAAGTCAGCATTCACCTAAAGAGTAATGGCCAACTCAAATCCCCCACAAGAAAGCAGTGGACAAACCAGAACACTAACAAACATGTTGGGGTCTAGAGTCAAATAGATATACCTAACTTTACTATGCCTAAACATCTGAGGGATTGCTTTTAGAGGCTGAGGGCTTGTACCCCATTTCCAATCACTTTCTCTGTGCCCCCTTCCCCAGAGAAGGAAGCTGCTTGGCTTCCCTGCCCTCTGATTCAGCTGCCCGCTGAGGCTGCGCGCCCCTCAGCACCTCTAAGCAGCAGCACCTTCACGTCTCCTCCTGCACCAGCAGCACATCAGCGCCTCTTGTTCCAGCAGCAGGACATCGGCGTCTCCCATTGCACCATGCAGACCTCCACGCCTCGAGTGCCACCAGCAGTACTCAATGCGAGCTGGACGCTCAGGGCACTTATGGCCACCCACCTTTGTGAGGTCAAAGGCTGACAGTGACCCTCTGCTGACCTCACACGGCTCTCGGGCGCCCCGATGGCAGAGGTTACGGCGCTAAGCTGACTGCCAGGAGAAAAGGCTGACATGAAATGGCTGCTCCACAATGCCAGGAGCAAGGTCTGCTGGAATGGGGGTTCGGAGCGGAGCTCGGCCTTGGGCCTGGGAACTGTGCCTGGGAGCCAGGGACGTCCTTGGTGTGCAGCTGGACACCTGGGCCTGAGAAAGCAAGGTTTCTTTAGAGAGAATTGGAAGCATCGTCACCTAGTGGCTGTGTCAGGGGGACGAGAGAAATGCACAGCATCTCTTGGTTCCCTGAAGTGCATGTGTCCTACGCCCTTGGATGTCTCCATGATAGAAAAAGGGACTGATTTTTACCCAAAACAGAGCTCCTTTCTCTCGGGAGCTTCTCATGCTGCGTGTCCTCCTCTCTTTCTTGCATTTGGCTATGACTTTAGGCTTGTTCTTGCTACTCCTTAAGCAGACTGAAGCTTCCCCGGAACATCACATTAACTGCTTTTCACTACCTCTAAGTGCCTTTCCTCCGCTTCTCATCTAATTAATTAGTGCTATCCTCTTCACGCCTGCTACAGAGGTATCTTTCCTACCTGGTACAAGCTAGAAGAGCTTAGCAGCATCCATACGTCTCTTTCCTTTAGTCCTCACAGTAGACTTGCTCGAGGTAATTTGTGTTGAGCAGTAATCAAGAGAAAGTGTCACCAAGCCAAGGCTGCATTTGCTTGTGTCTTATGGAATCCCTGCAGCTGTGTCCCCTCCCAGCTTCCTGTGTGCCCCAAGCATCCTCGCTTGCAGGGCCGTAGAAGATGCAGAAAAGTCCTGGCCTTAGTGGAAGCACTGCCCTGCAAGAGCTAAGACATCCCTCTTAGCAGCTCACTGTAGCCCCGAAATCCCAAAAAACGGCACGTGCCAGCTACTGGGAAGGAAATGAACTCCGCCATTGTGATATACCCGCTCAAGGCCCTGCTCTTTGGCCCAGGTGTCTATGAGGTGGTTTTGGAAATGAATCCTGTTGCGTGACTCCGTTCTTTCTGGGTGCTACTTTTCAGTTTAAAGCGGTTACTCCTTGTCCTGTCACTCCAGGCCCTGATAAAGACTCCCTCCCCAGCTTTCCTACAGGTTGCCTTTACGTACAGGAAGGCTCTCCCTGGTGTCGCAGTAAGCTCACCTGTTACCCAGGTGTCACAGTTATTTCCTGTGATAGGAATAATGACCAGGGTTAATCTATTGCAGGTGATTTCATACAATTATAGAAAAGCTTTTGTTGGAAAGCACCTTAGAGGTCTCCAGATCACCCGCGTACTTCAAGCAGGGCCATTTTTAAAGCCCTGTCATATTGTTCAGGGGCTTGTACAGTCAAATTTTGAATGGCCCCAGCAAGAGACCCTACACTCTCACTGTGTCCCTTTGCCAGTGCCTAGGCAGAGTGTGCTTCCCCTGCTGGTCCTGGTGAGATGAACTGATACAAGTTTTGAGAAAACAGAAGTTTATGCTACTGCATGAAGTACCCTTTGTAACATTTTTTTTTTTTAACCTTTACTGTTTCATATCTGAAATTTGAAATTCATCAGGGAACTCAGCCTGGCACACAGTAAAACTGATGGCAGATACTTCACAATATTATTCGAATTTCACGTAAATAGAACAGACTAGCAACTTACTTAGGAGAAGTAATACGATTTCAGAAATATTCAAAACCAAAGGCATTCCAAACTAAGTTTAAGTTCAGAGGAAATCCAAAGGAAAAACTAATTTTGAAACTAATAATCAGAGAACATAATCTTCTACAAACGATAGATTTTCCTCCTGTATTGGGTAATTTTGATCTGTCTTTAATGATCATCTAGACATGGCTTTGACACCGAGTATTTTGCTTTGCCACTGCATTAAGTCTTCTTCTCATGTGTGGTAAATGTCCTGCTCTCATGGGATGGGCCTAGGAGACATACGCACTGTGTCTCATGATGCTTGGCTATCATCTTAAATCTGTGAGAAGAGGAAAGGTCTCGCTGCTTCCTGAACAGGGAATTGGATGTCTGCAGTTGAGAACCCTCTGTCTAATCCAGAAACGTGAAGGAAGGAGTTTGCTGGATTGCAAGTGACAGTGAAGAAAGCCACAGATGACATATCAAACTGATTAAAATGTTATTTAGCTCAGGGCATGGCTAATGATGTGGAGCTGGAATAGTTTGACGATTGTAATTACGCTCACTATCATTGTTATTTGTTTACAGGATGGTAATGCCTAAAGGTCCCGCTGGAGCCTGAAACAAGGTTGTGCTGGGTGCTGCACGTGCATATATCAGTGGCGATTTGAGAGCTAGTGATACAAACAGACAAAACAGAGATTGAAAGGAGAAACAGAGGGATAGAGAGAAGAAGATCTCCCTGCAGGTCATTTAGGGGAACCAGCCATGAGTACAGTGCATCCAGGTCTCCAGTGCTCTGCTGGCCCAGCCAGATGAATGGAAAACATTGCAGCTTTGGAAAAATAGTGTTTCTTCTAATTCTTTGGCCACAGTTTTGATGTTTTAGGACTGCTTTTTTTTTTTTTTTTTCCTTCCTTTTTTTCTTTTCCCCATTTGTGCTAGAAAAGGTGAACTTTTCAAATACCTATTCTGAATTAAAATATCGTTTTCATTGTTATGTTTCTGTTTTGTTGGCACTATTCATAATGACTTCTACCCTTCAGTGGCAGCAAAAGCTTATCATACCGTACAATTGGAAAGATCACAGAAAACTTCAGAGCTTTTGAAGAAAGGTGAGGAAAATCCATTCCCTGTTCTAGGCAGAGAGAGTGGCTGATTTCCAGAAAGGTAAATGGGCAGGATAAGGCCACTTCATGTTCACTGATGGCCAGTTGTACGGACTGTGAAGATAATGGACTACCAGCACAAGAGACGGTGCCAATAATCTAATCCAATCCAATCTATTTCAAGTGGTAGAGACCTGATACTCTATGACAATGTGAGGAAGACCTAACTGTCAGGCAAACTTTGAGATGATCATGTTCAGGATCTAAAACTGTTATGACAAGTGTCAACACAGGAAGGGTGAAACAAAGGCATGAATGTCATACAAGTACTGATAAATCTCAGGAAGGCTGGAAACCAAGGCAAATGGATGGAATAAGATGGTGCTTTGTGTTAGCAAGAAGCAGAGGATGGAGAAATTAAATGTTATGGGTCAGCAAAAGAGTGGTTTTGTGCAAATCACTGCTAAAGATAGACAGCCTTGCTAGCCTGCTCTTTGCTCTTAGCTCCAGTCTAATAGTGAATTATCTCTGTACAGTTATCAGACACGTAAACAATAATGGGAATTATGGGAGACTTTAACTTCCCAGCAAAAGATTGAAAGATAATTACCACTTATGTTCACAGAGGTGTACTATGTGATGGATTTCTTCCCAAAAGTGAAAAAATATAAGACCATTTTAGACTTGGCTCCTGTATGGGTTTAAATGTAGTAAAATTTGAATAAAGTGTGATCATGAGCTGACTTTTCTCATTTTACATTTCACGACAGACAAAACCAGGTTTAGAATGAAGGTTTTGAGGCTTAGAAATGCAAACTTTGAAATCTAAGGAAATGAATAATTGAGTCTGACTAAGCAGCTCTGGGACTTGAGTGCAGAGAAGGCATAGTTAAAATTCAAAATTCAAAGAGGAAAAAAGCGATGAGAAAAGGCATGTTTCAGAGGTTAAAAACTGCAGAAATAAAGTAAGAATGACCAAAAACCTCCTTCACATAGGAAATTAAACAATAATAGTAAGTGGTACTTAAGCCACAGAAACCAGGGGGAACAAAGAGAACAAATTAGGACAGTTGCACGCTTGAGGCAAAAATAGATCAAAAGTTACTGATGTCTCAAATGCTGCAAATCTTATTTCCTGCATCTAACAGCAACAACAATGTGATATTAAGGGCAGTGACAGGACTCCCATTGAAAAGGAGGGTAGGGCACTAGGCGCAACATCATCTGAGGTGAAATAACAATCTATAGCGATTCAAGTGAAAAATGAAAAGCTGATATCTACCTAGCCTATTAACAGCATTGGCACACAGAACAACAAGTCAAGTAGGAAAAATGCATAACAATTGTGCAAATCAGGGATAGTCCCCAGAATGGGAGAGTAACAAATACACCTCTGTCCAGAAGAGGGTAAAGAGTCATCCAGACAAGTGTGGGCCTGTTAGTTTGACATCAACACCATGCAAAGTTTTGGAGCAAGAACAGCTAAGACCAGGGAAGGAGGGGGTAATGTGTAATTTACAAAATAATTTATCAGAGCTAAATTGTTTCCAGATAATTTAATAGCTTTCCTTTCTAGGACCAGTTCTTCCCTACACAGGGGATGAATTACATCTATTTCACTTTCTGTGAGCTTCTGATACATTATCTACGGATTTGGGCTTTGGGGCTGCAAGTGAATAAAGGGAATTTACAATTGTTCACACTGAAGAGGGACTTACCAGCAAAGGAGTCGTTACCTATGGTAATTCTCAGAGACAGTTCTGAAACTGCAGCTGCTAAGGAGGCAAAGACTCATGGAGAAATGTAGGCTGGAAGGGACCTCTGAAAACCCAACCTCCTATTCAGGGCAGAGCTGACTTCAAAGTTAGATATGTTCGGTATGGACATGGTGGCTGAAGATTAAAAATTACACATGAGCTTTGAGATTTGCAGGGGACATAAGGTTGGGAAGTACTACCAAGCCTGACAGAAGGATATCGCTTGTGATTGAAATGGTTCAGGTGAAGTGACAGGTGATAATACAAAGCAGAGCCATTCTCAGAGATTCTCAAAAAAGGGTGTTTTTTGGTCATGTTTGCTATATGGCAGTCAGGAGTTTAAAGCAAGCAAACAAACAAACAAACAAAAATGACAACAAAACCTCACGTTCATGCACTGTTAGCACAAGGAGGACTGAAAAAGTTTAGTGGTTATATAGTGTGTATGGCTATTCATTTTTTTTTCCCTCCAGTATGAATACACTGGACAAGGCAGCCCTGACACTCATTTGAGACATGAGGCACAGTTCTGCCACTTGTATTCACATTGAACTTAGGAGGAAGAGTTCACAAGACAGAAGGAACAAGTTGCCTATTGCCTGGAAGGGAATGAAAGGACATCATTCTGCCCGGCCAGATGCCAGTTGAGAGAAGAATATGTTGTCTCTACGTAAATGAATTTCTTGAGTAAATATCAAGGAGAAATAGGAAATGTGTAAGTTGGGAGACACATCTGAAATGATGACTGCAGTTGGCTTATGAGCAAGTTTGGACGGGAAATTGGTAGAAACTTCCCATTTTAAGAATAAAGTGCACCATAGATATGAAGTCAGCATTCACCTAAAGAGTAATGGCCAACTCAAATCCCCCACAAGAAAGCAGTGGACAAACCAGAACACTAACAAACATGTTGGGGTCTAGAGTCAAATAGATATACCTAACTTTACTATGCCTAAACATCTGAGGGATTGCTTTTAGAGGCTGAGGGCTTGTACCCCATTTCCAATCACTTTCTCTGTGCCCCCTTCCCCAGAGAAGGAAGCTGCTTGGCTTCCCTGCCCTCTGATTCAGCTGCCCGCTGAGGCTGCCCGCTCCTCAGCACCTCTAAGCAGCAGCACCTTCACGTCTTCTCCTGCACCAGCAGCACATCAGCGCCTCTTGTTCCAGCAGCAGGACATCGGCGTCTCCCATTGCACCATGCAGACCTCCACGCCTCGAGTGCCACCAGCAGTACTCAATGCGAGCTGGACGCTCAGGGCACTTATGGCCACCCACCTTTGTGAGGTCAAAGGCTGACAGTGACTCTCTGCTGACCTCACACGGCTCTCGGGCGCCCCGATGGCAGAGGTTACGGCGCTAAGCTGACTGCCAGGAGAAAAGGCTGACATGAAATGGCTGCTCCACAATGCCAGGAGCAAGGTCTGCTGGAATGGGGGTTCGGAGCGGAGCTCGGCCTTGGGCCTGGGAACTGTGCCTGGGAGCCAGGGACGTCCTTGGTGTGCAGCTGGACACCTGGGCCTGAGAAAGCAAGGTTTCTTTAGAGAGAATTGGAAGCATCGTCACCTAGTGGCTGTGTCAGGGGGACGAGAGAAATGCACAGCATCTCTTGGTTCCCTGAAGTGCACGTGTCCTACGCCCTTGGATGTCTCCATGATAGAAAAAGGGACTGATTTTTACCCAAAACAGAGCTCCTTTCTCTCGGGAGCTTCTCATGCTGCGTGTCCTCCTCTCTTTCTTGTATTTGGCTATGACTTTAGGCTTGTTCTTGCTACTCCTTAAGCAGACTGAAGCTTCCCCGGAACATCACATTAACTGCTTTTCACTACCTCTAAGTGCCTTTCCTCCGCTTCTCATCTAATTAATTAGTGCTATCCTCTTCACGCCTGCTACAGAGGTATCTTTCCTACCTGGTACAAGCTAGAAGAGCTTAGCAGCATCCATACGTCTCTTTCCTTTAGTCCTCACAGTAGACTTGCTCGAGGTAATTTGTGTTGAGCAGTAATCAAGAGAAAGTGTCACCAAGCCAAGGCTGCATTTGCTTGTGCCTTATGGAATCCCTGCAGCTGTGTCCCCTCCCAGCTTCCTGTGTGCCCCAAGCATCCTCGCTTGCAGGGCAGTAGAAGATGCAGAAAAGTCCTGGCCTTAGTGGAAGCACTGCCCTGCAAGAGCTAAGACATCCCTCTTAGCAGCTCACTGTAGCCCCGAAATCCCAAAAAACGGCACGTGCCAGCTACTGGGAAGGAAATGAACTCCGCCATTGTGATATACCCGCTCAAGGCCCTGCTCTTTGGCCCAGGTGTCTATGAGGTGGTTTTGGAAATGAATCCTGTTGCGTGACTCCGTTCTTTCTGGGTGCTACTTTTCAGTTTAAAGCGGTTACTCCTTGTCCTGTCACTCCAGGCCCTGATAAAGACTCCCTCCCCAGCTTTCCTACAGGTTGCCTTTAAGTACAGGAAGGCTCTCCCTGGTGTCGCAGTAAGCTCACCTGTTACCCAGGTGTCACAGTTATTTCCTGTGATAGGAATAATGACCAGGGTTAATCTATTGCAGGTGATTTCATACAATTATAGAAAAGCTTTTGTTGGAAAGCACCTTAGAGGTCTCCAGATCACCCGCGTACTTCAAGCAGGGCCATTTTTAAAGCCCTGCCATATTGCTCAGGGGCTTGTACAGTCAAATTTTGAATGGCCCCAGCAAGAGACCCTACACTCTCACTGTGTCCCTTTGCCAGTGCCTAGGCAGAGTGTGCTTCCCCTGCTGGTCCTGGTGAGATGAACTGATACAAGTTTTGAGAAAACAGAAGTTTATGCTACTGCATGAAGTACCCTTTGTAACATGTTTTTTTTTTAACCTTTACTGTTTCATATCTGAAATTTGAAATTCATCAGGGAACTCAGCCTGGCACACAGTAAAACTGATGGCAGATACTTCACAATATTATTCGAATTTCACGTAAATAGAACAGACTAGCAACTTACTTAGGAGAAGTAATACGATTTCAGAAATATTCAAAACCAAAGGCATTCCAAACTAAGTTTAAGTTCAGAGGAAATCCAAAGGAAAAACTAATTTTGAAACTAATAATCAGAGAACATAATCTTCTACAAACGATAGATTTTCCTCCTGTATTGGGTAATTTTGATCTGTCTTTAATGATCATCTAGACATGGCTTTGACACCGAGTATTTTGCTTTGCCACTGCATTAAGTCTTCTTCTCATGTGTGGTAAATGTCCTGCTCTCATGGGATGGGCCTAGGAGACATACGCACTGTGTCTCATGATGCTTGGCTATCATCTTAAATCTGTGAGAAGAGGAAAGGTCTCGCTGCTTCCTGAACAGGGAATTGGATGTCTGCAGTTGAGAACCCTCTGTCTAATCCAGAAACGTGAAGGAAGGAGTTTGCTGGATTGCAAGTGACAGTGAAGAAAGCCACAGATGACATATCAAACTGATTAAAATGTTATTTAGCTCAGGGCATGGCTAATGATGTGGAGCTGGAATAGTTTGACGATTGTAATTACGCTCACTATCATTGTTATTTGTTTACAGGATGGTAATGCCTAAAGGTCCCGCTGGAGCCTGAAACAAGGTTGTGCTGGGTGCTGCACGTGCATATATCAGTGGCGATTTGAGAGCTAGTGATACAAACAGACAAAACAGAGATTGAAAGGAGAAACAGAGGGATAGAGAGAAGAAGATCTCCCTGCAGGTCATTTAGGGGAACCAGCCATGAGTACAGTGCATCCAGGTCTCCAGTGCTCTGCTGGCCCAGCCAGATGAATGGAAAACATTGCAGCTTTGGAAAAATAGTGTTTCTTCTAATTCTTTGGCCACAGTTTTGATGTTTTAGGACTGCTTTTTTTTTTTTTTTTTCCCTTCCTTTTTTTCTTTTCCCCATTTGTGCTAGAAAAGGTGAACTTTTCAAATACCTATTCTGAATTAAAATATCGTTTTCATTGTTATGTTTCTGTTTTGTTGGCACTATTCATAATGACTTCTACCCTTCAGTGGCAGCAAAAGCTTATCATACCGTACAATTGGAAAGATCACAGAAAACTTCAGAGCTTTTGAAGAAAGGTGAGGAAAATCCATTCCCTGTTCTAGGCAGAGAGAGTGGCTGATTTCCAGAAAGGTAAATGGGCAGGATAAGGCCACTTCATGTTCACTGATGGCCAGTTGTACGGACTGTGAAGATAATGGACTACCAGCACAAGAGACGGTGCCAATAATCTAATCCAATCCAATCTATTTCAAGTGGTAGAGACCTGATACTCTATGACAATGTGAGGAAGACCTAACTGTCAGGCAAACTTTGAGATGATCATGTTCAGGATCTAAAACTGTTATGACAAGTGTCAACACAGGAAGGGTGAAACAAAGGCATGAATGTCATACAAGTACTGATAAATCTCAGGAAGGCTGGAAACCAAGGCAAATGGATGGAATAAGATGGTGCTTTGTGTTAGCAAGAAGCAGAGGATGGAGAAATTAAATGTTATGGGTCAGCAAAAGAGTGGTTTTGTGCAAATCACTGCTAAAGATAGACAGCCTTGCTAGCCTGCTCTTTGCTCTTAGCTCCAGTCTAATAGTGAATTCTCTCTGTACAGTTATCAGACACGTAAACAATAATGGGAATTATGGGAGACTTTAACTTCCCAGCAAAAGATTGAAAGATAATTACCACTTATGTTCACAGAGGTGTACTATGTGATGGATTTCTTCCCAAAAGTGAAAAAATATAAGACCATTTTAGACTTGGCTCCTGTATGGGTTTAAATGTAGTAAAATTTGAATAAAGTGTGATCATGAGCTGACTTTTCTCATTTTACATTTCACGACAGACAAAACCAGGTTTAGAATGAAGGTTTTGAGGCTTAGAAATGCAAACTTTGAAATCTAAGGAAATGAATAATTGAGTCTGACTAAGCAGCTCTGGGACTTGAGTGCAGAGAAGGCATAGTTAAAATTCAAAATTCAAAGAGGAAAAAAGCGATGAGAAAAGGCATGTTTCAGAGGTTAAAAACTGCAGAAATAAAGTAAGAATGACCAAAAACCTCCTTCACATAGGAAATTAAACAATAATAGTAAGTGGTACTTAAGCCACAGAAACCAGGGGGAACAAAGAGAACAAATTAGGACAGTTGCACGCTTGAGGCAAAAATAGATCAAAAGTTACTGATGTCTCAAATGCTGCAAATCTTATTTCCTGCATCTAACAGCAACAACAATGTGATATTAAGGGCAGTGACAGGACTCCCATTGAAAAGGAGGGTAGGGCACTAGGCGCAACATCATCTGAGGTGAAATAACAATCTATAGCGATTCAAGTGAAAAATGAAAAGCTGATATCTACCTAGCCTATTAACAGCATTGGCACACAGAACAACAAGTCAAGTAGGAAAAATGCATAACAATTGTGCAAATCAGGGATAGTCCCCAGAATGGGAGAGTAACAAATACACCTCTGTCCAGAAGAGGGTAAAGAGTCATCCAGACAAGTGTGGGCCTGTTAGTTTGACATCAACACCATGCAAAGTTTTGGAGCAAGAACAGCTAAGACCAGGGAAGGAGGGGGTAATGTGTAATTTACAAAATAATTTATCAGAGCTAAATTGTTTCCAGATAATTTAATAGCTTTCCTTTCTAGGACCAGTTCTTCCCTACACAGGGGATGAATTACATCTATTTCACTTTCTGTGAGCTTCTGATACATTATCTACGGATTTGGGCTTTGGGGCTGCAAGTGAATAAAGGGAATTTACAATTGTTCACACTGAAGAGGGACTTACCAGCAAAGGAGTCGTTACCTATGGTAATTCTCAGAGACAGTTCTGAAACTGCAGCTGCTAAGGAGGCAAAGACTCATGGAGAAATGTAGGCTGGAAGGGACCTCTGAAAACCCAACCTCCTATTCAGGGCAGAGCTGACTTCAAAGTTAGATATGTTCGGTATGGACATGGTGGCTGAAGATTAAAAATTACACATGAGCTTTGAGATTTGCAGGGGACATAAGGTTGGGAAGTACTACCAAGCCTGACAGAAGGATATCGCTTGTGATTGAAATGGTTCAGGTGAAGTGACAGGTGATAATACAAAGCAGAGCCATTCTCAGAGATTCTCAAAAAAGGGTGTTTTTTTGTCATGTTTGCTATATGGCAGTCAGGAGTTTAAAGCAAGCAAACAAACAAACAAACAAAAATGACAACAAAACCTCACGTTCATGCACTGTTAGCACAAGGAGGACTGAAAAAGTTTAGTGGTTATATAGTGTGTATGGCTATGCATTTTTTTTTCCCTCCAGTATGAATACACTGGACAAGGCAGCCCTGACACTCATTTGAGACATGAGGCACAGTTCTGCCACTTGTATTCACATTGAACTTAGGAGGAAGAGTTCACAAGACAGAAGGAACAAGTTGCCTATTGCCTGGAAGGGAATGAAAGGACATCATTCTGCCCAGCCAGATGCCAGTTGAGAGAAGAATATGTTGTCTCTACGTAAATGAATTTCTTGAGTAAATATCAAGGAGAAATAGGAAATGTGTAAGTTGGGAGACACATCTGAAATGATGACTGCAGTTGGCTTATGAGCAAGTTTGGACGGGAAATTGGTAGAAACTTCCCATTTTAAGAATAAAGTGCACCATAGATATGAAGTCAGCATTCACCTAAAGAGTAATGGCCAACTCAAATCCCCCACAAGAAAGCAGTGGACAAACCAGAAAACTAACAAACATGTTGGGGTCTAGAGTCAAATAGATATACCTAACTTTACTATGCCTAAACATCTGAGGGATTGCTTTTAGAGGCTGAGGGCTTGTACCCCATTTCCAATCACTTTCTCTGTGCCCCCTTCCCCAGAGAAGGAAGCTGCTTGGCTTCCCTGCCCTCTGATTCAGCTGCCCGCTGAGGCTGCGCGCCCCTCAGCACCTCTAAGCAGCAGCACCTTCACGTCTCCTCCTGCACCAGCAGCACATCAGCGCCTCTTGTTCCAGCAGCAGGACATCGGCGTCTCCCATTGCACCATGCAGACCTCCACGCCTCGAGTGCCACCAGCAGTACTCAATGCGAGCTGGACGCTCAGGGCACTTATGGCCACCCACCTTTGTGAGGTCAAAGGCTGACAGTGACCCTCTGCTGACCTCACACGGCTCTCGGGCGCCCCGATGGCAGAGGTTACGGCGCTAAGCTGACTGCCAGGAGAAAAGGCTGACATGAAATGGCTGCTCCACAATGCCAGGAGCAAGGTCTGCTGGAATGGGGGTTCGGAGCGGAGCTCGGCCTTGGGCCTGGGAACTGTGCCTGGGAGCCAGGGACGTCCTTGGTGTGCAGCTGGACACCTGGGCCTGAGAAAGCAAGGTTTCTTTAGAGAGAATTGGAAGCATCGTCACCTAGTGGCTGTGTCAGGGGGACGAGAGAAATGCACAGCATCTCTTGGTTCCCTGAAGTGCACGTGTCCTACGCCCTTGGATGTCTCCATGATAGAAAAAGGGACTGATTTTTACCCAAAACAGAGCTCCTTTCTCTCGGGAGCTTCTCATGCTGCGTGTCCTCCTCTCTTTCTTGTATTTGGCTATGACTTTAGGCTTGTTCTTGCTACTCCTTAAGCAGACTGAAGCTTCCCCGGAACATCACATTAACTGCTTTTCACTACCTCTAAGTGCCTTTCCTCCGCTTCTCATCTAATTAATTAGTGCTATCCTCTTCACGCCTGCTACAGAGGTATCTTTCCTACCTGGTACAAGCTAGAAGAGCTTAGCAGCATCCATACGTCTCTTTCCTTTAGTCCTCACAGTAGACTTGCTCGAGGTAATTTGTGTTGAGCAGTAATCAAGAGAAAGTGTCACCAAGCCAAGGCTGCATTTGCTTGTGTCTTATGGAATCCCTGCAGCTGTGTCCCCTCCCAGCTTCCTGTGTGCCCCAAGCATCCTCGCTTGCAGGGCCGTAGAAGATGCAGAAAAGTCCTGGCCTTAGTGGAAGCACTGCCCTGCAAGAGCTAAGACATCCCTCTTAGCAGCTCACTGTAGCCCCGAAATCCCAAAAAACGGCACGTGCCAGCTACTGGGAAGGAAATGAACTCCGCCATTGTGATATACCCGCTCAAGGCCCTGCTCTTTGGCCCAGGTGTCTATGAGGTGGTTTTGGAAATGAATCCTGTTGCGTGACTCCGTTCTTTCTGGGTGCTACTTTTCAGTTTAAAGCGGTTACTCCTTGTCCTGTCACTCCAGGCCCTGATAAAGACTCCCTCCCCAGCTTTCCTACAGGTTGCCTTTAAGTACAGGAAGGCTCTCCCTGGTGTCGCAGTAAGCTCACCTGTTACCCAGGTGTCACAGTTATTTCCTGTGATAGGAATAATGACCAGGGTTAATCTATTGCAGGTGATTTCATACAATTATAGAAAAGCTTTTGTTGGAAAGCACCTTAGAGGTCTCCAGATCACCCGCGTACTTCAAGCAGGGCCATTTTTAAAGCCCTGTCATATTGCTCAGGGGCTTGTACAGTCAAATTTTGAATGGCCCCAGCAAGAGACCCTACACTCTCACTGTGTCCCTTTGCCAGTGCCTAGGCAGAGTGTGCTTCCCCTGCTGGTCCTGGTGAGATGAACTGATACAAGTTTTGAGAAAACAGAAGTTTATGCTACTGCATGAAGTACCCTTTGTAACATTTTTTTTTTTAACCTTTACTGTTTCATATCTGAAATTTGAAATTCATCAGGGAACTCAGCCTGGCACACAGTAAAACTGATGGCAGATACTTCACAATATTATTCGAATTTCACGTAAATAGAACAGACTAGCAACTTACTTAGGAGAAGTAATACGATTTCAGAAATATTCAAAACCAAAGGCATTCCAAACTAAGTTTAAGTTCAGAGGAAATCCAAAGGAAAAACTAATTTTGAAACTAATAATCAGAGAACATAATCTTCTACAAACGATAGATTTTCCTCCTGTATTGGGTAATTTTGATCTGTCTTTAATGATCATCTAGACATGGCTTTGACACCGAGTATTTTGCTTTGCCACTGCATTAAGTCTTCTTCTCATGTGTGGTAAATGTCCTGCTCTCATGGGATGGGCCTAGGAGACATACGCACTGTGTCTCATGATGCTTGGCTATCATCTTAAATCTGTGAGAAGAGGAAAGGTCTCGCTGCTTCCTGAACAGGGAATTGGATGTCTGCAGTTGAGAACCCTCTGTCTAATCTAGAAACGTGAAGGAAGGAGTTTGCTGGATTGCAAGTGACAGTGAAGAAAGCCACAGATGACATATCAAACTGATTAAAATGTTATTTAGCTCAGGGCATGGCTAATGATGTGGAGCTGGAATAGTTTGACGATTGTAATTACACTCACTATCATTGTTATTTGTTTACAGGATGGTAATGCCTAAAGGTCCCGCTGGAGCCTGAAACAAGGTTGTGCTGGGTGCTGCACGTGCATATATCAGTGGCGATTTGAGAGCTAGTGATACAAACAGACAAAACAGAGATTGAAAGGAGAAACAGAGGGATAGAGAGAAGAAGATCTCCCTGCAGGTCATTTAGGGGAACCAGCCATGAGTACAGTGCATCCAGGTCTCCAGTGCTCTGCTGGCCCAGCCAGATGAATGGAAAACATTGCAGCTTTGGAAAAATAGTGTTTCTTCTAATTCTTTGGCCACAGTTTTGATGTTTTAGGACTGCCTTTTTTTTTTTTTTTTCCTTCCTTTTTTTCTTTTCCCCATTTGTGCTAGAAAAGGTGAACTTTTCAAATACCTATTCTGAATTAAAATATCGTTTTCATTGTTATGTTTCTGTTTTGTTGGCACTATTCATAATGACTTCTACCCTTCAGTGGCAGCAAAAGCTTATCATACCGTACAATTGGAAAGATCACAGAAAACTTCAGAGCTTTTGAAGAAAGGTGAGGAAAATCCATTCCCTGTTCTAGGCAGACAGAGTGGCTGATTTCCAGAAAGGTAAATGGGCAGGATAAGGCCACTTCATGTTCACTGATGGCCAGTTGTACGGACTGTGAAGATAATGGACTACCAGCACAAGAGACGGTGCCAATAATCTAATCCAATCCCATCTATTTCAAGTGGTAGAGACCTGATACTCTATGACAATGTGAGGAAGACCTAACTGTCAGGCAAACTTTGAGATGATCATGTTCAGGATCTAAAACTGTTATGACAAGTGTCAACACAGGAAGGGTGAAACAAAGGCATGAATGTCATACAAGTACTGATAAATCTCAGGAAGGCTGGAAACCAAGGCAAATGGATGGAATAAGATGGTGCTTTGTGTTAGCAAGAAGCAGAGGATGGAGAAATTAAATGTTATGGGTCAGCAAAAGAGTGGTTTTGTGCAAATCACTGCTAAAGATAGACAGCCTTGCTAGCCTGCTCTTTGCTCTTAGCTCCAGTCTAATAGTGAATTATCTCTGTACAGTTATCAGACACGTAAACAATAATGGGAATTATGGGAGACTTTAACTTCCCAGCAAAAGATTGAAAGATAATTACCACTTATGTTCACAGAGGTGTACTATGTGATGGATTTCTTCCCAAAAGTGAAAAAATATAAGACCATTTTAGACTTGGCTCCTGTATGGGTTTAAATGTAGTAAAATTTGAATAAAGTGTGATCATGAGCTGACTTTTCTCATTTTACATTTCACGACAGACAAAACCAGGTTTAGAATGAAGGTTTTGAGGCTTAGAAATGCAAACTTTGAAATCTAAGGAAATGAATAATTGAGTCTGACTAAGCAGCTCTGGGACTTGAGTGCAGAGAAGGCATAGTTAAAATTCAAAATTCAAAGAGGAAAAAAGCGATGAGAAAAGGCATGTTTCAGAGGTTAAAAACTGCAGAAATAAAGTAAGAATGACCAAAAACCTCCTTCACATAGGAAATTAAACAATAATAGTAAGTGGTACTTAAGCCACAGAAACCAGGGGGAACAAAGAGAACAAATTAGGACAGTTGCACGCTTGAGGCAAAAATAGATCAAAAGTTACTGATGTCTCAAATGCTGCAAATCTTATTTCCTGCATCTAACAGCAACAACAATGTGATATTAAGGGCAGTGACAGGACTCCCATTGAAAAGGAGGGTAGGGCACTAGGCGCAACATCATCTGAGGTGAAATAACAATCTATAGCGATTCAAGTGAAAAATGAAAAGCTGATATCTACCTAGCCTATTAACAGCATTGGCACACAGAACAACAAGTCAAGTAGGAAAAATGCATAACAATTGTGCAAATCAGGGATAGTCCCCAGAATGGGAGAGTAACAAATACACCTCTGTCCAGAAGAGGGTAAAGAGTCATCCAGACAAGTGTGGGCCTGTTAGTTTGACATCAACACCATGCAAAGTTTTGGAGCAAGAACAGCTAAGACCAGGGAAGGAGGGGGTAATGTGTAATTTACAAAATAATTTATCAGAGCTAAATTGTTTCCAGATAATTTAATAGCTTTCCTTTCTAGGACCAGTTCTTCCCTACACAGGGGATGAATTACATCTATTTCACTTTCTGTGAGCTTCTGATACATTATCTACGGATTTGGGCTTTGGGGCTGCAAGTGAATAAAGGGAATTTACAATTGTTCACACTGAAGAGGGACTTACCAGCAAAGGAGTCGTTACCTATGGTAATTCTCAGAGACAGTTCTGAAACTGCAGCTGCTAAGGAGGCAAAGACTCATGGAGAAATGTAGGCTGGAAGGGACCTCTGAAAACCCAACCTCCTATTCAGGGCAGAGCTGACTTCAAAGTTAGATATGTTCGGTATGGACATGGTGGCTGAAGATTAAAAATTACACATGAGCTTTGAGATTTGCAGGGGACATAAGGTTGGGAAGTACTACCAAGCCTGACAGAAGGATATCGCTTGTGATTGAAATGGTTCAGGTGAAGTGACAGGTGATAATACAAAGCAGAGCCATTCTCAGAGATTCTCAAAAAAGGGTGTTTTTTTGTCATGTTTGCTATATGGCAGTCAGGAGTTTAAAGCAAGCAAACAAACAAACAAACAAAAATGACAACAAAACCTCACGTTCATGCACTGTTAGCACAAGGAGGACTGAAAAAGTTTAGTGGTTATATAGTGTGTATGGCTATGCATTTTTTTTTCCCTCCAGTATGAATACACTGGACAAGGCAGCCCTGACACTCATTTGAGACATGAGGCACAGTTCTGCCACTTGTATTCACATTGAACTTAGGAGGAAGAGTTCACAAGACAGAAGGAACAAGTTGCCTATTGCCTGGAAGGGAATGAAAGGACATCATTCTGCCCAGCCAGATGCCAGTTGAGAGAAGAATATGTTGTCTCTACGTAAATGAATTTCTTGAGTAAATATCAAGGAGAAATAGGAAATGTGTAAGTTGGGAGACACATCTGAAATGATGACTGCAGTTGGCTTATGAGCAAGTTTGGACGGGAAATTGGTAGAAACTTCCCATTTTAAGAATAAAGTGCACCATAGATATGAAGTCAGCATTCACCTAAAGAGTAATGGCCAACTCAAATCCCCCACAAGAAAGCAGTGGACAAACCAGAACACTAACAAACATGTTGGGGTCTAGAGTCAAATAGATATACCTAACTTTACTATGCCTAAACATCTGAGGGATTGCTTTTAGAGGCTGAGGGCTTGTACCCCATTTCCAATCACTTTCTCTGTGCCCCCTTCCCCAGAGAAGGAAGCTGCTTGGCTTCCCTGCCCTCCGATTCAGCTGCCCGCTGAGGCTGCCCGCCCCTCAGCACCTCTAAGCAGCAGCACCTTCACGTCTCCTCCTGCACCAGCAGCACATCAGCGCCTCTTGTTCCAGCAGCAGGACATCGGCGTCTCCCGTTGCACCATGCAGACCTCCACGCCTCGAGTGCCACCAGCAGTACTCAATGCGAGCTGGACGCTCAGGGCACTTATGGCCACCCACCTTTGTGAGGTCAAAGGCTGACAGTGACTCTCTGCTGACCTCACACGGCTCTCGGGCGCCCCGATGGCAGAGGTTACGGCGCTAAGCTGACTGCCAGGAGAAAAGGCTGACATGAAATGGCTGCTCCACAATGCCAGGAGCAAGGTCTGCTGGAATGGGGGTTCGGAGGGGAGCTCGGCCTTGGGCCTGGGAACTGTGCCTGGGAGCCAGGGACGTCCTTGGTGTGCAGCTGGACACCTGGGCCTGAGAAAGCAAGGTTTCTTTAGAGAGAATTGGAAGCATCGTCACCTAGTGGCTGTGTCAGGGGGACGAGAGAAATGCACAGCATCTCTTGGTTCCCTGAAGTGCACGTGTCCTACGCCCTTGGATGTCTCCATGACAGAAAAAGGGACTGATTTTTACCCAAAACAGAGCTCCTTTCTCTCGGGAGCTTCTCATGCTGCGTGTCCTCCTCTCTTTCTTGTATTTGGCTATGACTTTAGGCTTGTTCTTGCTACTCCTTAAGCAGACTGAAGCTTCCCCGGAACATCACATTAACTGCTTTTCACTACCTCTAAGTGCCTTTCCTCCGCTTCTCATCTAATTAATTAGTGCTATCCTCTTCACGCCTGCTACAGAGGTATCTTTCCTACCTGGTACAAGCTAGAAGAGCTTAGCAGCATCCATACGTCTCTTTCCTTTAGTCCTCACAGTAGACTTGCTCGAGGTAATTTGTGTTGAGCAGTAATCAAGAGAAAGTGTCACCAAGCCAAGGCTGCATTTGCTTGTGCCTTATGGAATCCCTGCAGCTGTGTCCCCTCCCAGCTTCCTGTGTGCCCCAAGCATCCTCGCTTGCAGGGCAGTAGAAGATGCAGAAAAGTCCTGGCCTTAGTGGAAGCACTGCCCTGCAAGAGCTAAGACATCCCTCTTAGCAGCTCACTGTAGCCCCGAAATCCCAAAAAACAGCACGTGCCAGCTACTGGGAAGGAAATGAACTCTGTCATTGTGATATACCCGCTCAAGGCCCTGCTCTTTGGCCCAGGTGTCTACGAGGTGGTTTTGGAAATGAATCCTGTTGCGTGACTCCGTTCTTTCTGGGTGCTACTTTTCAGTTTAAAGCGGTTACTCCTTGTCCTGTCACTCCAGGCCCTGATAAAGACTCCCTCCCCAGCTTTCCTACAGGTTGCCTTTAAGTACAGGAAGGCTCTCCCTGGTGTCGCAGTAAGCTCACCTGTTACCCAGGTGTCACAGTTATTTCCTGTGATAGGAATAATGACCAGGGTTAATCTATTGCAGGTGATTTCATACAATTATAGAAAAGCTTTTGTTGGAAAGCACCTTAGAGGTCTCCAGATCACCCGCGTACTTCAAGCAGGGCCATTTTTAAAGCCCTGTCATATTGCTCAGGGGCTTGTACAGTCAAATTTTGAATGGCCCCAGCAAGAGACCCTACACTCTCACTGTGTCCCTTTGCCAGTGCCTAGGCAGAGTGTGCTTCCCCTGCTGGTCCTGGTGAGATGAACTGATACAAGTTTTGAGAAAACAGAAGTTTATGCTACTGCATGAAGTACCCTTTGTAACATTTTTTTTTTAACCTTTACTGTTTCATATCTGAAATTTGAAATTCATCAGGGAACTCAGCCTGGCACACAGTAAAACTGATGGCAGATACTTCACAATATTATTCGAATTTCACGTAAACAGAACAGACTAGCAACTTACTTAGGAGAAGTAATACGATTTCAGAAATATTCAAAACCAAAGGCATTCCAAACTAAGTTTAAGTTCAGAGGAAATCCAAAGGAAAAACTAATTTTGAAACTAATAATCAGAGAACATAATCTTCTACAAACGATAGATTTTCCTCCTGTATTGGGTAATTTTGATCTGTCTTTAATGATCATCTAGACATGGCTTTGACACTGAGTATTTTGCTTTGCCACTGCATTAAGTCTTCTTCTCATGTGTGGTAAATGTCCTGCTCTCATGGGATGGGCCTAGGAGACATACGCACTGTGTCTCATGATGCTTGGCTATCATCTTAAATCTGTGAGAAGAGGAAAGGTCTCGCTGCTTCCTGAACAGGGAATTGGATGTCTGCAGTTGAGAACCCTCTGTCTAATCTAGAAACGTGAAGGAAGGAGTTTGCTGGATTGCAAGTGACAGTGAAGAAAGCCACAGATGACATATCAAACTGATTAAAATGTTATTTAGCTCAGGGCATGGCTAATGATGTGGAGCTGGAATAGTTTGACGATTGTAATTACACTCACTATCATTGTTATTTGTTTACAGGATGGTAATGCCTAAAGGTCCCGCTGGAGCCTGAAACAAGGTTGTGCTGGGTGCTGCACGTGCATATATCAGTGGCGATTTGAGAGCTAGTGATACAAACAGACAAAACAGAGATTGAAAGGAGAAACAGAGGGATAGAGAGAAGAAGATCTCCCTGCAGGTCATTTAGGGGAACCAGCCATGAGTGCAGTGCATCCAGGTCTCCAGTGCTCTGCTGGCCCAGCCAGATGAATGGAAAACATTGCAGCTTTGGAAAAATAGTGTTTCTTCTAATTCTTTGGCCACAGTTTTGATGTTTTAGGACTGCTTTTTTTTTTTTTTTTTCCTTCCTTTTTTTCTTTTCCCCATTTGTGCTAGAAAAGGTGAACTTTTCAAATACCTATTCTGAATTAAAATATCGTTTTCATTGTTATGTTTCTGTTTTGTTGGCACTATTCATAATGACTTCTACCCTTCAGTGGCAGCAAAAGCTTATCATACCGTACAATTGGAAAGATCACAGAAAACTTCAGAGCTTTTGAAGAAAGGTGAGGAAAATCCATTCCCTGTTCTAGGCAGAGAGAGTGGCTGATTTCCAGAAAGGTAAATGGGCAGGATAAGGCCACTTCATGTTCACTGATGGCCAGTTGTACGGACTGTGAAGATAATGGACTACCAGCACAAGAGACGGTGCCAATAATCTAATCCAATCCAATCTATTTCAAGTGGTAGAGACCTGATACTCTATGACAATGTGAGGAAGACCTAACTGTCAGGCAAACTTTGAGATGATCATGTTCAGGATCTAAAACTGTTATGACAAGTGTCAACACAGGAAGGGTGAAACAAAGGCATGAATGTCATACAAGTACTGATAAATCTCAGGAAGGCTGGAAACCAAGGCAAATGGATGGAATAAGATGGTGCTTTGTGTTAGCAAGAAGCAGAGGATGGAGAAATTAAATGTTATGGGTCAGCAAAAGAGTGGTTTTGTGCAAATCACTGCTAAAGATAGACAGCCTTGCTAGCCTGCTCTTTGCTCTTAGCTCCAGTCTAATAGTGAATTCTCTCTGTACAGTTATCAGACACGTAAACAATAATGGGAATTATGGGAGACTTTAACTTCCCAGCAAAAGATTGAAAGATAATTACCACTTATGTTCATAGAGGTATACTATGTGATGGATTTCTTCCCAAAAGTGAAAAAATATAAGACCATTTTAGACTTGGCTCCTGTATGGGTTTAAATGTAGTAAAATTTGAATAAAGTGTGATCATGAGCTGACTTTTCTCATTTTACATTTCACAACAGACAAAACCAGGTTTAGAATGAAGGTTTTGAGGCTTAGAAATGCAAACTTTGAAATCTAAGGAAATGAATAATTGAGTCTGACTAAGCAGCTCTGGGACTTGAGTGCAGAGAAGGCATAGTTAAAATTCAAAATTCAAAGAGGAAAAAAGCGATGAGAAAAGGCATGTTTCAGAGGTTAAAAACTGCAGAAATAAAGTAAGAATGACCGAAAACTTCCTTCACATAGGAAATTAAACAATAATAGTAAGTGGTACTTAAGCCACAGAAACCAGGGGGAACAAAGAGAACAAATTAGGACAGTTGCACGCTTGAGGCAAAAATAGATCAAAAGTTACTGATGTCTCAAATGCTGCAAATCTTATTTCCTGCATCTAACAGCAACAACAATGTGATATTAAGGGCAGTGACAGGACTCCCATTGAAAAGGAGGGTAGGGCACTAGGCGCAACATCATCTGAGGTGAAATAACAATCTATAGCGATTCAAGTGAAAAATGAAAAGCTGATATCTACCTAGCCTATTAACAGCATTGGCACACAGAACAACAAGTCAAGTAGGAAAAATGCATAACAATTGTGCAAATCAGGGATAGTCCCCAGAATGGGAGAGTAACAAATACACCTCTGTCCAGAAGAGGGTAAAGAGTCATCCAGACAAGTGTGGGCCTGTTAGTTTGACATCAACACCATGCAAAGTTTTGGAGCAAGAACAGCTAAGACCAGGGAAGGAGGGGGTAATGTGTAATTTACAAAATAATTTATCAGAGCTAAATTGTTTCCAGATAATTTAATAGCTTTCCTTTCTAGGACCAGTTCTTCCCTACACAGGGGATGAATTACATCTATTTCACTTTCTGTGAGCTTCTGATACATTATCTACGGATTTGGGCTTTGGGGCTGCAAGTGAATAAAGGGAATTTACAATTGTTCACACTGAAGAGGGACTTACCAGCAAAGGAGTCGTTACCTATGGTAATTCTCAGAGACAGTTCTGAAACTGCAGCTGCTAAGGAGGCAAAGACTCATGGAGAAATGTAGGCTGGAAGGGACCTCTGAAAACCCAACCTCCTATTCAGGGCAGAGCTGACTTCAAAGTTAGATATGTTCGGTATGGACATGGTGGCTGAAGATTAAAAATTACACATGAGCTTTGAGATTTGCAGGGGACATAAGGTTGGGAAGTACTACCAAGCCTGACAGAAGGATATCGCTTGTGATTGAAATGGTTCAGGTGAAGTGACAGGTGATAATACAAAGCAGAGCCATTCTCAGAGATTCTCAAAAAAGGGTGTTTTTTGGTCATGTTTGCTATATGGCAGTCAGGAGTTTAAAGCAAGCAAACAAACAAACAAACAAAAATGACAACAAAACCTCACGTTCATGCACTGTTAGCACAAGGAGGACTGAAAAAGTTTAGTGGTTATATAGTGTGTATGGCTATTCATTTTTTTTTCCCTCCAGTATGAATACACTGGACAAGGCAGCCCTGACACTCATTTGAGACATGAGGCACAGTTCTGCCACTTGTATTCACATTGAACTTAGGAGGAAGAGTTCACAAGACAGAAGGAACAAGTTGCCTATTGCCTGGAAGGGAATGAAAGGACATCATTCTGCCCAGCCAGATGCCAGTTGAGAGAAGAATATGTTGTCTCTACGTAAATGAATTTCTTGAGTAAATATCAAGGAGAAATAGGAAATGTGTAAGTTGGGAGACACATCTGAAATGATGACTGCAGTTGGCTTATGAGCAAGTTTGGACGGGAAATTGGTAGAAACTTCCCATTTTAAGAATAAAGTGCACCATAGATATGAAGTCAGCATTCACCTAAACAGTAATGGCCAACTCAAATCCCCCACAAGAAAGCAGTGGACAAACCAGAACACTAACAAACATGTTGGGGTCTAGAGTCAAATAGATATACCTAACTTTACTATGCCTAAACATCTGAGGGATTGCTTTTAGAGGCTGAGGGCTTGTACCCCATTTCCAATCACTTTCTCTGTGCCCCCTTCCCCAGAGAAGGAAGCTGCTTGGCTTCCCTGCCCTCTGATTCAGCTGCCCGCTGAGGCTGCCCGCTCCTCAGCACCTCTAAGCAGCAGCACCTTCACGTCTCCTCCTGCACCAGCAGCACATCAGCGCCTCTTGTTCCAGCAGCAGGACATCGGCGTCTCCCATTGCACCATGCAGACCTCCACGCCTCGAGTGCCACCAGCAGTACTCAATGCGAGCTGGACGCTCAGGGCACTTATGGCCACCCACCTTTGTGAGGTCAAAGGCTGACAGTGACTCTCTGCTGACCTCACACGGCTCTCGGGCGCCCCGATGGCAGAGGTTACGGCGCTAAGCTGACTGCCAGGAGAAAAGGCTGACATGAAATGGCTGCTCCACAATGCCAGGAGCAAGGTCTGCTGGAATGGGGGTTCGGAGCGGAGCTCGGCCTTGGGCCTGGGAACTGTGCCTGGGAGCCAGGGACGTCCTTGGTGTGCAGCTGGACACCTGGGCCTGAGAAAGCAAGGTTTCTTTAGAGAGAATTGGAAGCATCGTCACCTAGTGGCTGTGTCAGGGGGACGAGAGAAATGCACAGCATCTCTTGGTTCCCTGAAGTGCACGTGTCCTACGCCCTTGGATGTCTCCATGATAGAAAAAGGGACTGATTTTTACCCAAAACAGAGCTCCTTTCTCTCGGGAGCTTCTCATGCTGCGTGTCCTCCTCTCTTTCTTGTATTTGGCTATGACTTTAGGCTTGTTCTTGCTACTCCTTAAGCAGACTGAAGCTTCCCCGGAACATCACATTAACTGCTTTTCACTACCTCTAAGTGCCTTTCCTCCGCTTCTCATCTAATTAATTAGTGCTATCCTCTTCACGCCTGCTACAGAGGTATCTTTCCTACCTGGTACAAGCTAGAAGAGCTTAGCAGCATCCATACGTCTCTTTCCTTTAGTCCTCACAGTAGACTTGCTCGAGGTAATTTGTGTTGAGCAGTAATCAAGAGAAAGTGTCACCAAGCCAAGGCTGCATTTGCTTGTGTCTTATGGAATCCCTGCAGCTGTGTCCCCTCCCAGCTTCCTGTGTGCCCCAAGCATCCTCGCTTGCAGGGCAGTAGAAGATGCAGAAAAGTCCTGGCCTTAGTGGAAGCACTGCCCTGCAAGAGCTAAGACATCCCTCTTAGCAGCTCACTGTAGCCCCGAAATCCCAAAAAACGGCACGTGCCAGCTACTGGGAAGGAAATGAACTCTGTCATTGTGATATACCCGCTCAAGGCCCTGCTCTTTGGCCCAGGTGTCTATGAGGTGGTTTTGGAAATGAATCCTGTTGCGTGACTCCGTTCTTTCTGGGTGCTACTTTTCAGTTTAAAGCGGTTACTCCTTGTCCTGTCACTGCAGGCCCTGATAAAGACTCCCTCCCCAGCTTTCCTACAGGTTGCCTTTAAGTACAGGAAGGCTCTCCCTGGTGTCGCAGTAAGCTCACCTGTTACCCAGGTGTCACAGTTATTTCCTGTGATAGGAATAATGACCAGGGTTAATCTATTGCAGGTGATTTCATACAATTATAGAAAAGCTTTTGTTGGAAAGCACCTTAGAGGTCTCCAGATCACCCGCGTACTTCAAGCAGGGCCATTTTTAAAGCCCTGTCATATTGCTCAGGGGCTTGTACAGTCAAATTTTGAATGGCCCCAGCAAGAGACCCTACACTCTCACTGTGTCCCTTTGCCAGTGCCTAGGCAGAGTGTGCTTCCCCTGCTGGTCCTGGTGAGATGAACTGATACAAGTTTTGAGAAAACAGAAGTTTATGCTACTGCATGAAGTACCCTTTGTAACATTTTTTTTTTTAACCTTTACTGTTTCATATCTGAAATTTGAAATTCATCAGGGAACTCAGCCTGGCACACAGTAAAACTGATGGCAGATACTTCACAATATTATTCGAATTTCACGTAAATAGAACAGACTAGCAACTTACTTAGGAGAAGTAATACGATTTCAGAAATATTCAAAACCAAAGGCATTCCAAACTAAGTTTAAGTTCAGAGGAAATCCAAAGGAAAAACTAATTTTGAAACTAATAATCAGAGAACATAATCTTCTACAAACGATAGATTTTCCTCCTGTATTGGGTAATTTTGATCTGTCTTTAATGATCATCTAGACATGGCTTTGACACCGAGTATTTTGCTTTGCCACTGCATTAAGTCTTCTTCTCATGTGTGGTAAATGTCCTGCTCTCATGGGATGGGCCTAGGAGACATACGCACTGTGTCTCATGATGCTTGGCTATCATCTTAAATCTGTGAGAAGAGGAAAGGTCTCGCTGCTTCCTGAACAGGGAATTGGATGTCTGCAGTTGAGAACCCTCTGTCTAATCTAGAAACGTGAAGGAAGGAGTTTGCTGGATTGCAAGTGACAGTGAAGAAAGCCACAGATGACATATCAAACTGATTAAAATGTTATTTAGCTCAGGGCATGGCTAATGATGTGGAGCTGGAATAGTTTGACGATTGTAATTACACTCACTATCATTGTTATTTGTTTACAGGATGGTAATGCCTAAAGGTCCCGCTGGAGCCTGAAACAAGGTTGTGCTGGGTGCTGCACGTGCATATATCAGTGGCGATTTGAGAGCTAGTGATACAAACAGACAAAACAGAGATTGAAAGGAGAAACAGAGGGATAGAGAGAAGAAGATCTCCCTGCAGGTCATTTAGGGGAACCAGCCATGAGTACAGTGCATCCAGGTCTCCAGTGCTCTGCTGGCCCAGCCAGATGAATGGAAAACATTGCAGCTTTGGAAAAATAGTGTTTCTTCTAATTCTTTGGCCACGGTTTTGATGTTTTAGGACTGCTTTTTTTTTTTTTTTTCCTTCCTTTTTTTCTTTTCCCCATTTGTGCTAGAAAAGGTGAACTTTTCAAATACCTATTCTGAATTAAAATATCGTTTTCATTGTTATGTTTCTGTTTTGTTGGCACTATTCATAATGACTTCTACCCTTCAGTGGCAGCAAAAGCTTATCATACCGTACAATTGGAAAGATCACAGAAAACTTCAGAGCTTTTGAAGAAAGGTGAGGAAAATCCATTCCCTGTTCTAGGCAGAGAGAGTGGCTGATTTCCAGAAAGGTAAATGGGCAGGATAAGGCCACTTCATGTTCACTGATGGCCAGTTGTACGGACTGTGAAGATAATGGACTACCAGCACAAGAGACGGTGCCAATAATCTAATCCAATCCAATCTATTTCAAGTGGTAGAGACCTGATACTCTATGACAATGTGAGGAAGACCTAACTGTCAGGCAAACTTTGAGATGATCATGTTCAGGATCTAAAACTGTTATGACAAGTGTCAACACAGGAAGGGTGAAACAAAGGCATGAATGTCATACAAGTACTGATAAATCTCAGGAAGGCTGGAAACCAAGGCAAATGGATGGAATAAGATGGTGCTTTGTGTTAGCAAGAAGCAGAGGATGGAGAAATTAAATGTTATGGGTCAGCAAAAGAGTGGTTTTGTGCAAATCACTGCTAAAGATAGACAGCCTTGCTAGCCTGCTCTTTGCTCTTAGCTCCAGTCTAATAGTGAATTATCTCTGTACAGTTATCAGACACGTAAACAATAATGGGAATTATGGGAGACTTTAACTTCCCAGCAAAAGATTGAAAGATAGTTACCACTTATGTTCACAGAGGTATACTATGTGATGGATTTCTTCCCAAAAGTGAAAAAATATAAGACCATTTTAGACTTGGCTCCTGTATGGGTTTAAATGTAGTAAAATTTGAATAAAGTGTGATCATGAGCTGACTTTTCTCATTTTACATTTCACGACAGACAAAACCAGGTTTAGAATGAAGGTTTTGAGGCTTAGAAATGCAAACTTTGAAATCTAAGGAAATGAATAATTGAGTCTGACTAAGCAGCTCTGGGACTTGAGTGCAGAGAAGGCATAGTTAAAATTCAAAATTCAAAGAGGAAAAAAGCGATGAGAAAAGGCATGTTTCAGAGGTTAAAAACTGCAGAAATAAAGTAAGAATGACCAAAAACCTCCTTCACATAGGAAATTAAACAATAATAGTAAGTGGTACTTAAGCCACAGAAACCAGGGGGAACAAAGAGAACAAATTAGGACAGTTGCACGCTTGAGGCAAAAATAGATCAAACGTTACTGATGTCTCAAATGCTGCAAATCTTATTTCCTGCATCTAACAGCAACAACAATGTGATATTAAGGGCAGTGACAGGACTCCCATTGAAAAGGAGGGTAGGGCACTAGGCGCAACATCATCTGAGGTGAAATAACAATCTATAGCGATTCAAGTGAAAAATGAAAAGCTGATATCTACCTAGCCTATTAACAGCATTGGCACACAGAACAACAAGTCAAGTAGGAAAAATGCATAACAATTGTGCAAATCAGGGATAGTCCCCAGAATGGGAGAGTAACAAATACACCTCTGTCCAGAAGAGGGTAAAGAGTCATCCAGACAAGTGTGGGCCTGTTAGTTTGACATCAACACCATGCAAAGTTTTGGAGCAAGAACAGCTAAGACCAGGGAAGGAGGGGGTAATGTGTAATTTACAAAATAATTTATCAGAGCTAAATTGTTTCCAGATAATTTAATAGCTTTCCTTTCTAGGACCAGTTCTTCCCTACACAGGGGATGAATTACATCTATTTCACTTTCTGTGAGCTTCTGATACATTATCTACGGATTTGGGCTTTGGGGCTGCAAGTGAATAAAGGGAATTTACAATTGTTCACACTGAAGAGGGACTTACCAGCAAAGGAGTCGTTACCTATGGTAATTCTCAGAGACAGTTCTGAAACTGCAGCTGCTAAGGAGGCAAAGACTCATGGAGAAATGTAGGCTGGAAGGGACCTCTGAAAACCCAACCTCCTATTCAGGGCAGAGCTGACTTCAAAGTTAGATATGTTCGGTATGGACATGGTGGCTGAAGATTAAAAATTACACATGAGCTTTGAGATTTGCAGGGGACATAAGGTTGGGAAGTACTACCAAGCCTGACAGAAGGATATCGCTTGTGATTGAAATGGTTCAGGTGAAGTGACAGGTGATAATACAAAGCAGAGCCATTCTCAGAGCTTCTCAAAAAAGGGTGTTTTTTTGTCATGTTTGCTATATGGCAGTCAGGAGTTTAAAGCAAGCAAACAAACAAACAAACAAAAATGACAACAAAACCTCACGTTCATGCACTGTTAGCACAAGGAGGACTGAAAAAGTTTAGTGGTTATATAGTGTGTATGGCTATTCATTTTTTTTTCCCTCCAGTATGAATACACTGGACAAGGCAGCCCTGACACTCATTTGAGACATGAGGCACAGTTCTGCCACTTGTATTCACATTGAACTTAGGAGGAAGAGTTCACAAGACAGAAGGAACAAGTTGCCTATTGCCTGGAAGGGAATGAAAGGACATCATACTGCCCAGCCAGATGCCAGTTGAGAGAAGAATATGTTGTCTCTACGTAAATGAATTTCTTGAGTAAATATCAAGGAGAAATAGGAAATGTGTAAGTTGGGAGACACATCTGAAATGATGACTGCAGTTGGCTTATGAGCAAGTTTGGACGGGAAATTGGTAGAAACTTCCCATTTTAAGAATAAAGTGCACCATAGATATGAAGTCAGCATTCACCTAAAGAGTAATGGCCAACTCAAATCCCCCACAAGAAAGCAGTGGACAAACCAGAACACTAACAAACATGTTGGGGTCTAGAGTCAAATAGATATACCTAACTTTACTATGCCTAAACATCTGAGGGATTGCTTTTAGAGGCTGAGGGCTTGTACCCCATTTCCAATCACTTTCTCTGTGCCCCCTTCCCCAGAGAAGGAAGCTGCTTGGCTTCCCTGCCCTCTGATTCAGCTGCCCGCTGAGGCTGCCCGCTCCTCAGCACCTCTAAGCAGCAGCACCTTCACGTCTCCTCCTGCACCAGCAGCACATCAGCGCCTCTTGTTCCAGCAGCAGGACATCGGCGTCTCCCATTGCACCATGCAGACCTCCACGCCTCGAGTGCCACCAGCAGTACTCAATGCGAGCCGGACGCTCAGGGCACTTATGGCCACCCACCTTTGTGAGGTCAAAGGCTGACAGTGACTCTCTGCTGACCTCACACGGCTCTCGGGCGCCCCGATGGCAGAGGTTACGGCGCTAAGCTGACTGCCAGGAGAAAAGGCTGACATGAAATGGCTGCTCCACAATGCCAGGAGCAAGGTCTGCTGGAATGGGGGTTCGGAGGGGAGCTCGGCCTTGGGCCTGGGAACTGTGCCTGGGAGCCAGGGACGTTCTTGGTGTGCAGCTGGACACCTGGGCCTGAGAAAGCAAGGTTTCTTTAGAGAGAATTGGAAGCATCGTCACCTAGTGGCTGTGTCAGGAGGACGAGAGAAATGCACAGCATCTCTTGGTTCCCTGAAGTGCACGTGTCCTACGCCCTTGGATGTCTCCATGATAGAAAAAGGGACTGATTTTTACCCAAAACAGAGCTCCTTTCTCTCGGGAGCTTCTCATGCTGCGTGTCCTCCTCTCTTTCTTGTATTTGGCTATGACTTTAGGCTTGTTCTTGCTACTCCTTAAGCAGACTGAAGCTTCCCCGGAACATCACATTAACTGCTTTTCACTACCTCTAAGTGCCTTTCCTCCGCTTCTCATCTAATTAATTAGTGCTATCCTCTTCACGCCTGCTACAGAGGTATCTTTCCTACCTGGTACAAGCTAGAAGAGCTTAGCAGCATCCATACGTCTCTTTCCTTTAGTCCTCACAGTAGACTTGCTCGAGGTAATTTGTGTTGAGCAGTAATCAAGAGAAAGTGTCACCAAGCCAAGGCTGCATTTGCTTGTGCCTTATGGAATCCCTGCAGCTGTGTCCCCTCCCAGCTTCCTGTGTGCCCCAAGCATCCTCGCTTGCAGGGCAGTAGAAGATGCAGAAAAGTCCTGGCCTTAGTGGAAGCACTGCCCTGCAAGAGCTAAGACATCCCTCTTAGCAGCTCACTGTAGCCCCGAAATCCCAAAAAACGGCACGTGCCAGCTACTGGGAAGGAAATGAACTCCGCCATTGTGATATACCCGCTCAAGGCCCTGCTCTTTGGCCCAGGTGTCTATGAGGTGGTTTTGGAAATGAATCCTGTTGCGTGACTCCGTTCTTTCTGGGTGCTACTTTTCAGTTTAAAGCGGTTACTCCTTGTCCTGTCACTCCAGGCCCTGATAAAGACTCCCTCCCCAGCTTTCCTACAGGTTGCCTTTAAGTACAGGAAGGCTCTCCCTGGTGTCGCAGTAAGCTCACCTGTTACCCAGGTGTCACAGTTATTTCCTGTGATAGGAATAATGACCAGGGTTAATCTATTGCAGGTGATTTCATACAATTATAGAAAAGCTTTTGTTGGAAAGCACCTTAGAGGTCTCCAGATCACCCCCGTACTTCAAGCAGGGCCATTTTTAAAGCCCTGTCATATTGCTCAGGTGCTTGTACAGTCAAATTTTGAATGGCCCCAGCAAGAGACCCTACAGTCTCACTGTGTCCCTTTGCCAGTGCCTAGGCAGAGTGTGCTTCCCCTGCTGGTCCTGGTGAGATGAACTGATACAAGTTTTGAGAAAACAGAAGTTTATGCTACTGCATGAAGTACCCTTTGTAACATTTTTTTTTTTAACCTTTACTGTTTCATATCTGAAATTTGAAATTCATCAGGGAACTCAGCCTGGCACACAGTAAAACTGATGGCAGATACTTCACAATATTATTCGAATTTCACGTAAATAGAACAGACTAGCAACTTACTTAGGAGAAGTAATACGATTTCAGAAATATTCAAAACCAAAGGCATTCCAAACTAAGTTTAAGTTCAGAGGAAATCCAAAGGAAAAACTAATTTTGAAACTAATAATCAGAGAACATAATCTTCTACAAACGATAGATTTTCCTCCTGTATTGGGTAATTTTGATCTGTCTTTAATGATCATCTAGACATGGCTTTGACACTGAGTATTTTGCTTTGCCACTGCATTAAGTCTTCTTCTCATGTGTGGTAAATGTCCTGCTCTCATGGGATGGGCCTAGGAGACATACGCACTGTGTCTCATGATGCTTGGCTATCATCTTAAATCTGTGAGAAGAGGAAAGGTCTCGCTGCTTCCTGAACAGGGAATTGGATGTCTGCAGTTGAGAACCCTCTGTCTAATCTAGAAACGTGAAGGAAGGAGTTTGCTGGATTGCAAGTGACAGTGAAGAAAGCCACAGATGACATATCAAACTGATTAAAATGTTATTTAGCTCAGGGCATGGCTAATGATGTGGAGCTGGAATAGTTTGACGATTGTAATTACACTCACTATCATTGTTATTTGTTTACAGGATGGTAATGCCTAAAGGTCCCGCTGGAGCCTGAAACAAGGTTGTGCTGGGTGCTGCACGTGCATATATCAGTGGCGATTTGAGAGCTAGTGATACAAACAGACAAAACAGAGATTGAAAGGAGAAACAGAGGGATAGAGAGAAGAAGATCTCCCTGCAGGTCATTTAGGGGAACCAGCCATGAGTGCAGTGCATCCAGGTCTCCAGTGCTCTGCTGGCCCAGCCAGATGAATGGAAAACATTGCAGCTTTGGAAAAATAGTGTTTCTTCTAATTCTTTGGCCACACTTTTGATGTTTTAGGACTGCTTTTTTTTTTTTTTTTTCCTTCCTTTTTTTCTTTTCCCCATTTGTGCTAGAAAAGGTGAACTTTTCAAATACCTATTCTGAATTAAAATATCGTTTTCATTGTTATGTTTCTGTTTTGTTGGCACTATTCATAATGACTTCTACCCTTCAGTGGCAGCAAAAGCTTATCATACCGTACAATTGGAAAGATCACAGAAAACTTCAGAGCTTTTGAAGAAAGGTGAGGAAAATCCATTCCCTGTTCTAGGCAGACAGAGTGGCTGATTTCCAGAAAGGTAAATGGGCAGGATAAGGCCACTTCATGTTCACTGATGGCCAGTTGTACGGACTGTGAAGATAATGGACTACCAGCACAAGAGACGGTGCCAATAATCTAATCCAATCCAATCTATTTCAAGTGGTAGAGACCTGATACTCTATGACAATGTGAGGAAGACCTAACTGTCAGGCAAACTTTGAGATGATCATGTTCAGGATCTAAAACTGTTATGACAAGTGTCAACACAGGAAGGGTGAAACAAAGGCATGAATGTCATACAAGTACTGATAAATCTCAGGAAGGCTGGAAACCAAGGCAAATGGATGGAATAAGATGGTGCTTTGTGTTAGCAAGAAGCAGAGGATGGAGAAATTAAATGTTATGGGTCAGCAAAAGAGTGGTTTTGTGCAAATCACTGCTAAAGATAGACAGCCTTGCTAGCCTGCTCTTTGCTCTTAGCTCCAGTCTAATAGTGAATTCTCTCTGTACAGTTATCAGACACGTAAACAATAATGGGAATTATGGGAGACTTTAACTTCCCAGCAAAAGATTGAAAGATAATTACCACTTATGTTCACAGAGGTATACTATGTGATGGATTTCTTCCCAAAAGTGAAAAAATATAAGACCATTTTAGACTTGGCTCCTGTATGGGTTTAAATGTAGTAAAATTTGAATAAAGTGTGATCATGAGCTGACTTTTCTCATTTTACATTTCACGACAGACAAAACCAGGTTTAGAATGAAGGTTTTGAGGCTTAGAAATGCAAACTTTGAAATCTAAGGAAATGAATAATTGAGTCTGACTAAGCAGCTCTGGGACTTGAGTGCAGAGAAGGCATAGTTAAAATTCAAAATTCAAAGAGGAAAAAAGCGATGAGAAAAGGCATGTTTCAGAGGTTAAAAACTGCAGAAATAAAGTAAGAATGACCAAAAACCTCCTTCACATAGGAAATTAAACAATAATAGTAAGTGGTACTTAAGCCACAGAAACCAGGGGGAACAAAGAGAACAAATTAGGACAGTTGCACGCTTGAGGCAAAAATAGATCAAAAGTTACTGATGTCTCAAATGCTGCAAATCTTATTTCCTGCATCTAACAGCAACAACAATGTGATATTAAGGGCAGTGACAGGACTCCCATTGAAAAGGAGGGTAGGGCACTAGGCGCAACATCATCTGAGGTGAAATAACAATCTATAGCGATTCAAGTGAAAAATGAAAAGCTGATATCTACCTAGCCTATTAACAGCATTGGCACACAGAACAACAAGTCAAGTAGGAAAAATGCATAACAATTGTGCAAATCAGGGATAGTCCCCAGAATGGGAGAGTAACAAATACACCTCTGTCCAGAAGAGGGTAAAGAGTCATCCAGACAAGTGTGGGCCTGTTAGTTTGACATCAACACCATGCAAAGTTTTGGAGCAAGAACAGCTAAGACCAGGGAAGGAGGGGGTAATGTGTAATTTACAAAATAATTTATCAGAGCTAAATTGTTTCCAGATAATTTAATAGCTTTCCTTTCTAGGACCAGTTCTTCCCTACACAGGGGATGAATTACATCTATTTCACTTTCTGTGAGCTTCTGATACATTATCTACGGATTTGGGCTTTGGGGCTGCAAGTGAATAAAGGGAATTTACAATTGTTCACACTGAAGAGGGACTTACCAGCAAAGGAGTCGTTACCTATGGTAATTCTCAGAGACAGTTCTGAAACTGCAGCTGCTAAGGAGGCAAAGACTCATGGAGAAATGTAGGCTGGAAGGGACCTCTGAAAACCCAACCTCCTATTCAGGGCAGAGCTGACTTCAAAGTTAGATATGTTCGGTATGGACATGGTGGCTGAAGATTAAAAATTACACATGAGCTTTGAGATTTGCAGGGGACATAAGGTTGGGAAGTACTACCAAGCCTGACAGAAGGATATCGCTTGTGATTGAAATGGTTCAGGTGAAGTGACAGGTGATAATACAAAGCAGAGCCATTCTCAGAGCTTCTCAAAAAAGGGTGTTTTTTTGTCATGTTTGCTATATGGCAGTCAGGAGTTTAAAGCAAGCAAACAAACAAACAAACAAAAATGACAACAAAACCTCACGTTCATGCACTGTTAGCACAAGGAGGACTGAAAAAGTTTAGTGGTTATATAGTGTGTATGGCTATTCATTTTTTTTTCCCTCCAGTATGAATACACTGGACAAGGCAGCCCTGACACTCATTTGAGACATGAGGCACAGTTCTGCCACTTGTATTCACATTGAACTTAGGAGGAAGAGTTCACAAGACAGAAGGAACAAGTTGCCTATTGCCTGGAAGGGAATGAAAGGACATCATTCTGCCCAGCCAGATGCCAGTTGAGAGAAGAATATGTTGTCTCTACGTAAATGAATTTCTTGAGTAAATATCAAGGAGAAATAGGAAATGTGTAAGTTGGGAGACACATCTGAAATGATGACTGCAGTTGGCTTATGAGCAAGTTTGGACGGGAAATTGGTAGAAACTTCCCATTTTAAGAATAAAGTGCACCATAGATATGAAGTCAGCATTCACCTAAACAGTAATGGCCAACTCAAATCCCCCACAAGAAAGCAGTGGACAAACCAGAACACTAACAAACATGTTGGGGTCTAGAGTCAAATAGATATACCTAACTTTACTATGCCTAAACATCTGAGGGATTGCTTTTAGAGGCTGAGGGCTTGTACCCCATTTCCAATCACTTTCTCTGTGCCCCCTTCCCCAGAGAAGGAAGCTGCTTGGCTTCCCTGCCCTCTGATTCAGCTGCCCGCTGAGGCTGCCCGCCCCTCAGCACCTCTAAGCAGCAGCACCTTCACGTCTCCTCCTGCACCAGCAGCACATCAGCGCCTCTTGTTCCAGCAGCAGGACATCGGCGTCTCCCATTGCACCATGCAGACCTCCACGCCTCGAGTGCCACCAGCAGTACTCAATGCGAGCTGGACGCTCAGGGCACTTATGGCCACCCACCTTTGTGAGGTCAAAGGCTGACAGTGACTCTCTGCTGACCTCACACGGCTCTCGGGCGCCCCGATGGCAGAGGTTACGGCGCTAAGCTGACTGCCAGGAGAAAAGGCTGACATGAAATGGCTGCTCCACAATGCCAGGAGCAAGGTCTGCTGGAATGGGGGTTCGGAGGGGAGCTCGGCCTTGGGCCTGGGAACTGTGCCTGGGAGCCAGGGACGTCCTTGGTGTGCAGCTGGACACCTGGGCCTGAGAAAGCAAGGTTTCTTTAGAGAGAATTGGAAGCATCGTCACCTAGTGGCTGTGTCAGGGGGACGAGAGAAATGCACAGCATCTCTTGGTTCCCTGAAGTGCACGTGTCCTACGCCCTTGGATGTCTCCATGATAGAAAAAGGGACTGATTTTTACCCAAAACAGAGCTCCTTTCTCTCGGGAGCTTCTCACGCTGCGTGTCCTCCTCTCTTTCTTGTATTTGGCTATGACTTTAGGCTTGTTCTTGCTACTCCTTAAGCAGACTGAAGCTTCCCCGGAACATCACATTAACTGCTTTTCACTACCTCTAAGTGCCTTTCCTCCGCTTCTCATCTAATTAATTAGTGCTATCCTCTTCACGCCTGCTACAGAGGTATCTTTCCTACCTGGTACAAGCTAGAAGAGCTTAGCAGCATCCATACGTCTCTTTCCTTTAGTCCTCACAGTAGACTTGCTCGAGGTAATTTGTGTTGAGCAGTAATCAAGAGAAAGTGTCACCAAGCCAAGGCTGCATTTGCTTGTGCCTTATGGAATCCCTGCAGCTGTGTCCCCTCCCAGCTTCCTGTGTGCCCCAAGCATCCTCGCTTGCAGGGCAGTAGAAGATGCAGAAAAGTCCTGGCCTTAGTGGAAGCACTGCCCTGCAAGAGCTAAGACATCCCTCTTAGCAGCTCACTGTAGCCCCGAAATCCCAAAAAACGGCACGTGCCAGCTACTGGGAAGGAAATGAACTCCGCCATTGTGATATACCCGCTCAAGGCCCTGCTCTTTGGCCCAGGTGTCTACGAGGTGGTTTTGGAAATGAATCCTGTTGCGTGACTCCGTTCTTTCTGGGTGCTACTTTTCAGTTTAAAGCGGTTACTCCTTGTCCTGTCACTCCAGGCCCTGATAAAGACTCCCTCCCCAGCTTTCCTACAGGTTGCCTTTAAGTACAGGAAGGCTCTCCCTGGTGTCGCAGTAAGCTCACCTGTTACCCAGGTGTCACAGTTATTTCCTGTGATAGGAATAATGACCAGGGTTAATCTATTGCAGGTGATTTCATACAATTATAGAAAAGCTTTTGTTGGAAAGCACCTTAGAGGTCTCCAGATCACCCGCGTACTTCAAGCAGGGCCATTTTTAAAGCCCTGTCATATTGCTCAGGGGCTTGTACAGTCAAATTTTGAATGGCCCCAGCAAGAGACCCTACACTCTCACTGTGTCCCTTTGCCAGTGCCTAGGCAGAGTGTGCTTCCCCTGCTGGTCCTGGTGAGATGAACTGATACAAGTTTTGAGAAAACAGAAGTTTATGCTACTGCATGAAGTACCCTTTGTAACATTTTTTTTTTTAACCTTTACTGTTTCATATCTGAAATTTGAAATTCATCAGGGAACTCAGCCTGGCACACAGTAAAACTGATGGCAGATACTTCACAATATTATTCGAATTTCACGTAAATAGAACAGACTAGCAACTTACTTAGGAGAAGTAATACGATTTCAGAAATATTCAAAACCAAAGGCATTCCAAACTAAGTTTAAGTTCAGAGGAAATCCAAAGGAAAAACTAATTTTGAAACTAATAATCAGAGAACATAATCTTCTACAAACGATAGATTTTCCTCCTGTATTGGGTAATTTTGATCTGTCTTTAATGATCATCTAGACATGGCTTTGACACCGAGTATTTTGCTTTGCCACTGCATTAAGTCTTCTTCTCATGTGTGGTAAATGTCCTGCTCTCATGGGATGGGCCTAGGAGACATACGCACTGTGTCTCATGATGCTTGGCTATCATCTTAAATCTGTGAGAAGAGGAAAGGTCTCGCTGCTTCCTGAACAGGGAATTGGATGTCTGCAGTTGAGAACCCTCTGTCTAATCCAGAAACGTGAAGGAAGGAGTTTGCTGGATTGCAAGTGACAGTGAAGAAAGCCACAGATGACATATCAAACTGATTAAAATGTTATTTAGCTCAGGGCATGGCTAATGATGTGGAGCTGGAATAGTTTGACGATTGTAATTACACTCACTATCATTGTTATTTGTTTACAGGATGGTAATGCCTAAAGGTCCCGCTGGAGCCTGAAACAAGGTTGTGCTGGGTGCTGCACGTGCATATATCAGTGGCGATTTGAGAGCTAGTGATACAAACAGACAAAACAGAGATTGAAAGGAGAAACAGAGGGATAGAGAGAAGAAGATCTCCCTGCAGGTCATTTAGGGGAACCAGCCATGAGTGCAGTGCATCCAGGTCTCCAGTGCTCTGCTGGCCCAGCCAGATGAATGGAAAACATTGCAGCTTTGGAAAAATAGTGTTTCTTCTAATTCTTTGGCCACACTTTTGATGTTTTAGGACTGCTTTTTTTTTTTTTTTTTCCTTCCTTTTTTTCTTTTCCCCATTTGTGCTAGAAAAGGTGAACTTTTCAAATACCTATTCTGAATTAAAATATCGTTTTCATTGTTATGTTTCTGTTTTGTTGGCACTATTCATAATGACTTCTACCCTTCAGTGGCAGCAAAAGCTTATCATACCGTACAATTGGAAAGATCACAGAAAACTTCAGAGCTTTTGAAGAAAGGTGAGGAAAATCCATTCCCTGTTCTAGGCAGACAGAGTGGCTGATTTCCAGAAAGGTAAATGGGCAGGATAAGGCCACTTCATGTTCACTGATGGCCAGTTGTACGGACTGTGAAGATAATGGACTACCAGCACAAGAGACGGTGCCAATAATCTAATCCAATCCAATCTATTTCAAGTGGTAGAGACCTGATACTCTATGACAATGTGAGGAAGACCTAACTGTCAGGCAAACTTTGAGATGATCATGTTCAGGATCTAAAACTGTTATGACAAGTGTCAACACAGGAAGGGTGAAACAAAGGCATGAATGTCATACAAGTACTGATAAATCTCAGGAAGGCTGGAAACCAAGGCAAATGGATGGAATAAGATGGTGCTTTGTGTTAGCAAGAAGCAGAGGATGGAGAAATTAAATGTTATGGGTCAGCAAAAGAGTGGTTTTGTGCAAATCACTGCTAAAGATAGACAGCCTTGCTAGCCTGCTCTTTGCTCTTAGCTCCAGTCTAATAGTGAATTATCTCTGTACAGTTATCAGACACGTAAACAATAATGGGAATTATGGGAGACTTTAACTTCCCAGCAAAAGATTGAAAGATAATTACCACTTATGTTCACAGAGGTGTACTATGTGATGGATTTCTTCCCAAAAGTGAAAAAATATAAGACCATTTTAGACTTGGCTCCTGTATGGGTTTAAATGTAGTAAAATTTGAATAAAGTGTGATCATGAGCTGACTTTTCTCATTTTACATTTCACGACAGACAAAACCAGGTTTAGAATGAAGGTTTTGAGGCTTAGAAATGCAAACTTTGAAATCTAAGGAAATGAATAATTGAGTCTGACTAAGCAGCTCTGGGACTTGAGTGCAGAGAAGGCATAGTTAAAATTCAAAATTCAAAGAGGAAAAAAGCGATGAGAAAAGGCATGTTTCAGAGGTTAAAAACTGCAGAAATAAAGTAAGAATGACCAAAAACCTCCTTCACATAGGAAATTAAACAATAATAGTAAGTGGTACTTAAGCCACAGAAACCAGGGGGAACAAAGAGAACAAATTAGGACAGTTGCACGCTTGAGGCAAAAATAGATCAAACGTTACTGATGTCTCAAATGCTGCAAATCTTATTTCCTGCATCTAACAGCAACAACAATGTGATATTAAGGGCAGTGACAGGACTCCCATTGAAAAGGAGGGTAGGGCACTAGGCGCAACATCATCTGAGGTGAAATAACAATCTATAGTGATTCAAGTGAAAAATGAAAAGCTGATATCTACCTAGCCTATTAACAGCATTGGCACACAGAACAACAAGTCAAGTAGGAAAAATGCATAACAATTGTGCAAATCAGGGATAGTCCCCAGAATGGGAGAGTAACAAATACACCTCTGTCCAGAAGAGGGTAAAGAGTCATCCAGACAAGTGTGGGCCTGTTAGTTTGACATCAACACCATGCAAAGTTTTGGAGCAAGAACAGCTAAGACCAGGGAAGGAGGGGGTAATGTGTAATTTACAAAATAATTTATCAGAGCTAAATTGTTTCCAGATAATTTAATAGCTTTCCTTTCTAGGACCAGTTCTTCCCTACACAGGGGATGAATTACATCTATTTCACTTTCTGTGAGCTTCTGATACATTATCTACGGATTTGGGCTTTGGGGCTGCAAGTGAATAAAGGGAATTTACAATTGTTCACACTGAAGAGGGACTTACCAGCAAAGGAGTCGTTACCTATGGTAATTCTCAGAGACAGTTCTGAAACTGCAGCTGCTAAGGAGGCAAAGACTCATGGAGAAATGTAGGCTGGAAGGGACCTCTGAAAACCCAACCTCCTATTCAGGGCAGAGCTGACTTCAAAGTTAGATATGTTCGGTATGGACATGGTGGCTGAAGATTAAAAATTACACATGAGCTTTGAGATTTGCAGGGGACATAAGGTTGGGAAGTACTACCAAGCCTGACAGAAGGATATCGCTTGTGATTGAAATGGTTCAGGTGAAGTGACAGGTGATAATACAAAGCAGAGCCATTCTCAGAGATTCTCAAAAAAGGGTGTTTTTTGGTCATGTTTGCTATATGGCAGTCAGGAGTTTAAAGCAAGCAAACAAACAAACAAACAAAAATGACAACAAAACCTCACGTTCATGCACTGTTAGCACAAGGAGGACTGAAAAAGTTTAGTGGTTATATAGTGTGTATGGCTATTCATTTTTTTTCCCTCCAGTATGAATACACTGGACAAGGCAGCCCTGACACTCATTTGAGACATGAGGCACAGTTCTGCCACTTGTATTCACATTGAACTTAGGAGGAAGAGTTCACAAGACAGAAGGAACAAGTTGCCTATTGCCTGGAAGGGAATGAAAGGACATCATTCTGCCCAGCCAGATGCCAGTTGAGAGAAGAATATGTTGTCTCTACGTAAATGAATTTCTTGAGTAAATATCAAGGAGAAATAGGAAATGTGTAAGTTGGGAGACACATCTGAAATGATGACTGCAGTTGGCTTATGAGCAAGTTTGGACGGGAAATTGGTAGAAACTTCCCATTTTAAGAATAAAGTGCACCATAGATATGAAGTCAGCATTCACCTAAACAGTAATGGCCAACTCAAATCCCCCACAAGAAAGCAGTGGACAAACCAGAACACTAACAAACATGTTGGGGTCTAGAGTCAAATAGATATACCTAACTTTACTATGCCTAAACATCTGAGGGATTGCTTTTAGAGGCTGAGGGCTTGTACCCCATTTCCAATCACTTTCTCTGTGCCCCCTTCCCCAGAGAAGGAAGCTGCTTGGCTTCCCTGCCCTCTGATTCAGCTGCCCGCTGAGGCTGCCCGCTCCTCAGCACCTCTAAGCAGCAGCACCTTCACGTCTCCTCCTGCACCAGCAGCACATCAGCGCCTCTTGTTCCAGCAGCAGGACATCGGCGTCTCCCATTGCACCATGCAGACCTCCACGCCTCGAGTGCCACCAGCAGTACTCAATGCGAGCTGGACGCTCAGGGCACTTATGGCCACCCACCTTTGTGAGGTCAAAGGCTGACAGTGACTCTCTGCTGACCTCACACGGCTCTCGGGCGCCCCGATGGCAGAGGTTACGGCGCTAAGCTGACTGCCAGGAGAAAAGGCTGACATGAAATGGCTGCTCCACAATGCCAGGAGCAAGGTCTGCTGGAATGGGGGTTCGGAGCGGAGCTCGGCCTTGGGCCTGGGAACTGTGCCTGGGAGCCAGGGACGTCCTTGGTGTGCAGCTGGACACCTGGGCCTGAGAAAGCAAGGTTTCTTTAGAGAGAATTGGAAGCATCGTCACCTAGTGGCTGTGTCAGGGGGACGAGAGAAATGCACAGCATCTCTTGGTTCCCTGAAGTGCACGTGTCCTACGCCCTTGGATGTCTCCATGATAGAAAAAGGGACTGATTTTTACCCAAAACAGAGCTCCTTTCTCTCGGGAGCTTCTCATGCTGCGTGTCCTCCTCTCTTTCTTGTATTTGGCTATGACTTTAGGCTTGTTCTTGCTACTCCTTAAGCAGACTGAAGCTTCCCCGGAACATCACATTAACTGCTTTTCACTACCTCTAAGTGCCTTTCCTCCGCTTCTCATCTAATTAATTAGTGCTATCCTCTTCACGCCTGCTACAGAGGTATCTTTCCTACCTGGTACAAGCTAGAAGAGCTTAGCAGCATCCATACGTCTCTTTCCTTTAGTCCTCACAGTAGACTTGCTCGAGGTAATTTGTGTTGAGCAGTAATCAAGAGAAAGTGTCACCAAGCCAAGGCTGCATTTGCTTGTGCCTTATGGAATCCCTGCAGCTGTGTCCCCTCCCAGCTTCCTGTGTGCCCCAAGCATCCTCGCTTGCAGGGCAGTAGAAGATGCAGAAAAGTCCTGGCCTTAGTGGAAGCACTGCCCTGCAAGAGCTAAGACATCCCTCTTAGCAGCTCACTGTAGCCCCGAAATCCCAAAAAACGGCACGTGCCAGCTACCGGGAAGGAAATGAACTCTGTCATTGTGATATACCCGCTCAAGGCCCTGCTCTTTGGCCCAGGTGTCTACGAGGTGGTTTTGGAAATGAATCCTGTTGCGTGACTCCGTTCTTTCTGGGTGCTACTTTTCAGTTTAAAGCGGTTACTCCTTGTCCTGTCACTCCAGGCCCTGATAAAGACTCCCTCCCCAGCTTTCCTACAGGTTGCCTTTAAGTACAGGAAGGCTCTCCCTGGTGTCGCAGTAAGCTCACCTGTTACCCAGGTGTCACAGTTATTTCCTGTGATAGGAATAATGACCAGGGTTAATCTATTGCAGGTGATTTCATACAATTATAGAAAAGCTTTTGTTGGAAAGCACCTTAGAGGTCTCCAGATCACCCGCGTACTTCAAGCAGGGCCATTTTTAAAGCCCTGTCATATTGCTCAGGGGCTTGTACAGTCAAATTTTGAATGGCCCCAGCAAGAGACCCTACACTCTCACTGTGTCCCTTTGCCAGTGCCTAGGCAGAGTGTGCTTCCCCTGCTGGTCCTGGTGAGATGAACTGATACAAGTTTTGAGAAAACAGAAGTTTATGCTACTGCATGAAGTACCCTTTGTAACATTTTTTTTTTTTAACCTTTACTGTTTCATATCTGAAATTTGAAATTCATCAGGGAACTCAGCCTGGCACACAGTAAAACTGATGGCAGATACTTCACAATATTATTCGAATTTCACGTAAATAGAACAGACTAGCAACTTACTTAGGAGAAGTAATACGATTTCAGAAATATTCAAAACCAAAGGCATTCCAAACTAAGTTTAAGTTCAGAGGAAATCCAAAGGAAAAACTAATTTTGAAACTAATAATCAGAGAACATAATCTTCTACAAACGATAGATTTTCCTCCTGTATTGGGTAATTTTGATCTGTCTTTAATGATCATCTAGACATGGCTTTGACACTGAGTATTTTGCTTTGCCACTGCATTAAGTCTTCTTCTCATGTGTGGTAAATGTCCTGCTCTCATGGGATGGGCCTAGGAGACATACGCACTGTGTCTCATGATGCTTGGCTATCATCTTAAATCTGTGAGAAGAGGAAAGGTCTCGCTGCTTCCTGAACAGGGAATTGGATGTCTGCAGTTGAGAACCCTCTGTCTAATCCAGAAACGTGAAGGAAGGAGTTTGCTGGATTGCAAGTGACAGTGAAGAAAGCCACAGATGACATATCAAACTGATTAAAATGTTATTTAGCTCAGGGCATGGCTAATGATGTGGAGCTGGAATAGTTTGACGATTGTAATTACGCTCACTATCATTGTTATTTGTTTACAGGATGGTAATGCCTAAAGGTCCCGCTGGAGCCTGAAACAAGGTTGTGCTGGGTGCTGCACGTGCATATATCAGTGGCGATTTGAGAGCTAGTGATACAAACAGACAAAACAGAGATTGAAAGGAGAAACAGAGGGATAGAGAGAAGAAGATCTCCCTGCAGGTCATTTAGGGGAACCAGCCATGAGTGCAGTGCATCCAGGTCTCCAGTGCTCTGCTGGCCCAGCCAGATGAATGGAAAACATTGCAGCTTTGGAAAAATAGTGTTTCTTCTAATTCTTTGGCCACAGTTTTGATGTTTTAGGACTGCTTTTTTTTTTTTTTTTTTCCTTCCTTTTTTTCTTTTCCCCATTTGTGCTAGAAAAGGTGAACTTTTCAAATACCTATTCTGAATTAAAATATCGTTTTCATTGTTATGTTTCTGTTTTGTTGGCACTATTCATAATGACTTCTACCCTTCAGTGGCAGCAAAAGCTTATCATACCGTACAATTGGAAAGATCACAGAAAACTTCAGAGCTTTTGAAGAAAGGTGAGGAAAATCCATTCCCTGTTCTAGGCAGAGAGAGTGGCTGATTTCCAGAAAGGTAAATGGGCAGGATAAGGCCACTTCATGTTCACTGATGGCCAGTTGTACGGACTGTGAAGATAATGGACTACCAGCACAAGAGACGGTGCCAATAATCTAATCCAATCCAATCTATTTCAAGTGGTAGAGACCTGATACTCTATGACAATGTGAGGAAGACCTAACTGTCAGGCAAACTTTGAGATGATCATGTTCAGGATCTAAAACTGTTATGACAAGTGTCAACACAGGAAGGGTGAAACAAAGGCATGAATGTCATACAAGTACTGATAAATCTCAGGAAGGCTGGAAACCAAGGTAAATGGATGGAATAAGATGGTGCTTTGTGTTAGCAAGAAGCAGAGGATGGAGAAATTAAATGTTATGGGTCAGCAAAAGAGTGGTTTTGTGCAAATCACTGCTAAAGATAGACAGCCTTGCTAGCCTGCTCTTTGCTCTTAGCTCCAGTCTAATAGTGAATTATCTCTGTACAGTTATCAGACACGTAAACAATAATGGGAATTATGGGAGACTTTAACTTCCCGGCAAAAGATTGAAAGATAATTACCACTTATGTTCATAGAGGTATACTATGTGATGGATTTCTTCCCAAAAGTGAAAAAATATAAGACCATTTTAGACTTGGCTCCTGTATGGGTTTAAATGTAGTAAAATTTGAATAAAGTGTGATCATGAGCTGACTTTTCTCATTTTACATTTCACGACAGACAAAACCAGGTTTAGAATGAAGGTTTTGAGGCTTAGAAATGCAAACTTTGAAATCTAAGGAAATGAATAATTGAGTCTGACTAAGCAGCTCTGGGACTTGAGTGCAGAGAAGGCATAGTTAAAATTCAAAATTCAAAGAGGAAAAAAGCGATGAGAAAAGGCATGTTTCAGAGGTTAAAAACTGCAGAAATAAAGTAAGAATGACCAAAAACCTCCTTCACATAGGAAATTAAACAATAATAGTAAGTGGTACTTAAGCCACAGAAACCAGGGGGAACAAAGAGAACAAATTAGGACAGTTGCACGCTTGAGGCAAAAATAGATCAAAAGTTACTGATGTCTCAAATGCTGCAAATCTTATTTCCTGCATCTAACAGCAACAACAATGTGATATTAAGGGCAGTGACAGGACTCCCATTGAAAAGGAGGGTAGGGCACTAGGCGCAACATCATCTGAGGTGAAATAACAATCTATAGCGATTCAAGTGAAAAATGAAAAGCTGATATCTACCTAGCCTATTAACAGCATTGGCACACAGAACAACAAGTCAAGTAGGAAAAATGCATAACAATTGTGCAAATCAGGGATAGTCCCCAGAATGGGAGAGTAACAAATACACCTCTGTCCAGAAGAGGGTAAAGAGTCATCCAGACAAGTGTGGGCCTGTTAGTTTGACATCAACACCATGCAAAGTTTTGGAGCAAGAACAGCTAAGACCAGGGAAGGAGGGGGTAATGTGTAATTTACAAAATAATTTATCAGAGCTAAATTGTTTCCAGATAATTTAATAGCTTTCCTTTCTAGGACCAGTTCTTCCCTACACAGGGGATGAATTACATCTATTTCACTTTCTGTGAGCTTCTGATACATTATCTACGGATTTGGGCTTTGGGGCTGCAAGTGAATAAAGGGAATTTACAATTGTTCACACTGAAGAGGGACTTACCAGCAAAGGAGTCGTTACCTATGGTAATTCTCAGAGACAGTTCTGAAACTGCAGCTGCTAAGGAGGCAAAGACTCATGGAGAAATGTAGGCTGGAAGGGACCTCTGAAAACCCAACCTCCTATTCAGGGCAGAGCTGACTTCAAAGTTAGATATGTTCGGTATGGACATGGTGGCTGAAGATTAAAAATTACATATGAGCTTTGAGATTTGCAGGGGACATAAGGTTGGGAAGTACTACCAAGCCTGACAGAAGGATATCGCTTGTGATTGAAATGGTTCAGGTGAAGTGACAGGTGATAATACAAAGCAGAGCCATTCTCAGAGCTTCTCAAAAAAGGGTGTTTTTTTGTCATGTTTGCTATATGGCAGTCAGGAGTTTAAAGCAAGCAAACAAACAAACAAACAAAAATGACAACAAAACCTCACGTTCATGCACTGTTAGCACAAGGAGGACTGAAAAAGTTTAGTGGTTATATAGTGTGTATGGCTATTCATTTTTTTTTCCCTCCAGTATGAATACACTGGACAAGGCAGCCCTGACACTCATTTGAGACATGAGGCACAGTTCTGCCACTTGTATTCACATTGAACTTAGGAGGAAGAGTTCACAAGACAGAAGGAACAAGTTGCCTATTGCCTGGAAGGGAATGAAAGGACATCATTCTGCCCAGCCAGATGCCAGTTGAGAGAAGAATATGTTGTCTCTACGTAAATGAATTTCTTGAGTAAATATCAAGGAGAAATAGGAAATGTGTAAGTTGGGAGACACATCTGAAATGATGACTGCAGTTGGCTTATGAGCAAGTTTGGACGGGAAATTGGTAGAAACTTCCCATTTTAAGAATAAAGTGCACCATAGATATGAAGTCAGCATTCACCTAAACAGTAATGGCCAACTCAAATCCCCCACAAGAAAGCAGTGGACAAACCAGAACACTAACAAACATGTTGGGGTCTAGAGTCAAATAGATATACCTAACTTTACTATGCCTAAACATCTGAGGGATTGCTTTTAGAGGCTGAGGGCTTGTACCCCATTTCCAATCACTTTCTCTGTGCCCCCTTCCCCAGAGAAGGAAGCTGCTTGGCTTCCCTGCCCTCTGATTCAGCTGCCCGCTGAGGCTGCCCGCCCCTCAGCACCTCTAAGCAGCAGCACCTTCACGTCTCCTCCTGCACCAGCAGCACATCAGCGCCTCTTGTTCCAGCAGCAGGACATCGGCGTCTCCCATTGCACCATGCAGACCTCCACGCCTCGAGTGCCACCAGCAGTACTCAATGCGAGCTGGACGCTCAGGGCACTTATGGCCACCCACCTTTGTGAGGTCAAAGGCTGACAGTGACTCTCTGCTGACCTCACACGGCTCTCGGGCGCCCCGATGGCAGAGGTTACGGCGCTAAGCTGACTGCCAGGAGAAAAGGCTGACATGAAATGGCTGCTCCACAATGCCAGGAGCAAGGTCTGCTGGAATGGGGGTTCGGAGCGGAGCTCGGCCTTGGGCCTGGGAACTGTGCCTGGGAGCCAGGGACGTCCTTGGTGTGCAGCTGGACACCTGGGCCTGAGAAAGCAAGGTTTCTTTAGAGAGAATTGGAAGCATCGTCACCTAGTGGCTGTGTCAGGGGGACGAGAGAAATGCACAGCATCTCTTGGTTCCCTGAAGTGCACGTGTCCTATGCCCTTGGATGTCTCCATGATAGAAAAAGGGACTGATTTTTACCCAAAACAGAGCTCCTTTCTCTCGGGAGCTTCTCATGCTGCGTGTCCTCCTCTCTTTCTTGTATTTGGCTATGACTTTAGGCTTGTTCTTGCTACTCCTTAAGCAGACTGAAGCTTCCCCGGAACATCACATTAACTGCTTTTCACTACCTCTAAGTGCCTTTCCTCCGCTTCTCATCTAATTAATTAGTGCTATCCTCTTCACGCCTGCTACAGAGGTATCTTTCCTACCTGGTACAAGCTAGAAGAGCTTAGCAGCATCCATACGTCTCTTTCCTTTAGTCCTCACAGTAGACTTGCTCGAGGTAATTTGTGTTGAGCAGTAATCAAGAGAAAGTGTCACCAAGCCAAGGCTGCATTTGTTTGTGCCTTATGGAATCCCTGCAGCTGTGTCCGCTCCCAGCTTCCTGTGTGCCCCAAGCATCCTCGCTTGCAGGGCAGTAGAAGATGCAGAAAAGTCCTGGCCTTAGTGGAAGCACTGCCCTGCAAGAGCTAAGACATCCCTCTTAGCAGCTCACTGTAGCCCCGAAATCCCAAAAAACGGCACGTGCCAGCTACTGGGAAGGAAATGAACTCTGCCATTGTGATATACCCGCTCAAGGCCCTGCACTTTGGCCCAGGTGTCTATGAGACGGTTTTGGAAATGAATCCTGTTGTGTGACTCCGTTCTTTCTGGGTGCTACGTCCCCATAAAGCTTGCTTTTCAAGGCCCAGGAGGGTCTGCCGGGCACTGGCCTGGGTTCCCAGCCTGACCCAACTGCTGGGAATCAGGGAGGCTCGGTCGGTGTCTTGTGTTGGGTTTACGAGGACAGGTTCTGGTAGCGGGGGGCTGCAGGGGTGTCCTCTGTGAGGAGAATGCAGCAGCTGCCCCATGTTAGATAAGGGCCGGTTCCAGGAGGCTCCAGAGGGACCCGCTGCTGCCCAGAAGTGAGACAAAACGGATGATGTTTGCGCCTGTGTGAGAGCCCATCTAAGAAAGGGAAAGAAACCTGCTGCACAGCAGCGTCTGGGTCAGGGAGGAGTGAGAAACCTCTCTGCAGCCCCCAAGGTGAGTGCAGCAGGAGGCAGGAGGTGCTCCAGGCTCACAGCAGCAGTTCCCCTGCGGCCTGGGGAGAGGCCCCTGGTGGAGCAGGCTGTCCCCCTGCAGCCCACGGGTCCCACACGGAGCAGATCTCCACGCTGCAGCCCGTGGAGGAGCCCCCGGTGGAGCAGGTGGATGTGGCCTGGAGGAGGCCGCGGCCTGTGGAGAGCCCCCGCAGGAGCAGGCCCGGGCTGGACTGGAACAGGCTCTGCTGAGCCTCTTTTGCCCGTGACGATCATTGTGGAGTGATCTCCCTGTCCTTCTCTCAGCCCTTGAGCCCTTTCCATCCTATTTTCTCCCCTTTCCCTTTGAGGAGGGGCAGGGAGAGAGCGGTTGAGGTGGAGCTCAGCTGCCCAGCTGAGGAAAACCACCACGTCTCTCCCTTGCCGCTGCTGCAGCACGGTGGGTGCAGGCAACACCTGCTGTTCTTCGACCCTCAGCAACCCCACAGCATCTTCCTGGAAGGGATCCCTTTCCTTCACGCCTGACAGGCGCCGCCTCCAGAGGCTTGTGCCCCGTTTCCGATCGCTTTCTCAGTGCCCCCTTCCCCAGAGAAGGATCCCAGCTGCTTGGCTTCCCTGCCCTCCGATTCCAGGCTCCCGGAGCTGTTATCCCAGCATCGCAGCAGCCAGGTGACAATGTGCTCGCCTGCATGACAGCTGAAATCTTGTCCCATGTCTCGCAGCTCGCCCAGGGATGGGGATCACCTGCTTACTGCTGCTTTTCTCTCTTTTCTATTTTATAACAGCCTCCTCTTCCCTGGGATGGCCCTACATTGGGGTCGCCTGCCTCGCCTTCCTCTTGCTCCTTCCCCTTCTTCGGAGGACTTTCTTCCCTGCCTAAACGAGATGACTTCTGCATCCATTCCTTCATCTTGTGTGTGTATTGGCGACTGATACGGCAACGGGGTAGTCCCCGGAGCCAGCTGTAGGGCCTGTCACAGGGTTGGAGTGGCTGCAGGGAACTTCACAGGCCTTGGAGGGGCTGCAGGTAAAATCACAGGGGTTGCAGGGGCTGCAGGTAAAATCACAGGGGTTGGAGGGGCTGCAGGGTGCGTCGCAGGTTTGCATCAGATCAAGATGCATTTCCCTAGAACCACACATTTCCTCCTGAAGGTGCTGAATAGTATTGAATGGTCTTCAAAATGCATAGAGCAGACCCAGCAAACGTACAGCTGGTGCTCGGAAGTAGTTAACTTTTATTTTGTTGCTGTTAATTTTGTATCATGACAACAGATGCAAATATGTATCTTGAGTTGAGGGCAAAGGTGAGCTTGGATCTGAAGCACACAGGCGTTCACTAATGTCCCCCCCATCCTGAGTGAATCCAGAACGACTCGGAAGGAAAAATGAAGTACAAAGCAGTGCGTTGTGATAAAGAGAGTTTAATAGGGTAGAAAAGGAAGAGAACCTAAAAAAATGCCATCCTGTACAACACAGTCAATAAAGTAAATTTAATAAATAAAATTAATAAATATAATAAATAAAATAAATATTAAAATCAATAAAATAATAAATAAAAATGAAACCAATTTTTCGTATTCTAATGAATTCCTATCCCCATCGTGACTTCCCATCCCACTGGTCATTTCCTATCCCAACAACCTCCCGTGTCTGATCCCAAGGCTGAATTCCCAACTCCCATCACCCTCCCATCCACCCAGCCGTCCACCCATTTTCTCCCGTCCGTGCTGGCCATGCCCACATCCATGCACGGACTGAGCATGGGCAGCGGGAGCGGGCTGCATGAAATCCCCTCGGCATCCCAGTGCCAGAACAGCTGCAGGCAGAGGCCTTGCTGAGTGAACACCTACACTAGAGGAATTTAATAAGGAAGGCACTAAAGAAGAGAAATGACCCGAAAGAAGAAAGAAGTTTGGGATCTCAGCCATTTGGTGTCCCAACAAGCAGTTCCCACGCCCAACCTTTCCCACCCCAGCTATTGCCAACATCCCAACAGCTTCCCATTGCAACGTTCATTCGTGACGCGCGCATTTCCCATTGCCCCAGTTGCCCATCCCTGACAGTGGCAAACACTGCCTAGCTGCAGCACTGGAGAAGGGAGAGGGCAAGCGAGAGGGGCAAGGGCTGAGGAGCGTGGCTGAAGCTGGAGCAGGCGCCTGCAGAGGTCTCTGTGCCTGCATGCTGAGCGGGCCCGGGTGCTGCGGGGGCCGTCGAGGAGCGCAGGGTCACGGGTAGCCGTAATACTTGGCTATGGCGTGGTCCTTCTGCCGCTGCACGAAGAATTGCACGGGGCCGATCTTCATCTGGTGGGCCGCCCGCTGCCGCTCCTCCTGGGCCAGCTTCTTCAGGCGCTCCCGCTCGGGACGCTGCTGCGGCGTGATGGGCACCGACGCCTCCTGCTCCTCCAGCGGCGTGGGCGCCGCGTCGCCGCCTGCCCAGGGCCCCACGCAGGGCACGTAGTCCACGCGGGGCTGCGCCGGACGCTGCAGCGTGCGCGGCTGCGTGGGCAGAGGCTCCCGCTGCGCTTGGCCCCCCGCGGCTGGCAGGCACGGCGCTCTGGGCGCCTGCTGCAGGGGAGCTCTCCACGCTCGCGCCGTGCTGCCTGGTGGTGCCGGCACCGCCTGGGCCTTGTCTCCAGCTGGGGGCCGGGGGGCAGCGGGCACAGCGCTGGAGCCTGGCACCGTCGGCGGGGCCCTGGGCATGCTGCTGGGGCCGCTGGAGGTGGGCTGCGGCTGCACACAGGGCGGCTGGCGCACTGGCCCCAGCGCCTTCGCCCTGGCCCCCAGCGGCTGCAAAGTCTCGCTGGGGGTCTTTGTCCCCGGGTGCTGGCGCTGCAGCGTCTTGTCCCCGATGGCTTGGGGACGGAGCCTGTCCTGGGCCCGCACGGCACGGGCACGGGCACGGGGCTTAATGGGGGGGGGCTCCAGCAGCAGCAGCGCTCTCCGGGGAGGCGGTGCCGCTGCTCCTTGCCCCCCAGCAGCCCCCGGGCTTCGGGCCCTCTTGCTGGGCGCCCTGGTGCTGTCGCTCGCCGGCTGCTGCCTGCCGCCGCCCGCTTGGCCGCTGCTGCCAGCCACCGCGCTGTGGCCACCCGTCTTCCCCTGGCACAGCGTCTTGGGGCCTTGGCCACCCTGGCCCAGCAGCGTCGTCTTCTCCTTGCCGGGGGTTTTCTCCGTCGCCGGCCTCCTGTGCTGGGAGCTCTGCGCTGTGCTGGGGGTGCTGGTGGGCGCGGGGCGCTTGGCCCCCCACTTGGTGCCGGTGGGCGCAGGGGCAGGCGGGGGGCTCTTGAGGGGACTCAGAGGGGGATTGGGCAGGGGCCTCCTAAGGGCACTAATAAATTCAGGGCCGGGGGGGCTCTTGAGGGGACCCAGAGGGGGATTGGGCAGGGGTCTCCTAAGGGCACTAATAAATTCAGGGTCGGGGGGGCTCTTGAGGGGACTCAGGCGAGGCTTGGGCAGGGGTCTCCTAAGGGAATTAAGGAATTGAGGGTCGGGGGGTCTCTTGAGGGGACGCGAGGGAGGGTTGGGCAGGGGTCTGCTAAGGGCAGTGAGGAATTCAGGGTGGGGGGGCCTTTTGGGGAGAGTGAAGGGAGGGTTGGGCAGGGGTCTCCTGAGGGCACTGAGCTGGGGACTGGCTGCAGGCTTGAGGGGGGAGCTCGCTGCCGGCACAGCAGGGGGCTGCACCGCCCGCCCACCCTGCACCTTCTCGGGGTGCACCCCAGGGGTTGAGGGTACCTCACCCAGCGCTCTGGTGGCTGCCAGTCCCTGTGTGCTCGGCTCCTCGATGTCCTCGCAGAGGTCGGGCAGCTCAGACAGGAAGCGGCTGAGCACAGGACTGCTGGGGACACCGGGGAAGGCGTCCTGGGGCTCCACGGCATCGAGCCAGCTGAGCAGCTCCTCCAAGCCGGAGATGTCCAGGTCGGCCGGGAGCTGGTCCTGCAGGTGCTGCAGCTGCTGGCTGTCCCCTGCCAGGTGGGGAAAGGCCTCGGCGAAGGCATCGGGGCCCAGCTCAAGCAGCTCCAGGGGCTCCTCAGGCACCTCTGCAACTGTCGCCGCTGAGGAAAAAGCAAGCAAATCCCCCAGGATGGGCGATGCCAGCTTTCCCATGGCTCCTGGGTGTGGGGCGCCCAGCGGCCGGCTGTGCCAGCCCCAAACTCACCGTTGGGCGTCACCGTCTGGGTGCTGGCGGTCGTTGGAGCCTGGGCAGGCTCGGGGGGAGTGGGGCCGGGCAGCGGGGGCCCCTGGTCCTCGCTGAGCCCCACGGCGTGGTCGCAGGGCTCCGGCAGCTGCCCCCGGCTGCTGGTCAGGGTGCGGGGCGCGGGGAGCGCCTGCCCCCGCAGCGGAGGCCCCGGGACGAGGAGTGGTGGGGGGCCGGGGTGGGCAGGGGCCTGCAGCAGGCAGGTGCCTGCGGGGTGCAGGAGCTCCCCATGGAGCACGGCCCCGGGCCCCAGCCAGAGGGGATCCTGGGGCAGCACCGTCCCCGTCCCCACGGGCTGTCCCCACTGGTAGACGGGGGCCCAGGGAGGAGCGGTGTGGGGGAGCTGCCCCACAGCAGGGAGCTGCCCCACGGCGGGGAGCTGCCCAAGCTGCAGGTGGTGCCCCTCGGGTGGGAGGTGCCCCCCAGGTGCCAGCTGCACCCCGGCGGGGAGCTGCAGCACCTGCCCCTGGACCCCCGGCACCACGTGCCAGACGGTGGCCTGGGGCAGCGCGTAGGGGAGGGTGGGTACCTGGGGGGGCTGCAAGGGCAGCGCCATCGCTCCGGGGAGGGAGGGCAGCAGCCAGGCAGCCACCGTTGGCGGCACGGCTGGGACGACGAAGGGGGAGTTTTGCGTCTGCGGAAGCCGCGGAAGCCGTCTGGGGAAACCCTCTGTGGGAAAAAGGGCGCTGGGGTGAGATCTGGGGCGCTGGGCTCGCCAGCAGGGCCGCAGCCCCGGGAGGAGCGGGAGCCGGCTGCTGTACCTGCCATGGTGGCTGGAGAGTGGGGCGGTCGGTTGGGGAACGCGGGCAACGGCCGTTCCGTCCCAACGGCTGACCAGCCCCTCGCCGCCATCTTGGTGAGGACTGCAGCTTTTGGACCCAAGCAGGCTTCCCATCGCAAGACTTTTCCATCCCCATCGGGCTTTCCCTCCCACGCATCATTTGCCATGCCCAGGACGGTTTCACACCAACACTTCCCCGTCCCAAGCATTTCCCGTCCCAGTACCAGCTTTGCATCCTAACGGTCATTTCCCATCCTTACAATTTCACATGATAACAGATTCCCATACGAGATATTTCCCATCGACACGAAGCCTTTCTTAATCCAAAGAGATCTCATCCCAAAGAATTCCCATCTCTCTGATTACTTTTCCAAGTACTTCCTTCCCCAGTGAATGTTACCCACCCCATTAAAGACTTCCCATCCCAATACTTCCCCATCCCCGGAGTGATTTCCCATCCCAAGTCTTTTGCTTCACAATGATTTCAAACCCAGGGAAGATTTCCCATCTCTTTGAGTTCATAGCCCAATGGCTTTCCACCCCAAGGAAGTCTTCCCATCCCAGCAATGATTTCTCGGCCCACTCATCATTTCCCATCCCAATCATTTCCCATTTTCACCATCCAACAGACAGCTTAGCCAGCCCACAGCTAGAGAGAGATCACAACAGGGATTTGGACGATTCTGTTAGATGCAAGGTCACGGAGACTTGGTGTGCTACCGATTGCTCTTTATTACAGATCAACACAGATCGCCAGTACCAAGGGTGCTGGGATGAATCTGGTGAATATGCAGATACAAGGCTCTTACATTTCTTACCAGGAAATAAACAGATATGGGCATTTCTCTCTACCCACCTTAGTAAAAAGATAGGAAGGGTAGAGCACTAATTAAGAGTAGCATGCTCAGCCACCGGCACGGAGGCTGCCCGCTCCTCAGCACCTCTAAGCAGCAGCACCTTCACGTCTCCTCCTGCACCAGCAGCACATCAGCGCCTCTTGTTCCAGCAGCAGGACATCGGCGTCTCCCATTGCACCATGCAGACCTCCACGCCTCGAGTGCCACCAGCAGTACTCAATGCGAGCTGGACGCTCAGGGCACCTATGGCCACCCACCTTTGTGAGGTCAAAGGCTGACAGTGACTCTCTGCTGACCTCACACGGCTCTCGGGCGCCCCGATGGCAGAGGTTACGGCGCTAAGCTGACTGCCAGGAGAAAAGGCTGACATGAAATGGCTGCTCCACAATGCCAGGAGCAAGGTCTGCTGGAATGGGGGTTCGGAGCGGAGCTCGGCCTTGGGCCTGGGAACTGTGCCTGGGAGCCAGGGACGTCCTTGGTGTGCAGCTGGACACCTGGGCCTGAGAAAGCAAGGTTTCTTTAGAGAGAATTGGAAGCATCGTCACCTAGTGGCTGTGTCAGGGGGACGAGAGAAATGCACAGCATCTCTTGGTTCCCTGAAGTGCACGTGTCCTACGCCCTTGGATGTCTCCATGATAGAAAAAGGGACTGATTTTTACCCAAAACAGAGCTCCTTTCTCTCGGGAGCTTCTCATGCTGCGTGTCCTCCTCTCTTTCTTGTATTTGGCTATGACTTTAGGCTTGTTCTTGCTACTCCTTAAGCAGACTGAAGCTTCCCCGGAACATCACATTAACTGCTTTTCGCTACCTCTAAGTGCCTTTCCTCCGCTTCTCATCTAATTAATTAGTGCTATCCTCTTCACGCCTGCTACAGAGGTATCTTTCCTACCTGGTACAAGCTAGAAGAGCTTAGCAGCATCCATACGTCTCTTTCCTTTAGTCCTCACAGTAGACTTGCTCGAGGTAATTTGTGTTGAGCAGTAATCAAGAGAAAGTGTCACCAAGCCAAGGCTGCATTTGCTTGTGTCTTATGGAATCCCTGCAGCTGTGTCCCCTCCCAGCTTCCTGTGTGCCCCAAGCATCCTCGCTTGCAGGGCAGTAGAAGATGCAGAAAAGTCCTGGCCTTAGTGGAAGCACTGCCCTGCAAGAGCTAAGACATCCCTCTTAGCAGCTCACTGTAGCCCCGAAATCCCAAAAAACGGCACGTGCCAGCTACTGGGAAGGAAATGAAGAAAGCCACAGATGACATATCAAACTGATTAAAATGTTATTTAGCTCAGGGCATGGCTAATGATGTGGAGCTGGAATAGTTTGACGATTGTAATTACACTCACTATCATTGTTATTTGTTTACAGGATGGTAATGCCTAAAGGTCCCGCTGGAGCCTGAAACAAGGTTGTGCTGGGTGCTGCACGTGCATATATCAGTGGCGATTTGAGAGCTAGTGATACAAACAGACAAAACAGAGATTGAAAGGAGAAACAGAGGGATAGAGAGAAGAAGATCTCCCTGCAGGTCATTTAGGGGAACCAGCCATGAGTACAGTGCATCCAGGTCTCCAGTGCTCTGCTGGCCCAGCCAGATGAATGGAAAACATTGCAGCTTTGGAAAAATAGTGTTTCTTCTAATTCTTTGGCCACGGTTTTGATGTTTTAGGACTGCTTTTTTTTTTTTTTTTCCTTCCTTTTTTTCTTTTCCCCATTTGTGCTAGAAAAGGTGAACTTTTCAAATACCTATTCTGAATTAAAATATCGTTTTCATTGTTATGTTTCTGTTTTGTTGGCACTATTCATAATGACTTCTACCCTTCAGTGGCAGCAAAAGCTTATCATACCGTACAATTGGAAAGATCACAGAAAACTTCAGAGCTTTTGAAGAAAGGTGAGGAAAATCCATTCCCTGTTCTAGGCAGAGAGAGTGGCTGATTTCCAGAAAGGTAAATGGGCAGGATAAGGCCACTTCATGTTCACTGATGGCCAGTTGTACGGACTGTGAAGATAATGGACTACCAGCACAAGAGACGGTGCCAATAATCTAATCCAATCCAATCTATTTCAAGTGGTAGAGACCTGATACTCTATGACAATGTGAGGAAGACCTAACTGTCAGGCAAACTTTGAGATGATCATGTTCAGGATCTAAAACTGTTATGACAAGTGTCAACACAGGAAGGGTGAAACAAAGGCATGAATGTCATACAAGTACTGATAAATCTCAGGAAGGCTGGAAACCAAGGCAAATGGATGGAATAAGATGGTGCTTTGTGTTAGCAAGAAGCAGAGGATGGAGAAATTAAATGTTATGGGTCAGCAAAAGAGTGGTTTTGTGCAAATCACTGCTAAAGATAGACAGCCTTGCTAGCCTGCTCTTTGCTCTTAGCTCCAGTCTAATAGTTAATTCTCTCTGTACAGTTATCAGACACGTAAACAATAATGGGAATTATGGGAGACTTTAACTTCCCAGCAAAAGATTGAAAGATAATTACCACTTATGTTCATAGAGGTGTACTATGTGATGGATTTCTTCCCAAAAGTGAAAAAATATAAGACCATTTTAGACTTGGCTCCTGTATGGGTTTAAATGTAGTAAAATTTGAATAAAGTGTGATCATGAGCTGACTTTTCTCATTTTACATTTCACGACAGACAAAACCAGGTTTAGAATGAAGGTTTTGAGGCTTAGAAATGCAAACTTTGAAATCTAAGGAAATGAATAATTGAGTCTGACTAAGCAGCTCTGGGACTTGAGTGCAGAGAAGGCATAGTTAAAATTCAAAATTCAAAGAGGAAAAAAGCGATGAGAAAAGGCATGTTTCAGAGGTTAAAAACTGCAGAAATAAAGTAAGAATGACCGAAAACTTCCTTCACATAGGAAATTAAACAATAATAGTAAGTGGTACTTAAGCCACAGAAACCAGGGGGAACAAAGAGAACAAATTAGGACAGTTGCACGCTTGAGGCAAAAATAGATCAAAAGTTACTGATGTCTCAAATGCTGCAAATCTTATTTCCTGCATCTAACAGCAACAACAATGTGATATTAAGGGCAGTGACAGGACTCCCATTGAAAAGGAGGGTAGGGCACTAGGCGCAACATCATCTGAGGTGAAATAACAATCTATAGCGATTCAAGTGAAAAATGAAAAGCTGATATCTACCTAGCCTATTAACAGCATTGGCACACAGAACAACAAGTCAAGTAGGAAAAATGCATAACAATTGTGCAAATCAGGGATAGTCCCCAGAATGGGAGAGTAACAAATACACCTCTGTCCAGAAGAGGGTAAAGAGTCATCCAGACAAGTGTGGGCCTGTTAGTTTGACATCAACACCATGCAAAGTTTTGGAGCAAGAACAGCTAAGACCAGGGAAGGAGGGGGTAATGTGTAATTTACAAAATAATTTATCAGAGCTAAATTGTTTCCAGATAATTTAATAGCTTTCCTTTCTAGGACCAGTTCTTCCCTACACAGGGGATGAATTACATCTATTTCACTTTCTGTGAGCTTCTGATACATTATCTACGGATTTGGGCTTTGGGGCTGCAAGTGAATAAAGGGAATTTACAATTGTTCACACTGAAGAGGGACTTACCAGCAAAGGAGTCGTTACCTATGGTAATTCTCAGAGACAGTTCTGAAACTGCAGCTGCTAAGGAGGCAAAGACTCATGGAGAAATGTAGGCTGGAAGGGACCTCTGAAAACCCAACCTCCTATTCAGGGCAGAGCTGACTTCAAAGTTAGATATGTTCGGTATGGACATGGTGGCTGAAGATTAAAAATTACACATGAGCTTTGAGATTTGCAGGGGACATAAGGTTGGGAAGTACTACCAAGCCTGACAGAAGGATATCGCTTGTGATTGAAATGGTTCAGGTGAAGTGACAGGTGATAATACAAAGCAGAGCCATTCTCAGAGATTCTCAAAAAAGGGTGTTTTTTTGTCATGTTTGCTATATGGCAGTCAGGAGTTTAAAGCAAGCAAACAAACAAACAAACAAAAATGACAACAAAACCTCACGTTCATGCACTGTTAGCACAAGGAGGACTGAAAAAGTTTAGTGGTTATATAGTGTGTATGGCTATTCATTTTTTTTTCCCTCCAGTATGAATACACTGGACAAGGCAGCCCTGACACTCATTTGAGACATGAGGCACAGTTCTGCCACTTGTATTCACATTGAACTTAGGAGGAAGAGTTCACAAGACAGAAGGAACAAGTTGCCTATTGCCTGGAAGGGAATGAAAGGACATCATTCTGCCCGGCCAGATGCCAGTTGAGAGAAGAATATGTTGTCTCTACGTAAATGAATTTCTTGAGTAAATATCAAGGAGAAATAGGAAATGTGTAAGTTGGGAGACACATCTGAAATGATGACTGCAGTTGGCTTATGAGCAAGTTTGGACGGGAAATTGGTAGAAACTTCCCATTTTAAGAATAAAGTGCACCATAGATATGAAGTCAGCATTCACCTAAACAGTAATGGCCAACTCAAATCCCCCACAAGAAAGCAGTGGACAAACCAGAACACTAACAAACATGTTGGGGTCTAGAGTCAAATAGATATACCTAACTTTACTATGCCTAAACATCTGAGGGATTGCTTTTAGAGGCTGAGGGCTTGTACCCCATTTCCAATCACTTTCTCTGTGCCCCCTTCCCCAGAGAAGGAAGCTGCTTGGCTTCCCTGCCCTCTGATTCAGCTGCCCGCTGAGGCTGCCCGCCCCTCAGCACCTCTAAGCAGCAGCACCTTCACGTCTCCTCCTGCACCAGCAGCACATCAGCGCCTCTTGTTCCAGCAGCAGGACATCGGCGTCTCCCATTGCACCATGCAGACCTCCACGCCTCGAGTGCCACCAGCAGTACTCAATGCGAGCTGGACGCTCAGGGCACTTATGGCCACCCACCTTTGTGAGGTCAAAGGCTGACAGTGACTCTCTGCTGACCTCACACGGCTCTCGGGCGCCCCGATGGCAGAGGTTACGGCGCTAAGCTGACTGCCAGGAGAAAAGGCTGACATGAAATGGCTGCTCCACAATGCCAGGAGCAAGGTCTGCTGGAATGGGGGTTCGGAGCGGAGCTCGGCCTTGGGCCTGGGAACTGTGCCTGGGAGCCAGGGACGTCCTTGGTGTGCAGCTGGACACCTGGGCCTGAGAAAGCAAGGTTTCTTTAGAGAGAATTGGAAGCATCGTCACCTAGTGGCTGTGTCAGGGGGACGAGAGAAATGCACAGCATCTCTTGGTTCCCTGAAGTGCACGTGTCCTACGCCCTTGGATGTCTCCATGATAGAAAAAGGGACTGATTTTTACCCAAAACAGAGCTCCTTTCTCTCGGGAGCTTCTCATGCTGCGTGTCCTCCTCTCTTTCTTGTATTTGGCTATGACTTTAGGCTTGTTCTTGCTACTCCTTAAGCAGACTGAAGCTTCCCCGGAACATCACATTAACTGCTTTTCACTACCTCTAAGTGCCTTTCCTCCGCTTCTCATCTAATTAATTAGTGCTATCCTCTTCACGCCTGCTACAGAGGTATCTTTCCTACCTGGTACAAGCTAGAAGAGCTTAGCAGCATCCATACGTCTCTTTCCTTTAGTCCTCACAGTAGACTTGCTCGAGGTAATTTGTGTTGAGCAGTAATCAAGAGAAAGTGTCACCAAGCCAAGGCTGCATTTGCTTGTGTCTTATGGAATCCCTGCAGCTGTGTCCCCTCCCAGCTTCCTGTGTGCCCCAAGCATCCTCGCTTGCAGGGCAGTAGAAGATGCAGAAAAGTCCTGGCCTTAGTGGAAGCACTGCCCTGCAAGAGCTAAGACATCCCTCTTAGCAGCTCACTGTAGCCCCGAAATCCCAAAAAACGGCACGTGCCAGCTACTGGGAAGGAAATGAACTCCGCCATTGTGATATACCCGCTCAAGGCCCTGCTCTTTGGCCCAGGTGTCTATGAGGTGGTTTTGGAAATGAATCCTGTTGCGTGACTCCGTTCTTTCTGGGTGCTACTTTTCAGTTTAAAGCGGTTACTCCTTGTCCTGTCACTCCAGGCCCTGATAAAGACTCCCTCCCCAGCTTTCCTACAGGTTGCCTTTAAGTACAGGAAGGCTCTCCCTGGTGTCGCAGTAAGCTCACCTGTTACCCAGGTGTCACAGTTATTTCCTGTGATAGGAATAATGACCAGGGTTAATCTATTGCAGGTGATTTCATACAATTATAGAAAAGCTTTTGTTGGAAAGCACCTTAGAGGTCTCCAGATCACCCGCGTACTTCAAGCAGGGCCATTTTTAAAGCCCTGTCATATTGCTCAGGGGCTTGTACAGTCAAATTTTGAATGGCCCCAGCAAGAGACCCTACACTCTCACTGTGTCCCTTTGCCAGTGCCTAGGCAGAGTGTGCTTCCCCTGCTGGTCCTGGTGAGATGAACTGATACAAGTTTTGAGAAAACAGAAGTTTATGCTACTGCATGAAGTACCCTTTGTAACATTTTTTTTTTTTAACCTTTACTGTTTCATATCTGAAATTTGAAATTCATCAGGGAACTCAGCCTGGCACACAGTAAAACTGATGGCAGATACTTCACAATATTATTCGAATTTCACGTAAATAGAACAGACTAGCAACTTACTTAGGAGAAGTAATACGATTTCAGAAATATTCAAAACCAAAGGCATTCCAAACTAAGTTTAAGTTCAGAGGAAATCCAAAGGAAAAACTAATTTTGAAACTAATAATCAGAGAACATAATCTACTACAAACGATAGATTTTCCTCCTGTATTGGGTAATTTTGATCTATCTTTAATGATCATCTAGACATGGCTTTGACACCGAGTATTTTGCTTTGCCACTGCATTAAGTCTTCTTCTCATGTGTGGTAAATGTCCTGCTCTCATGGGATGGGCCTAGGAGACATACGCACTGTGTCTCATGATGCTTGGCTATCATCTTAAATCTGTGAGAAGAGGAAAGGTCTCGCTGCTTCCTGAACAGGGAATTGGATGTCTGCAGTTGAGAACCCTCTGTCTAATCTAGAAACGTGAAGGAAGGAGTTTGCTGGATTGCAAGTGACAGTGAAGAAAGCCACAGATGACATATCAAACTGATTAAAATGTTATTTAGCTCAGGGCATGGCTAATGATGTGGAGCTGGAATAGTTTGACGATTGTAATTACACTCACTATCATTGTTATTTGTTTACAGGATGGTAATGCCTAAAGGTCCCGCTGGAGCCTGAAACAAGGTTGTGCTGGGTGCTGCACGTGCATATATCAGTGGCGATTTGAGAGCTAGTGATACAAACAGACAAAACAGAGATTGAAAGGAGAAACAGAGGGATAGAGAGAAGAAGATCTCCCTGCAGGTCATTTAGGGGAACCAGCCATGAGTACAGTGCATCCAGGTCTCCAGTGCTCTGCTGGCCCAGCCAGATGAATGGAAAACATTGCAGCTTTGGAAAAATAGTGTTTCTTCTAATTCTTTGGCCACAGTTTTGATGTTTTAGGACTGCTTTTTTTTTTTTTTTTTTTCCTTCCTTTTTTTCTTTTCCCCATTTGTGCTAGAAAAGGTGAACTTTTCAAATACCTATTCTGAATTAAAATATCGTTTTCATTGTTATGTTTCTGTTTTGTTGGCACTATTCATAATGACTTCTACCCTTCAGTGGCAGCAAAAGCTTATCATACCGTACAATTGGAAAGATCACAGAAAACTTCAGAGCTTTTGAAGAAAGGTGAGGAAAATCCATTCCCTGTTCTAGGCAGAGAGAGTGGCTGATTTCCAGAAAGGTAAATGGGCAGGATAAGGCCACTTCATGTTCACTGATGGCCAGTTGTACGGACTGTGAAGATAATGGACTACCAGCACAAGAGACGGTGCCAATAATCTAATCCAATCCAATCTATTTCAAGTGGTAGAGACCTGATACTCTATGACAATGTGAGGAAGACCTAACTGTCAGGCAAACTTTGAGATGATCATGTTCAGGATCTAAAACTGTTATGACAAGTGTCAACACAGGAAGGGTGAAACAAAGGCATGAATGTCATACAAGTACTGATAAATCTCAGGAAGGCTGGAAACCAAGGCAAATGGATGGAATAAGATGGTGCTTTGTGTTAGCAAGAAGCAGAGGATGGAGAAATTAAATGTTATGGGTCAGCAAAAGAGTGGTTTTGTGCAAATCACTGCTAAAGATAGACAGCCTTGCTAGCCTGCTCTTTGCTCTTAGCTCCAGTCTAATAGTGAATTCTCTCTGTACAGTTATCAGACACGTAAACAATAATGGGAATTATGGGAGACTTTAACTTCCCAGCAAAAGATTGAAAGATAATTACCACTTATGTTCACAGAGGTATACTATGTGATGGATTTCTTCCCAAAAGTGAAAAAATATAAGACCATTTTAGACTTGGCTCCTGTATGGGTTTAAATGTAGTAAAATTTGAATAAAGTGTGATCATGAGCTGACTTTTCTCATTTTGCATTTCACGACAGACAAAACCAGGTTTAGAATGAAGGTTTTGAGGCTTAGAAATGCAAACTTTGAAATCTAAGGAAATGAATAATTGAGTCTGACTAAGCAGCTCTGGGACTTGAGTGCAGAGAAGGCATAGTTAAAATTCAAAATTCAAAGAGGAAAAAAGCGATGAGAAAAGGCATGTTTCAGAGGTTAAAAACTGCAGAAATAAAGTAAGAATGACCAAAAACCTCCTTCACATAGGAAATTAAACAATAATAGTAAGTGGTACTTAAGCCACAGAAACCAGGGGGAACAAAGAGAACAAATTAGGACAGTTGCACACTTGAGGCAAAAATAGATCAAAAGTTACTGATGTCTCAAATGCTGCAAATCTTATTTCCTGCATCTAACAGCAACAACAATGTGATATTAAGGGCAGTGACAGGACTCCCATTGAAAAGGAGGGTAGGGCACTAGGCGCAACATCATCTGAGGTGAAATAACAATCTATAGCGATTCAAGTGAAAAATGAAAAGCTGATATCTACCTAGCCTATTAACAGCATTGGCACACAGAACAACAAGTCAAGTAGGAAAAATGCATAACAATTGTGCAAATCAGGGATAGTCCCCAGAATGGGAGAGTAACAAATACACCTCTGTCCAGAAGAGGGTAAAGAGTCATCCAGACAAGTGTGGGCCTGTTAGTTTGACATCAACACCATGCAAAGTTTTGGAGCAAGAACAGCTAAGACCAGGGAAGGAGGGGGTAATGTGTAATTTACAAAATAATTTATCAGAGCTAAATTGTTTCCAGATAATTTAATAGCTTTCCTTTCTAGGACCAGTTCTTCCCTACACAGGGGATGAATTACATCTATTTCACTTTCTGTGAGCTTCTGATACATTATCTACGGATTTGGGCTTTGGGGCTGCAAGTGAATAAAGGGAATTTACAATTGTTCACACTGAAGAGGGACTTACCAGCAAAGGAGTCGTTACCTATGGTAATTCTCAGAGACAAGTTCTGAAACTGCAGCTGCTAAGGAGGCAAAGACTCATGGAGAAATGTAGGCTGGAAGGGACCTCTGAAAACCCAACCTCCTATTCAGGGCAGAGCTGACTTCAAAGTTAGATATGTTCGGTATGGACATGGTGGCTGAAGATTAAAAATTACACATGAGCTTTGAGATTTGCAGGGGACATAAGGTTGGGAAGTACTACCAAGCCTGACAGAAGGATATCGCTTGTGATTGAAATGGTTCAGGTGAAGTGACAGGTGATAATACAAAGCAGAGCCATTCTCAGAGATTCTCAAAAAAGGGTGTTTTTTGGTCATGTTTGCTATATGGCAGTCAGGAGTTTAAAGCAAGCAAACAAACAAACAAACAAAAATGACAACAAAACCTCACGTTCATGCACTGTTAGCACAAGGAGGACTGAAAAAGTTTAGTGGTTATATAGTGTGTATGGCTATTCTTTTTTTTTCCCTCCAGTATGAATACACTGGACAAGGCAGCCCTGACACTCATTTGAGACATGAGGCACAGTTCTGCCACTTGTATTCACATTGAACTTAGGAGGAAGAGTTCACAAGACAGAAGGAACAAGTTGCCTATTGCCTGGAAGGGAATGAAAGGACATCATTCTGCCTAGCCAGATGCCAGTTGAGAGAAGAATATGTTGTCTCTACGTAAATGAATTTCTTGAGTAAATATCAAGGAGAAATAGGAAATGTGTAAGTTGGGAGACACATCTGAAATGATGACTGCAGTTGGCTTATGAGCAAGTTTGGACGGGAAATTGGTAGAAACTTCCCATTTTAAGAATAAAGTGCACCATAGATATGAAGTCAGCATTCACCTAAACAGTAATGGCCAACTCAAATCCCCCACAAGAAAGCAGTGGACAAACCAGAACACTAACAAACATGTTGGGGTCTAGAGTCAAATAGATATACCTAACTTTACTATGCTGTCCTGGTTCCAGTTAGGACAGAGTTAAGTAGCTCATAGTAGCTGGTAGGGTGCTATGTTTTGGATTAGGATGAGAAGAGCGCTGATAACATGCTGATGTTTTAATTGTTGCAGAGCAGTGTTTACACCAGGCCAAGGACTTTTCGGCTTCTTGCTCTGTCCTGCCAGCGAGCAGGCTGGGGGTGCAGCAGGAGCTGGGAGGGGACAGACCCAGGACAGCTGACCCAAACTGGCCAAAGGGGTATTCCATACCATCTGACGTCATGCTAAACAATATATAGGGGTGGCTGGCCGGGGTGGGGGGGCCGGCTGCTCGGGAATAGGCTGGGCATCGGTCAGCGGGTGGTGAGCAATTGCATTGTGCATCACTTGTTTCGTACACATTATTATTGTTAATACTATTACCATTATCACTATTATTATTATTATTGTTATTATTATTTTCCTGTCTTAATAAACTGTCTTTATCTCAACTCACAGGCTTCACTTTCCCGTTTCTCTCCCCCATCCCAGAGAGGGAGGGGGGAGGGTGAGCGAACGGCTGTGTGGTGTTTAGCTGCCAGCCGGGTTAAACCACAACAGTCCTTTTGGCGCCCAACGTGGGGCCCGAATGGTTGAGATATCGACAAATCTGACCAGAGTGTGTTAAACTAAAATTGGTATAAGTATTGGACCTGCTTAATAGTTGCTAGTCACGATGTTGATTGCCTTAATCTCCAGTCTGCTGTACCTGTATTCCAAATTGAGTTTTATGGTGCGTTACTTTCTGTATGTGCTCCCTGTTGCACTGTTTATCCTTTCCGGGCCCTGGTTTAAGATTGTTATGGTACTGTGCGGTGTAGCAATGGCTTATGAAATGGTGAGATATCTGGTCATGACTTTAACCTGGTATTTGTACTCAGCACTGACATCGACTCTATACTTTGGAACCCATATCTCGGAAACTATTAGCAATTACACCTATTGCCTGTTTTCGTTAGGGAGCCAATCTGTGAAGGGGACAGGGGAAGACATGTTTCCCTACCTGTTCACTCTCCCTTTCTCCTTCACCACCACCCTCTTATCCCCCGAGTTAGTTACGGTGGTTCTCCGAGATGTTGAATATCCTTGGGATACTCAGACCAGCCTGCTCTTGTTGTTATGTCTCCTGAATGCGCTTCAGATTTTGTGGAGGGTTAAACAACTACTTAGGAATCTCATCCGGAGATCTGTCTTGAGGCGGGATAGTTGCAAGTGGCAGGGAGTGTGGGAGGATATGGGCAGGTTTCTAGAGCAGTGGTCACCTCCAGTGTTTTGGACATTCACCCCTGAACAACTGCAAAATCCTAAAAAGCTGGCAGAATGCTTGAAAAAAAGGTGTCATGACTCTGGCAGTTCCAAAGTGACACAAATCACTGTAGCGTGCTGGGGTCTGGCTTGTGCCTATCGAGCTGCAATTGATGCTATTAGCAACCTAGCTCCAGCTCCTGCAGCCGCTCCAGCTCCAGCTCCTGCAGCCGCTCCAGCTCCTGCAGCCGCTCCAGTTCCAGCTCCTGCAGCTACTCCAGCTCCAGCTCCTGCAGCCGTTCCAGTTCCAGCTCCTGCAGCCGCTCCAGCTCCTGCAGCCGCTCCAGTTCCAGCTCCTGCAGCTACTCCAGCTCCAGCCCCTGCAGCTGCCCCAGCTCCTGCAGCTGCTCCCACTCCTGTGGCTGGGTCAGAGAAACGAGCTGTAGCAGTGCAAGTTGACCCCGCAGAGGGTATTCCAACCCCTGTGGCAGACCCTGCGTCTGGGTCAGAGAAACGAGCTGTAGCAGTGCAAGTTGACCCCGCAGAGGGTATTCCAACCCCTGTGGCAGACCCTGCGTCTGGGTCAGAGAAGCGAGCTGTAGCAGTGCAAGTTGACCCCGCAGAGGGTATTCCAACCCCTGTGGCAGACCCTGTGGCTGGGTCAGAGAAACGAGCTGTAGCAGTGCAAGTTGCCCCTGTAGACAAGGTGAAAAAATGGTATAGAGGCTCAGGTCGTTTAAAACGCAGACAGTCTTCTGCTAAGTCTGGGCGTAGTGAAGACGAGGCTGGGCCATCAAAGGTGCAGGAGACTGAAGATGAGGATGAGGATGGCGAAAAATCAACAGTAACTACCCGGACTCCATACCAGCCATCAAAGGTGCAGGAGACTGAAGATGAGGATGAGGATGTCGGAAAATCAACAGTAACTACCCGGACTCTACACCGGCCATCAAAGGTGCAGAAGACTGAAGATGAGGATGAGGATGTCGAAAAATCAACAGTAATTACCAGGACTCTATACCAGCGTGAGCTACGAGATGTGCGAAAAGATTTTGGTCGCTGTATAGGCGAGCAGCTTGTCACCTGGCTGCTCCGGTGCTGGGACACGGGAGCCAATTATGTGGAATTGGAGGGCAAGGAAGCCAGGCGGCTGGGATCCCTTGCTAGGGACGCATGCATTGACAAAGCAATTGGAGATGGAGCACAATCTCGCAGCCTCTGGAGGCGTCTCCTGTCAGCTGTGAAGGAAAGGTATCTCTTCAAGGAAGAACTTGTATGTTTACCAAGCAAATGGACCACCATGGAGAAGGGAATTCAGTACCTGAGGGAATTGGCCGTACGGGAAGTAATTTATAAGGACCTAGACGACGCACAAACATCCGCAGATCCAGATGCAGTCCGGTGTACACTACCCATGTGGCGGAAGTTTGTACAGAGTGCCCCATCATCATATGCCAGCTCATTGGCAATGCTAGCCTGGAAAACGGAGGAGAATCCCACAGTGAATGAAGTGACTAAAATACTCCGGCAGTACGAAGGAAATCTCTCCTCTTCCCTAAAGGCCTGTGTCTCAGCTGTGGAGAAACTCTCTGAAGAGGTCCACCAACTTAAAGAGAATTTATCTTCCCCTCCACCTGAACGAACCAGTGTCCACCAGCTAAAAGAGAATGCTTTAGAGAAACTTTCTGAAAAGATCCACCAACTTGAAGAAAGATTATCTTCCCCTTCACCTGAACGAACCAGTGTCCACCAGCTAAAAGAGAATGCTTTGGAGAAACTTTCTGAAAAGATCCACCAACTTGAAGAAAGATTATCTTCCCCTTCACCTGAACGAACTAGTGTCCACCAGCTAAAAGAGAATACCTTGGAGAAACTTTCTGAAGAGATCCACCAACTTAAAGAGAGTTTATTTTCCTCCCCACCTGTACAAACCAGTGTCTCAGCTATTAGGGGTAAACGTTCATCTATGCAAGGAAGACAATATGGTGGGCACACACACCGCGCCACCCTGTGGTTTTACCTACGTGACCATGGAGAGGACATGAGAAAATGGGATGGAAAATCTACTGCGACCCTAGAGGCACGGGTACGTGAATTGCAAAGGAAAACAATTGGGAAAAAGGAGTTCTCTGAAAGGTTTGCTGCTCCAACTTCCAGCAGGCAGTCCTTTAAACACAGAAATGAAGATTCTGACCAGGACTAGAGGGGCCCTGCCTCCAGCCAGGGGGAGGAAAGGGACAATCGAGTTTATTGGACTGTGTGGATTCGATGGCCTGGCACGTCAGACGCACAGAAGTATAAGGCTTTGGTAGACACCGGTGCACAATGTACTCTAATGCCATCAAGCTATAAAGGGCCAGAGCCCATCTGTATTTATGGTGTGACGGGGGGATCCCAGCAGTTAACTGTATTGGAGGCTGAAGTGAGTCTAACCGGTAATGAGTGGCAAAAGCACCGTATTGTGACTGGCCCAGATGCTCCGTGCATCCTTGGCATAGACTATCTTAGAAGAGGATATTTCAAGGACCCAAAAGGGTTCCGCTGGGCTTTTGGCATAGCTTCTTTGGAGACAGAGGACATTAAACAGTTGTCTACCTTGCCTGGTCTCTCAGAGGACCCTTCTGTTGTGGGGTTGCTGAGGGTTGAAGAACAGCAAGTGCCGATCGCTACCACAACGGTGCACCGGCGGCAATATCGCACCAACCGAGACTCCCTGAGTCCCATCCATAAGCTAATTCGTCAACTGGAGAGCCAAGGAGTGATCAGCAAGACTCATTCACCTTTTAATAGTCCCATATGGCCAGTGCGAAAGTCTAATGGTGAGTGGAGACTAACAGTGGACTATCGTGGCCTGAACGAAGTCACGCCACCACTGAGTGCTGCAGTGCCGGACATGCTAGAACTCCAGTATGAACTGGAATCAAAGGCAGCCAAGTGGTATGCCACAATTGATATCGCTAATGCATTTTTCTCCATCCCTCTAGCAGCACAGTGCAGGCCACAGTTTGCTTTCACTTGGAGGGGAGTCCAATATACTTGGAATCGGCTGCCCCAGGGGTGGAAACACAGCCCTACCATTTGCCATGGACTGATCCAGTCTGCGCTGGAGCAGGGGGAAGCTCCTGAACACCTGCAGTACATCGATGACATCATTGTGTGGGGTGACACTGCAGAAGAAGTTTTCGAGAAAGGGAAGAAAATAGTCCAAATCCTTCTGAAGGCTGGTTTTGCCATAAAACAGAATAAAGTTAAAGGACCTGCACGAGAGATCCAGTTTTTAGGAATAAAATGGCAAGATGGACGCCGTCAAATCCCAATGGATGTGATCAACAAAATAACAGCTATGTCTCCACCAACTAGCAAAAAAGAAACACAAACTTTCCTAGGTGTCGTGGGGTTTTGGAGAATGCATATTCCAAATTACAGTCTGATTGTAAACCCGCTCTACCAAGTAACCCGTAAGAAGAATGCTTTTGAATGGGGCCCTGAGCAACGACAAGCCTTTGAACAAATTAAGCAGGAAATAGTTCATGCAGTAGCCCTCGGGCCAGTCCGAACAGGACCAGATGTAAAGAATGTGCTCTACACCGCAGCCGGAGAGAATGGTCCCACCTGGAGCCTCTGGCAGAAAGAACCTGGGGAAACTCGAGGTCGACCCCTGGGGTTTTGGAGTCGGGGATACAGAGGATCTGAAGCCCGCTATACTCCAACTGAAAAGGAGATATTGGCAGCATATGAAGGAGTTCGATCTGCTTCGGAAGTGGTCGGTACTGAAGCGCAGCTCCTCCTGGCACCCCGACTGCCGGTACTAGGCTGGATGTTCAAAGGAAGGGTCCCCTCTACGCATCATGCAACTGATGCTACATGGAGCAAGTGGGTTGCACTGATTACTCAGCGGGCTCGAATAGGAAACCCCAGTCGCCCAGGAATCTTGGAGGTGATTATGGACTGGCCAGAAGGCAAATACTTTGGGATATCACCAGAGGAGGAGGTGGTTCGTGCTGAAGAAGCCCCCCTGTACAACAAGCTACCAGAAAATGAGAAGAAATATGCCTTGTTCACTGACGGGTCCTGTCGTATTGTGGGAAAGCATCGGAGATGGAAAGCTGCTGTATGGAGTCCTACACGACGAGTTGCAGAAGCTGCTGAGGGAGAAGGTGAATCGAGTCAGTTTGCAGAAGTAAAAGCCATTCAGCTGGCTTTAGATATTGCTGAACGAGAAAAGTGGCCAGTTCTCTATCTCTATACTGATTCGTGGATGGTAGCAAATGCCCTGTGGGGGTGGTTACAGCAATGGAAGCAGAACAACTGGCAGCGCAGGGGCAAGCCCATCTGGGCTGCGGCATTGTGGCAAGATATTGCTGCCCGGGTAGAGAACCTGGTTGTAAAGGTACGCCATGTAGATGCTCATGTGCCCAAGAATCGGGCTACTGAAGAACACCAAAACAACCAGCAGGTGGATCAGGCTGCTAAGATTGAAGTGGCTCAGGTGGACCTGGACTGGCAACATAAAGGTGAATTATTTATAGCCCGATGGGCCCATGACACCTCAGGCCATCAAGGTAGAGATGCAACCTACAGATGGGCTCGTGATCGAGGGGTGGACCTGACCATGGACACTATAGCACAGGTTATTCATGACTGTGAAACATGTGCTGCAATCAAGCAAGCCAAACGGTCAAAACCTCTTTGGTATGGAGGACGATGGCTGAAATATAAATATGGAGAGGCCTGGCAGATTGATTACATCACACTCCCTCAAACCCGCAACGGCAAGCGCCACGTACTTACAATGGTGGAAGCAACCACCGGATGGCTGGAAACATATCCTGTGCCCCATGCCACCGCCCGGAACACTATCCTGGGCCTTGAAAAGCAAGTCTTATGGCGACATGGCACCCCAGAGAGAATTGAGTCAGACAACGGGACTCATTTCCGAAACAACCTTATAGACACTTGGGCCAAAGAACATGGTATTGAGTGGGTGTATCACATCCCCTATCATGCACCAGCCTCTGGAAAAGTTGAACGATGCAATGGACTGTTGAAGACTACACTGAAAGCAATGGGTGCTGGGACATTCAAAAATTGGGATACACATTTGGCAAAGGCCACCTGGTTAGTCAATACCAGGGGATCTGCCAACCGAGCTGGACCTGCCCAATCAAACCTGTTACGCACTGTAGAAGGGGATAAAGTTCCTGTAGTGCACGTAAGAAACATGCTGGGTAAAACAGTCTGGGCTACTCCTGCCTCAGGAAAAGGCAAACCCATTCGTGGAATTGCTTTTGCTCAGGGACCTGGATGCACTTGGTGGGTAATGCAAAAGAATGGGGAGGTCCGGTGTGTACCTCAAGGGGATTTGATACTGGGTGAGAATAGCCCATGAGTTGAATTGTAGTATGTTAATTATTATATAATAATGTATGTCATCACTACCATGATTGCTATATATCATAGATGAAAATGGTGATTAATTAGAATGTATTGGACAGAGTGTAACCTGAGCATGACATAAATGGTATGGAATAAGGGGTGGATATCTGTCCTGGTTCCAGTTAGGACAGAGTTAAGTAGCTCATAGTAGCTGGTAGGGTGCTATGTTTTGGATTAGGATGAGAAGAGCGCTGATAACATGCTGATGTTTTAATTGTTGCAGAGCAGTGTTTACACCAGGCCAAGGACTTTTCGGCTTCTTGCTCTGTCCTGCCAGCGAGCAGGCTGGGGGTGCAGCAGGAGCTGGGAGGGGACAGACCCAGGACAGCTGACCCAAACTGGCCAAAGGGGTATTCCATACCATCTGACGTCATGCTAAACAATATATAGGGGTGGCTGGCCGGGGTGGGGGGGCCGGCTGCTCGGGAATAGGCTGGGCATCGGTCAGCGGGTGGTGAGCAATTGCATTGTGCATCACTTGTTTCGTACACATTATTATTGTTAATACTATTACCATTATCACTATTATTATTATTATTGTTATTATTATTTTCCTGTCTTAATAAACTGTCTTTATCTCAACTCACAGGCTTCACTTTCCCGTTTCTCTCCCCCATCCCAGAGAGGGAGGGGGGAGGGTGAGCGAACGGCTGTGTGGTGTTTAGCTGCCAGCCGGGTTAAACCACAACATGGTAGCAACATTGCAGCATCATAGGGAGCTATAAAACACTGTCCTATGACAACTAGGAACAAGACCCATCAGCAAGAAAATGTTTCATCCCCTGTGGCACTGCTTAAACTGAAAATAAGGAGCTTCATTCCTGTAAATCTGCTACATGGAACCAATTCCTTGGTGAGAGTTGCCCTGCAGTGACTGCAGAGTTCGTAGCATAGGTTTCTGTGTAAGTGGCACAGTATTGACCCTATTTATTCTACCATGCTAAACATCTGAGGGATTGCTTTTAGAGGCTGAGGGCTTGTACCCCATTTCCAATCACTTTCTCTGTGCCCCCTTCCCCAGAGAAGGAAGCTGCTTGGCTTCCCTGCCCTCTGATTCAGCTGCCCGCTGAGGCTGCCCGCCCCTCAGCACCTCTAAGCAGCAGCACCTTCACGTCTCCTCCTGCACCAGCAGCACATCAGCGCCTCTTGTTCCAGCAGCAGGACATCAGCGTCTCCCATTGCACCATGCAGACCTCCACGCCTCGAGTGCCACCAGCAGTACTCAATGCGAGCTGGACGCTCAGGGCACTTATGGCCACCCACCTTTGTGAGGTCAAAGGCTGACAGTGACTCTCTGCTGACCTCACACGGCTCTCGGGCGCCCCGATGGCAGAGGTTACGGCGCTAAGCTGACTGCCAGGAGAAAAGGCTGACATGAAATGGCTGCTCCACAATGCCAGGAGCAAGGTCTGCTGGAATGGGGGTTCGGAGCGGAGCTCGGCCTTGGGCCTGGGAACTGTGCCTGGGAGCCAGGGACGTCCTTGGTGTGCAGCTGGACACCTGGGCCTGAGAAAGCAAGGTTTCTTTAGAGAGAATTGGAAGCATCGTCACCTAGTGGCTGTGTCAGGGGGACGAGAGAAATGCACAGCATCTCTTGGTTCCCTGAAGTGCACGTGTCCTACGCCCTTGGATGTCTCCATGATAGAAAAAGGGACTGATTTTTACCCAAAACAGAGCTCCTTTCTCTCGGGAGCTTCTCATGCTGCGTGTCCTCCTCTCTTTCTTGTATTTGGCTATGACTTTAGGCTTGTTCTTGCTACTCCTTAAGCAGACTGAAGCTTCCCCGGAACATCACATTAACTGCTTTTCACTACCTCTAAGTGCCTTTCCTCCGCTTCTCATCTAATTAATTAGTGCTATCCTCTTCACGCCTGCTACAGAGGTATCTTTCCTACCTGGTACAAGCTAGAAGAGCTTAGCAGCATCCATACGTCTCTTTCCTTTAGTCCTCACAGTAGACTTGCTCGAGGTAATTTGTGTTGAGCAGTAATCAAGAGAAAGTGTCACCAAGCCAAGGCTGCATTTGCTTGTGCCTTATGGAATCCCTGCAGCTGTGTCCCCTCCCAGCTTCCTGTGTGCCCCAAGCATCCTCGCTTGCAGGGCAGTAGAAGATGCAGAAAAGTCCTGGCCTTAGTGGAAGCACTGCCCTGCAAGAGCTAAGACATCCCTCTTAGCAGCTCACTGTAGCCCCGAAATCCCAAAAAACGGCACGTGCCAGCTACTGGGAAGGAAATGAACTCTGCCATTGTGATATACCCGCTCAAGGCCCTGCTCTTTGGCCCAGGTGTCTATGAGGTGGTTTTGGAAATGAATCCTGTTGCGTGACTCCGTTCTTTCTGGGTGCTACTTTTCAGTTTAAAGCGGTTACTCCTTGTCCTGTCACTCCAGGCCCTGATAAAGACTCCCTCCCCAGCTTTCCTACAGGTTGCCTTTAAGTACAGGAAGGCTCTCCCTGGTGTCGCAGTAAGCTCACCTGTTACCCAGGTGTCACAGTTATTTCCTGTGATAGGAATAATGACCAGGGTTAATCTATTGCAGGTGATTTCATACAATTATAGAAAAGCTTTTGTTGGAAAGCACCTTAGAGGTCTCCAGATCACCCGCGTACTTCAAGCAGGGCCATTTTTAAAGCCCTGTCATATTGCTCAGGGGCTTGTACAGTCAAATTTTGAATGGCCCCAGCAAGAGACCCTACACTCTCACTGTGTCCCTTTGCCAGTGCCTAGGCAGAGTGTGCTTCCCCTGCTGGTCCTGGTGAGATGAACTGATACAAGTTTTGAGAAAACAGAAGTTTATGCTACTGCATGAAGTACCCTTTGTAACATTTTTTTTTTTTAACCTTTACTGTTTCATATCTGAAATTTGAAATTCATCAGGGAACTCAGCCTGGCACACAGTAAAACTGATGGCAGATACTTCACAATATTATTCGAATTTCACGTAAACAGAACAGACTAGCAACTTACTTAGGAGAAGTAATACGATTTCAGAAATATTCAAAACCAAAGGCATTCCAAACTAAGTTTAAGTTCAGAGGAAATCCAAAGGAAAAACTAATTTTGAAACTAATAATCAGAGAACATAATCTTCTACAAACGATAGATTTTCCTCCTGTATTGGGTAATTTTGATCTGTCTTTAATGATCATCTAGACGTGGCTTTGACACCGAGTATTTTGCTTTGCCACTGCATTAAGTCTTCTTCTCATGTGTGGTAAATGTCCTGCTCTCATGGGATGGGCCTAGGAGACATACGCACTGTGTCTCATGATGCTTGGCTATCATCTTAAATCTGCGAGAAGAGGAAAGGTCTCGCTGCTTCCTGAACAGGGAATTGGATGTCTGCAGTTGAGAACCCTCTGTCTAATCTAGAAACGTGAAGGAAGGAGTTTGCTGGATTGCAAGTGACAGTGAAGAAAGCCACAGATGACATATCAAACTGATTAAAATGTTATTTAGCTCAGGGCATGGCTAATGATGTGGAGCTGGAATAGTTTGACGATTGTAATTACACTCACTATCATTGTTATTTGTTTACAGGATGGTAATGCCTAAAGGTCCCGCTGGAGCCTGAAACAAGGTTGTGCTGGGTGCTGCACGTGCATATATCAGTGGCGATTTGAGAGCTAGTGATACAAACAGACAAAACAGAGATTGAAAGGAGAAACAGAGGGATAGAGAGAAGAAGATCTCCCTGCAGGTCATTTAGGGGAACCAGCCATGAGTACAGTGCATCCAGGTCTCCAGTGCTCTGCTGGCCCAGCCAGATGAATGGAAAACATTGCAGCTTTGGAAAAATAGTGTTTCTTCTAATTCTTTGGCCACGGTTTTGATGTTTTAGGACTGCTTTTTTTTTTTTTTTTTTCCTTCCTTTTTTTCTTTTCCCCATTTGTGCTAGAAAAGGTGAACTTTTCAAATACCTATTCTGAATTAAAATATCGTTTTCATTGTTATGTTTCTGTTTTGTTGGCACTATTCATAATGACTTCTACCCTTCAGTGGCAGCAAAAGCTTATCATACCGTACAATTGGAAAGATCACAGAAAACTTCAGAGCTTTTGAAGAAAGGTGAGGAAAATCCATTCCCTGTTCTAGGCAGAGAGAGTGGCTGATTTCCAGAAAGGTAAATGGGCAGGATAAGGCCACTTCATGTTCACTGATGGCCAGTTGTACGGACTGTGAAGATAATGGACTACCAGCACAAGAGACGGTGCCAATAATCTAATCCAATCCAATCTATTTCAAGTGGTAGAGACCTGATACTCTATGACAATGTGAGGAAGACCTAACTGTCAGGCAAACTTTGAGATGATCATGTTCAGGATCTAAAACTGTTATGACAAGTGTCAACACAGGAAGGGTGAAACAAAGGCATGAATGTCATACAAGTACTGATAAATCTCAGGAAGGCTGGAAACCAAGGCAAATGGATGGAATAAGATGGTGCTTTGTGTTAGCAAGAAGCAGAGGATGGAGAAATTAAATGTTATGGGTCAGCAAAAGAGTGGTTTTGTGCAAATCACTGCTAAAGATAGACAGCCTTGCTAGCCTGCTCTTTGCTCTTAGCTCCAGTCTAATAGTGAATTCTCTCTGTACAGTTATCAGACACGTAAACAATAATGGGAATTATGGGAGACTTTAACTTCCCAGCAAAAGATTGAAAGATAATTACCACTTATGTTCACAGAGGTATACTATGTGATGGATTTCTTCCCAAAAGTGAAAAAATATAAGACCATTTTAGACTTGGCTCCTGTATGGGTTTAAATGTAGTAAAATTTGAATAAAGTGTGATCATGAGCTGACTTTTCTCATTTTACATTTCACGACAGACAAAACCAGGTTTAGAATGAAGGTTTTGAGGCTTAGAAATGCAAACTTTGAAATCTAAGGAAATGAATAATTGAGTCTGACTAAGCAGCTCTGGGACTTGAGTGCAGAGAAGGCATAGTTAAAATTCAAAATTCAAAGAGGAAAAAAGCGATGAGAAAAGGCATGTTTCAGAGGTTAAAAACTGCAGAAATAAAGTAAGAATGACCAAAAACCTCCTTCACATAGGAAATTAAACAATAATAGTAAGTGGTACTTAAGCCACAGAAACCAGGGGGAACAAAGAGAACAAATTAGGACAGTTGCACGCTTGAGGCAAAAATAGATCAAAAGTTACTGATGTCTCAAATGCTGCAAATCTTATTTCCTGCATCTAACAGCAACAACAATGTGATATTAAGGGCAGTGACAGGACTCCCATTGGAAAGGAGGGTAGGGCACTAGGCGCAACATCATCTGAGGTGAAATAACAATCTATAGCGATTCAAGTGAAAAATGAAAAGCTGATATCTACCTAGCCTATTAACAGCATTGGCACACAGAACAACAAGTCAAGTAGGAAAAATGCATAACAATTGTGCAAATCAGGGATAGTCCCCAGAATGGGAGAGTAACAAATACACCTCTGTCCAGAAGAGGGTAAAGAGTCATCCAGACAAGTGTGGGCCTGTTAGTTTGACATCAACACCATGCAAAGTTTTGGAGCAAGAACAGCTAAGACCAGGGAAGGAGGGGGTAATGTGTAATTTACAAAATAATTTATCAGAGCTAAATTGTTTCCAGATAATTTAATAGCTTTCCTTTCTAGGACCAGTTCTTCCCTACACAGGGGATGAATTACATCTATTTCACTTTCTGTGAGCTTCTGATACATTATCTACGGATTTGGGCTTTGGGGCTGCAAGTGAATAAAGGGAATTTACAATTGTTCACACTGAAGAGGGACTTACCAGCAAAGGAGTCGTTACCTATGGTAATTCTCAGAGACAGTTCTGAAACTGCAGCTGCTAAGGAGGCAAAGACTCATGGAGAAATGTAGGCTGGAAGGGACCTCTGAAAACCCAACCTCCTATTCAGGGCAGAGCTGACTTCAAAGTTAGATATGTTCGGTATGGACATGGTGGCTGAAGATTAAAAATTACACATGAGCTTTGAGATTTGCAGGGGACATAAGGTTGGGAAGTACTACCAAGCCTGACAGAAGGATATCGCTTGTGATTGAAATGGTTCAGGTGAAGTGACAGGTGATAATACAAAGCAGAGCCATTCTCAGAGATTCTCAAAAAAGGGTGTTTTTTTGTCATGTTTGCTATATGGCAGTCAGGAGTTTAAAGCAAGCAAACAAACAAACAAACAAAAATGACAACAAAACCTCACGTTCATGCACTGTTAGCACAAGGAGGACTGAAAAAGTTTAGTGGTTATATAGTGTGTATGGCTATTCATTTTTTTTTCCCTCCAGTATGAATACACTGGACAAGGCAGCCCTGACACTCATTTGAGACATGAGGCACAGTTCTGCCACTTGTATTCACATTGAACTTAGGAGGAAGAGTTCACAAGACAGAAGGAACAAGTTGCCTATTGCCTGGAAGGGAATGAAAGGACATCATTCTGCCCAGCCAGATGCCAGTTGAGAGAAGAATATGTTGTCTCTACGTAAATGAATTTCTTGAGTAAATATCAAGGAGAAATAGGAAATGTGTAAGTTGGGAGACACATCTGAAATGATGACTGCAGTTGGCTTATGAGCAAGTTTGGACGGGAAATTGGTAGAAACTTCCCATTTTAAGAATAAAGTGCACCATAGATATGAAGTCAGCATTCACCTAAACAGTAATGGCCAACTCAAATCCCCCACAAGAAAGCAGTGGACAAACCAGAACACTAACAAACATGTTGGGGTCTAGAGTCAAATAGATATACCTAACTTTACTATGCCTAAACATCTGAGGGATTGCTTTTAGAGGCTGAGGGCTTGTACCCCATTTCCAATCACTTTCTCTGTGCCCCCTTCCCCAGAGAAGGAAGCTGCTTGGCTTCCCTGCCCTCTGATTCAGCTGCCCGCTGAGGCTGCCCGCCCCTCAGCACCTCTAAGCAGCAGCACCTTCACGTCTCCTCCTGCACCAGCAGCACATCAGCGCCTCTTGTTCCAGCAGCAGGACATCGGCGTCTCCCATTGCACCATGCAGACCTCCACGCCTCGAGTGCCACCAGCAGTACTCAATGCGAGCTGGACGCTCAGGGCACTTATGGCCACCCACCTTTGTGAGGTCAAAGGCTGACAGTGACTCTCTGCTGACCTCACACGGCTCTCGGGCGCCCCGATGGCAGAGGTTACGGCGCTAAGCTGACTGCCAGGAGAAAAGGCTGACATGAAATGGCTGCTCCACAATGCCAGGAGCAAGGTCTGCTGGAATGGGGGTTCGGAGCGGAGCTCGGCCTTGGGCCTGGGAACTGTGCCTGGGAGCCAGGGACGTCCTTGGTGTGCAGCTGGACACCTGGGCCTGAGAAAGCAAGGTTTCTTTAGAGAGAATAGGAAGCATCGTCACCTAGTGGCTGTGTCAGGGGGACGAGAGAAATGCACAGCATCTCTTGGTTCCCTGAAGTGCACGTGTCCTACGCCCTTGGATGTCTCCATGATAGAAAAAGGGACTGATTTTTACCCAAAACAGAGCTCCTTTCTCTCGGGAGCTTCTCATGCTGCGTGTCCTCCTCTCTTTCTTGTATTTGGCTATGACTTTAGGCTTGTTCTTGCTACTCCTTAAGCAGACTGAAGCTTCCCCGGAACATCACATTAACTGCTTTTCACTACCTCTAAGTGCCTTTCCTCCGCTTCTCATCTAATTAATTAGTGCTATCCTCTTCACGCCTGCTACAGAGGTATCTTTCCTACCTGGTACAAGCTAGAAGAGCTTAGCAGCATCCATACGTCTCTTTCCTTTAGTCCTCACAGTAGACTTGCTCGAGGTAATTTGTGTTGAGCAGTAATCAAGAGAAAGTGTCACCAAGCCAAGGCTGCATTTGCTTGTGCCTTATGGAATCCCTGCAGCTGTGTCCCCTCCCAGCTTCCTGTGTGCCCCAAGCATCCTCGCTTGCAGGGCAGTAGAAGATGCAGAAAAGTCCTGGCCTTAGTGGAAGCACTGCCCTGCAAGAGCTAAGACATCCCTCTTAGCAGCTCACTGTAGCCCCGAAATCCCAAAAAACGGCACGTGCCAGCTACTGGGAAGGAAATGAACTCTGTCATTGTGATATACCCGCTCAAGGCCCTGCTCTTTGGCCCAGGTGTCTATGAGGTGGTTTTGGAAATGAATCCTGTTGCGTGACTCCGTTCTTTCTGGGTGCTACTTTTCAGTTTAAAGCGGTTACTCCTTGTCCTGTCACTCCAGGCCCTGATAAAGACTCCCTCCCCAGCTTTCCTACAGGTTGCCTTTAAGTACAGGAAGGCTCTCCCTGGTGTCGCAGTAAGCTCACCTGTTACCCAGGTGTCACAGTTATTTCCTGTGATAGGAATAATGACCAGGGTTAATCTATTGCAGGTGATTTCATACAATTATAGAAAAGCTTTTGTTGGAAAGCACCTTAGAGGTCTCCAGATCACCCGCGTACTTCAAGCAGGGCCATTTTTAAAGCCCTGTCATATTGCTCAGGGGCTTGTACAGTCAAATTTTGAATGGCCCCAGCAAGAGACCCTACACTCTCACTGTGTCCCTTTGCCAGTGCCTAGGCAGAGTGTGCTTCCCCTGCTGGTCCTGGTGAGATGAACTGATACAAGTTTTGAGAAAACAGAAGTTTATGCTACTGCATGAAGTACCCTTTGTAACATGTTTTTTTTTTAACCTTTACTGTTTCATATCTGAAATTTGAAATTCATCAGGGAACTCAGCCTGGCACACAGTAAAACTGATGGCAGATACTTCACAATATTATTCGAATTTCACGTAAACAGAACAGACTAGCAACTTACTTAGGAGAAGTAATACGATTTCAGAAATATTCAAAACCAAAGGCATTCCAAACTAAGTTTAAGTTCAGAGGAAATCCAAAGGAAAAACTAATTTTGAAACTAATAATCAGAGAACATAATCTTCTACAAACGATAGATTTTCCTCCTGTATTGGGTAATTTTGATCTGTCTTTAATGATCATCTAGACATGGCTTTGACACTGAGTATTTTGCTTTGCCACTGCATTAAGTCTTCTTCTCATGTGTGGTAAATGTCCTGCTCTCATGGGATGGGCCTAGGAGACATACGCACTGTGTCTCATGATGCTTGGCTATCATCTTAAATCTGTGAGAAGAGGAAAGGTCTCGCTGCTTCCTGAACAGGGAATTGGATGTCTGCAGTTGAGAACCCTCTGTCTAATCTAGAAACGTGAAGGAAGGAGTTTGCTGGATTGCAAGTGACAGTGAAGAAAGCCACAGATGACATATCAAACTGATTAAAATGTTATTTAGCTCAGGGCATGGCTAATGATGTGGAGCTGGAATAGTTTGACGATTGTAATTACACTCACTATCATTGTTATTTGTTTACAGGATGGTAATGCCTAAAGGTCCCGCTGGAGCCTGAAACAAGGTTGTGCTGGGTGCTGCACGTGCATATATCAGTGGCGATTTGAGAGCTAGTGATACAAACAGACAAAACAGAGATTGAAAGGAGAAACAGAGGGATAGAGAGAAGAAGATCTCCCTGCAGGTCATTTAGGGGAACCAGCCATGAGTACAGTGCATCCAGGTCTCCAGTGCTCTGCTGGCCCAGCCAGATGAATGGAAAACATTGCAGCTTTGGAAAAATAGTGTTTCTTCTAATTCTTTGGCCACAGTTTTGATGTTTTAGGACTGCTTTTTTTTTTTTTTTTCCTTCCTTTTTTTCTTTTCCCCATTTGTGCTAGAAAAGGTGAACTTTTCAAATACCTATTCTGAATTAAAATATCGTTTTCATTGTTATGTTTCTGTTTTGTTGGCACTATTCATAATGACTTCTACCCTTCAGTGGCAGCAAAAGCTTATCATACCGTACAATTGGAAAGATCACAGAAAACTTCAGAGCTTTTGAAGAAAGGTGAGGAAAATCCATTCCCTGTTCTAGGCAGAGAGAGTGGCTGATTTCCAGAAAGGTAAATGGGCAGGATAAGGCCACTTCATGTTCACTGATGGCCAGTTGTACGGACTGTGAAGATAATGGACTACCAGCACAAGAGACGGTGCCAATAATCTAATCCAATCCAATCTATTTCAAGTGGTAGAGACCTGATACTCTATGACAATGTGAGGAAGACCTAACTGTCAGGCAAACTTTGAGATGATCATGTTCAGGATCTAAAACTGTTATGACAAGTGTCAACACAGGAAGGGTGAAACAAAGGCATGAATGTCATACAAGTACTGATAAATCTCAGGAAGGCTGGAAACCAAGGCAAATGGATGGAATAAGATGGTGCTTTGTGTTAGCAAGAAGCAGAGGATGGAGAAATTAAATGTTATGGGTCAGCAAAAGAGTGGTTTTGTGCAAATCACTGCTAAAGATAGACAGCCTTGCTAGCCTGCTCTTTGCTCTTAGCTCCAGTCTAATAGTGAATTATCTCTGTACAGTTATCAGACACGTAAACAATAATGGGAATTATGGGAGACTTTAACTTCCCAGCAAAAGATTGAAAGATAATTACCACTTATGTTCACAGAGGTATACTATGTGATGGATTTCTTCCCAAAAGTGAAAAAATATAAGACCATTTTAGACTTGGCTCCTGTATGGGTTTAAATGTAGTAAAATTTGAATAAAGTGTGATCATGAGCTGACTTTTCTCATTTTACATTTCACGACAGACAAAACCAGGTTTAGAATGAAGGTTTTGAGGCTTAGAAATGCAAACTTTGAAATCTAAGGAAATGAATAATTGAGTCTGACTAAGCAGCTCTGGGACTTGAGTGCAGAGAAGGCATAGTTAAAATTCAAAATTCAAAGAGGAAAAAAGCGATGAGAAAAGGCATGTTTCAGAGGTTAAAAACTGCAGAAATAAAGTAAGAATGACCGAAAACTTCCTTCACATAGGAAATTAAACAATAATAGTAAGTGGTACTTAAGCCACAGAAACCAGGGGGAACAAAGAGAACAAATTAGGACAGTTGCACGCTTGAGGCAAAAATAGATCAAAAGTTACTGATGTCTCAAATGCTGCAAATCTTATTTCCTGCACCTAACAGCAACAACAATGTGATATTAAGGGCAGTGACAGGACTCCCATTGGAAAGGAGGGTAGGGCACTAGGCGCAACATCATCTGAGGTGAAATAACAATCTATAGCGATTCAAGTGAAAAATGAAAAGCTGATATCTACCTAGCCTATTAACAGCATTGGCACACAGAACAACAAGTCAAGTAGGAAAAATGCATAACAATTGTGCAAATCAGGGATAGTCCCCAGAATGGGAGAGTAACAAATACACCTCTGTCCAGAAGAGGGTAAAGAGTCATCCAGACAAGTGTGGGCCTGTTAGTTTGACATCAACACCATGCAAAGTTTTGGAGCAAGAACAGCTAAGACCAGGGAAGGAGGGGGTAATGTGTAATTTACAAAATAATTTATCAGAGCTAAATTGTTTCCAGATAATTTAATAGCTTTCCTTTCTAGGACCAGTTCTTCCCTACACAGGGGATGAATTACATCTATTTCACTTTCTGTGAGCTTCTGATACATTATCTACGGATTTGGGCTTTGGGGCTGCAAGTGAATAAAGGGAATTTACAATTGTTCACACTGAAGAGGGACTTACCAGCAAAGGAGTCGTTACCTATGGTAATTCTCAGAGACAGTTCTGAAACTGCAGCTGCTAAGGAGGCAAAGACTCATGGAGAAATGTAGGCTGGAAGGGACCTCTGAAAACCCAACCTCCTATTCAGGGCAGAGCTGACTTCAAAGTTAGATATGTTCGGTATGGACATGGTGGCTGAAGATTAAAAATTACACATGAGCTTTGAGATTTGCAGGGGACATAAGGTTGGGAAGTACTACCAAGCCTGACAGAAGGATATCGCTTGTGATTGAAATGGTTCAGGTGAAGTGACAGGTGATAATACAAAGCAGAGCCATTCTCAGAGATTCTCAAAAAAGGGTGTTTTTTTGTCATGTTTGCTATATGGCAGTCAGGAGTTTAAAGCAAGCAAACAAACAAACAAACAAAAATGACAACAAAACCTCACGTTCATGCACTGTTAGCACAAGGAGGACTGAAAAAGTTTAGTGGTTATATAGTGTGTATGGCTATTCATTTTTTTTTCCCTCCAGTATGAATACACTGGACAAGGCAGCCCTGACACTCATTTGAGACATGAGGCACAGTTCTGCCACTTGTATTCACATTGAACTTAGGAGGAAGAGTTCACAAGACAGAAGGAACAAGTTGCCTATTGCCTGGAAGGGAATGAAAGGACATCATTCTGCCCGGCCAGATGCCAGTTGAGAGAAGAATATGTTGTCTCTACGTAAATGAATTTCTTGAGTAAATATCAAGGAGAAATAGGAAATGTGTAAGTTGGGAGACACATCTGAAATGATGACTGCAGTTGGCTTATGAGCAAGTTTGGACGGGAAATTGGTAGAAACTTCCCATTTTAAGAATAAAGTGCACCATAGATATGAAGTCAGCATTCACCTAAACAGTAATGGCCAACTCAAATCCCCCACAAGAAAGCAGTGGACAAACCAGAACACTAACAAACATGTTGGGGTCTAGAGTCAAATAGATATACCTAACTTTACTATGCCTAAACATCTGAGGGATTGCTTTTAGAGGCTGAGGGCTTGTACCCCATTTCCAATCACTTTCTCTGTGCCCCCTTCCCCAGAGAAGGAAGCTGCTTGGCTTCCCTGCCCTCTGATTCAGCTGCCCGCTGAGGCTGCCCGCCCCTCAGCACCTCTAAGCAGCAGCACCTTCACGTCTCCTCCTGCACCAGCAGCACATCAGCGCCTCTTGTTCCAGCAGCAGGACATCGGCGTCTCCCATTGCACCATGCAGACCTCCACGCCTCGAGTGCCACCAGCAGTACTCAATGCGAGCTGGACGCTCAGGGCACTTATGGCCACCCACCTTTGTGAGGTCAAAGGCTGACAGTGACTCTCTGCTGACCTCACACGGCTCTCGGGCGCCCCGATGGCAGAGGTTACGGCGCTAAGCTGACTGCCAGGAGAAAAGGCTGACATGAAATGGCTGCTCCACAATGCCAGGAGCAAGGTCTGCTGGAATGGGGGTTCGGAGCGGAGCTCGGCCTTGGGCCTGGGAACTGTGCCTGGGAGCCAGGGACGTCCTTGGTGTGCAGCTGGACACCTGGGCCTGAGAAAGCAAGGTTTCTTTAGAGAGAATAGGAAGCATCGTCACCTAGTGGCTGTGTCAGGGGGACGAGAGAAATGCACAGCATCTCTTGGTTCCCTGAAGTGCACGTGTCCTACGCCCTTGGATGTCTCCATGATAGAAAAAGGGACTGATTTTTACCCAAAACAGAGCTCCTTTCTCTCGGGAGCTTCTCATGCTGCGTGTCCTCCTCTCTTTCTTGTATTTGGCTATGACTTTAGGCTTGTTCTTGCTACTCCTTAAGCAGACTGAAGCTTCCCCGGAACATCACATTAACTGCTTTTCACTACCTCTAAGTGCCTTTCCTCCGCTTCTCATCTAATTAATTAGTGCTATCCTCTTCACGCCTGCTACAGAGGTATCTTTCCTACCTGGTACAAGCTAGAAGAGCTTAGCAGCATCCATACGTCTCTTTCCTTTAGTCCTCACAGTAGACTTGCTCGAGGTAATTTGTGTTGAGCAGTAATCAAGAGAAAGTGTCACCAAGCCAAGGCTGCATTTGCTTGTGCCTTATGGAATCCCTGCAGCTGTGTCCCCTCCCAGCTTCCTGTGTGCCCCAAGCATCCTCGCTTGCAGGGCAGTAGAAGATGCAGAAAAGTCCTGGCCTTAGTGGAAGCACTGCCCTGCAAGAGCTAAGACATCCCTCTTAGCAGCTCACTGTAGCCCCGAAATCCCAAAAAACGGCACGTGCCAGCTACTGGGAAGGAAATGAACTCTGTCATTGTGATATACCCGCTCAAGGCCCTGCTCTTTGGCCCAGGTGTCTATGAGGTGGTTTTGGAAATGAATCCTGTTGCGTGACTCCGTTCTTTCTGGGTGCTACTTTTCAGTTTAAAGCGGTTACTCCTTGTCCTGTCACTCCAGGCCCTGATAAAGACTCCCTCCCCAGCTTTCCTACAGGTTGCCTTTAAGTACAGGAAGGCTCTCCCTGGTGTCGCAGTAAGCTCACCTGTTACCCAGGTGTCACAGTTATTTCCTGTGATAGGAATAATGACCAGGGTTAATCTATTGCAGGTGATTTCATACAATTATAGAAAAGCTTTTGTTGGAAAGCACCTTAGAGGTCTCCAGATCACCCGCGTACTTCAAGCAGGGCCATTTTTAAAGCCCTGTCATATTGCTCAGGGGCTTGTACAGTCAAATTTTGAATGGCCCCAGCAAGAGACCCTACACTCTCACTGTGTCCCTTTGCCAGTGCCTAGGCAGAGTGTGCTTCCCCTGCTGGTCCTGGTGAGATGAACTGATACAAGTTTTGAGAAAACAGAAGTTTATGCTACTGCATGAAGTACCCTTTGTAACATGTTTTTTTTTTAACCTTTACTGTTTCATATCTGAAATTTGAAATTCATCAGGGAACTCAGCCTGGCACACAGTAAAACTGATGGCAGATACTTCACAATATTATTCGAATTTCACGTAAACAGAACAGACTAGCAACTTACTTAGGAGAAGTAATACGATTTCAGAAATATTCAAAACCAAAGGCATTCCAAACTAAGTTTAAGTTCAGAGGAAATCCAAAGGAAAAACTAATTTTGAAACTAATAATCAGAGAACATAATCTTCTACAAACGATAGATTTTCCTCCTGTATTGGGTAATTTTGATCTGTCTTTAATGATCATCTAGACATGGCTTTGACACTGAGTATTTTGCTTTGCCACTGCATTAAGTCTTCTTCTCATGTGTGGTAAATGTCCTGCTCTCATGGGATGGGCCTAGGAGACATACGCACTGTGTCTCATGATGCTTGGCTATCATCTTAAATCTGTGAGAAGAGGAAAGGTCTCGCTGCTTCCTGAACAGGGAATTGGATGTCTGCAGTTGAGAACCCTCTGTCTAATCTAGAAACGTGAAGGAAGGAGTTTGCTGGATTGCAAGTGACAGTGAAGAAAGCCACAGATGACATATCAAACTGATTAAAATGTTATTTAGCTCAGGGCATGGCTAATGATGTGGAGCTGGAATAGTTTGACGATTGTAATTACACTCACTATCATTGTTATTTGTTTACAGGATGGTAATGCCTAAAGGTCCCGCTGGAGCCTGAAACAAGGTTGTGCTGGGTGCTGCACGTGCATATATCAGTGGCGATTTGAGAGCTAGTGATACAAACAGACAAAACAGAGATTGAAAGGAGAAACAGAGGGATAGAGAGAAGAAGATCTCCCTGCAGGTCATTTAGGGGAACCAGCCATGAGTACAGTGCATCCAGGTCTCCAGTGCTCTGCTGGCCCAGCCAGATGAATGGAAAACATTGCAGCTTTGGAAAAATAGTGTTTCTTCTAATTCTTTGGCCACAGTTTTGATGTTTTAGGACTGCTTTTTTTTTTTTTTTTCCTTCCTTTTTTTCTTTTCCCCATTTGTGCTAGAAAAGGTGAACTTTTCAAATACCTATTCTGAATTAAAATATCGTTTTCATTGTTATGTTTCTGTTTTGTTGGCACTATTCATAATGACTTCTACCCTTCAGTGGCAGCAAAAGCTTATCATACCGTACAATTGGAAAGATCACAGAAAACTTCAGAGCTTTTGAAGAAAGGTGAGGAAAATCCATTCCCTGTTCTAGGCAGAGAGAGTGGCTGATTTCCAGAAAGGTAAATGGGCAGGATAAGGCCACTTCATGTTCACTGATGGCCAGTTGTACGGACTGTGAAGATAATGGACTACCAGCACAAGAGACGGTGCCAATAATCTAATCCAATCCAATCTATTTCAAGTGGTAGAGACCTGATACTCTATGACAATGTGAGGAAGACCTAACTGTCAGGCAAACTTTGAGATGATCATGTTCAGGATCTAAAACTGTTATGACAAGTGTCAACACAGGAAGGGTGAAACAAAGGCATGAATGTCATACAAGTACTGATAAATCTCAGGAAGGCTGGAAACCAAGGCAAATGGATGGAATAAGATGGTGCTTTGTGTTAGCAAGAAGCAGAGGATGGAGAAATTAAATGTTATGGGTCAGCAAAAGAGTGGTTTTGTGCAAATCACTGCTAAAGATAGACAGCCTTGCTAGCCTGCTCTTTGCTCTTAGCTCCAGTCTAATAGTGAATTATCTCTGTACAGTTATCAGACACGTAAACAATAATGGGAATTATGGGAGACTTTAACTTCCCAGCAAAAGATTGAAAGATAATTACCACTTATGTTCACAGAGGTATACTATGTGATGGATTTCTTCCCAAAAGTGAAAAAATATAAGACCATTTTAGACTTGGCTCCTGTATGGGTTTAAATGTAGTAAAATTTGAATAAAGTGTGATCATGAGCTGACTTTTCTCATTTTACATTTCACGACAGACAAAACCAGGTTTAGAATGAAGGTTTTGAGGCTTAGAAATGCAAACTTTGAAATCTAAGGAAATGAATAATTGAGTCTGACTAAGCAGCTCTGGGACTTGAGTGCAGAGAAGGCATAGTTAAAATTCAAAATTCAAAGAGGAAAAAAGCGATGAGAAAAGGCATGTTTCAGAGGTTAAAAACTGCAGAAATAAAGTAAGAATGACCGAAAACTTCCTTCACATAGGAAATTAAACAATAATAGTAAGTGGTACTTAAGCCACAGAAACCAGGGGGAACAAAGAGAACAAATTAGGACAGTTGCACGCTTGAGGCAAAAATAGATCAAAAGTTACTGATGTCTCAAATGCTGCAAATCTTATTTCCTGCACCTAACAGCAACAACAATGTGATATTAAGGGCAGTGACAGGACTCCCATTGGAAAGGAGGGTAGGGCACTAGGCGCAACATCATCTGAGGTGAAATAACAATCTATAGCGATTCAAGTGAAAAATGAAAAGCTGATATCTACCTAGCCTATTAACAGCATTGGCACACAGAACAACAAGTCAAGTAGGAAAAATGCATAACAATTGTGCAAATCAGGGATAGTCCCCAGAATGGGAGAGTAACAAATACACCTCTGTCCAGAAGAGGGTAAAGAGTCATCCAGACAAGTGTGGGCCTGTTAGTTTGACATCAACACCATGCAAAGTTTTGGAGCAAGAACAGCTAAGACCAGGGAAGGAGGGGGTAATGTGTAATTTACAAAATAATTTATCAGAGCTAAATTGTTTCCAGATAATTTAATAGCTTTCCTTTCTAGGACCAGTTCTTCCCTACACAGGGGATGAATTACATCTATTTCACTTTCTGTGAGCTTCTGATACATTATCTACGGATTTGGGCTTTGGGGCTGCAAGTGAATAAAGGGAATTTACAATTGTTCACACTGAAGAGGGACTTACCAGCAAAGGAGTCGTTACCTATGGTAATTCTCAGAGACAGTTCTGAAACTGCAGCTGCTAAGGAGGCAAAGACTCATGGAGAAATGTAGGCTGGAAGGGACCTCTGAAAACCCAACCTCCTATTCAGGGCAGAGCTGACTTCAAAGTTAGATATGTTCGGTATGGACATGGTGGCTGAAGATTAAAAATTACACATGAGCTTTGAGATTTGCAGGGGACATAAGGTTGGGAAGTACTACCAAGCCTGACAGAAGGATATCGCTTGTGATTGAAATGGTTCAGGTGAAGTGACAGGTGATAATACAAAGCAGAGCCATTCTCAGAGATTCTCAAAAAAGGGTGTTTTTTTGTCATGTTTGCTATATGGCAGTCAGGAGTTTAAAGCAAGCAAACAAACAAACAAACAAAAATGACAACAAAACCTCACGTTCATGCACTGTTAGCACAAGGAGGACTGAAAAAGTTTAGTGGTTATATAGTGTGTATGGCTATTCATTTTTTTTTCCCTCCAGTATGAATACACTGGACAAGGCAGCCCTGACACTCATTTGAGACATGAGGCACAGTTCTGCCACTTGTATTCACATTGAACTTAGGAGGAAGAGTTCACAAGACAGAAGGAACAAGTTGCCTATTGCCTGGAAGGGAATGAAAGGACATCATTCTGCCCGGCCAGATGCCAGTTGAGAGAAGAATATGTTGTCTCTACGTAAATGAATTTCTTGAGTAAATATCAAGGAGAAATAGGAAATGTGTAAGTTGGGAGACACATCTGAAATGATGACTGCAGTTGGCTTATGAGCAAGTTTGGACGGGAAATTGGTAGAAACTTCCCATTTTAAGAATAAAGTGCACCATAGATATGAAGTCAGCATTCACCTAAACAGTAATGGCCAACTCAAATCCCCCACAAGAAAGCAGTGGACAAACCAGAACACTAACAAACATGTTGGGGTCTAGAGTCAAATAGATATACCTAACTTTACTATGCCTAAACATCTGAGGGATTGCTTTTAGAGGCTGAGGGCTTGTACCCCATTTCCAATCACTTTCTCTGTGCCCCCTTCACCAGAGAAGGAAGCTGCTTGGCTTCCCTGCCCTCTGATTCAGCTGCCCGCTGAGGCTGCCCGCTCCTCAGCACCTCTAAGCAGCAGCACCTTCACGTCTTCTCCTGCACCAGCAGCACATCAGCGCCTCTTGTTCCAGCAGCAGGACATCGGCGTCTCCCATTGCACCATGCAGACCTCCACGCCTCGAGTGCCACCAGCAGTACTCAATGCGAGCTGGACGCTCAGGGCACTTATGGCCACCCACCTTTGTGAGGTCAAAGGCTGACAGTGACTCTCTGCTGACCTCACACGGCTCTCGGGCGCCCCGATGGCAGAGGTTACGGCGCTAAGCTGACTGCCAGGAGAAAAGGCTGACATGAAATGGCTGCTCCACAATGCCAGGAGCAAGGTCTGCTGGAATGGGGGTTCGGAGCGGAGCTCGGCCTTGGGCCTGGGAACTGTGCCTGGGAGCCAGGGACGTCCTTGGTGTGCAGCTGGACACCTGGGCCTGAGAAAGCAAGGTTTCTTTAGAGAGAATTGGAAGCATCGTCACCTAGTGGCTGTGTCAGGGGGACGAGAGAAATGCACAGCATCTCTTGGTTCCCTGAACTGCACGTGTCCTACGCCCTTGGATGTCTCCATGATAGAAAAAGGGACTGATTTTTACCCAAAACAGAGCTCCTTTCTCTCGGGAGCTTCTCATGCTGCGTGTCCTCCTCTCTTTCTTGTATTTGGCTATGACTTTAGGCTTGTTCTTGCTACTCCTTAAGCAGACTGAAGCTTCCCCGGAACATCACATTAACTGCTTTTCACTACCTCTAAGTGCCTTTCCTCCGCTTCTCATCTAATTAATTAGTGCTATCCTCTTCACGCCTGCTACAGAGGTATCTTTCCTACCTGGTACAAGCTAGAAGAGCTTAGCAGCATCCATACGTCTCTTTCCTTTAGTCCTCACAGTAGACTTGCTCGAGGTAATTTGTGTTGAGCAGTAATCAAGAGAAAGTGTCACCAAGCCAAGGCTGCATTTGCTTGTGCCTTATGGAATCCCTGCAGCTGTGTCCGCTCCCAGCTTCCTGTGTGCCCCAAGCATCCTCGCTTGCAGGGCAGTAGAAGATGCAGAAAAGTCCTGGCCTTAGTGGAAGCACTGCCCTGCAAGAGCTAAGACATCCCTCTTAGCAGCTCACTGTAGCCCCGAAATCCCCAAAAACGGCACGTGCCAGCTACTGGGAAGGAAATGAACTCTGTCATTGTGATATACCCGCTCAAGGCCCTGCTCTTTGGCCCAGGTGTCTGTGAGACGGTTTTGGAAATGAATCCTGTTGTGTGACTCCGTTCTTTCTGGGTGCTACTTTTCAGTTTAAAGCGGTTACTCCTTGTCCTGTCACTCCAGGCCCTGATAAAGACTCCCTCCCCAGCTTTCCTACAGGTTGCCTTTAAGTACAGGAAGGCTCTCCCTGGTGTCGCAGTAAGCTCACCTGTTACCCAGGTGTCACAGTTATTTCCTGTGATAGGAATAATGACCAGGGTTAATCTATTGCAGGTGATTTCATACAATTATAGAAAAGCTTTTGTTGGAAAGCACCTTAGAGGTCTCCAGATCACCCGCGTACTTCAAGCAGGGCCATTTTTAAAGCCCTGTCATATTGCTCAGGGGCTTGTACAGTCAAATTTTGAATGGCCCCAGCAAGAGACCCTACACTCTCACTGTGTCCCTTTGCCAGTGCCTAGGCAGAGTGTGCTTCCCCTGCTGGTCCTGGTGAGATGAACTGATACAAGTTTTGAGAAAACAGAAGTTTATGCTACTGCATGAAGTACCCTTTGTAACATTTTTTTTTTTAACCTTTACTGTTTCATATCTGAAATTTGAAATTCATCAGGGAACTCAGCCTGGCACACAGTAAAACTGATGGCAGATACTTCACAATATTATTCGAATTTCACGTAAACAGAACAGACTAGCAACTTACTTAGGAGAAGTAATACGATTTCAGAAATATTCAAAACCAAAGGCATTCCAAACTAAGTTTAAGTTCAGAGGAAATCCAAAGGAAAAACTAATTTTGAAACTAATAATCAGAGAACATAATCTTCTACAAACGATAGATTTTCCTCCTGTATTGGGTAATTTTGATCTGTCTTTAATGATCATCTAGACATGGCTTTGACACCGAGTATTTTGCTTTGCCACTGCATTAAGTCTTCTTCTCATGTGTGGTAAATGTCCTGCTCTCATGGGATGGGCCTAGGAGACATACGCACTGTGTCTCATGATGCTTGGCTATCATCTTAAATCTGTGAGAAGAGGAAAGGTCTCGCTGCTTCCTGAACAGGGAATTGGATGTCTGCAGTTGAGAACCCTCTGTCTAATCTAGAAACGTGAAGGAAGGAGTTTGCTGGATTGCAAGTGACAGTGAAGAAAGCCACAGATGACATATCAAACTGATTAAAATGTTATTTAGCTCAGGGCATGGCTAATGATGTGGAGCTGGAATAGTTTGACGATTGTAATTACACTCACTATCATTGTTATTTGTTTACAGGATGGTAATGCCTAAAGGTCCCGCTGGAGCCTGAAACAAGGTTGTGCTGGGTGCTGCACGTGCATATATCAGTGGCGATTTGAGAGCTAGTGATACAAACAGACAAAACAGAGATTGAAAGGAGAAACAGAGGGATAGAGAGAAGAAGATCTCCCTGCAGGTCATTTAGGGGAACCAGCCATGAGTACAGTGCATCCAGGTCTCCAGTGCTCTGCTGGCCCAGCCAGATGAATGGAAAACATTGCAGCTTTGGAAAAATAGTGTTTCTTCTAATTCTTTGGCCACAGTTTTGATGTTTTAGGACTGCTTTTTTTTTTTTTTTTTCCTTCCTTTTTTTCTTTTCCCCATTTGTGCTAGAAAAGGTGAACTTTTCAAATACCTATTCTGAATTAAAATATCGTTTTCATTGTTATGTTTCTGTTTTGTTGGCACTATTCATAATGACTTCTACCCTTCAGTGGCAGCAAAAGCTTATCATACCGTACAATTGGAAAGATCACAGAAAACTTCAGAGCTTTTGAAGAAAGGTGAGGAAAATCCATTCCCTGTTCTAGGCAGACAGAGTGGCTGATTTCCAGAAAGGTAAATGGGCAGGATAAGGCCACTTCATGTTCACTGATGGCCAGTTGTACGGACTGTGAAGATAATGGACTACCAGCACAAGAGACGGTGCCAATAATCTAATCCAATCCAATCTATTTCAAGTGGTAGAGACCTGATACTCTATGACAATGTGAGGAAGACCTAACTGTCAGGCAAACTTTGAGATGATCATGTTCAGGATCTAAAACTGTTATGACAAGTGTCAACACAGGAAGGGTGAAACAAAGGCATGAATGTCATACAAGTACTGATAAATCTCAGGAAGGCTGGAAACCAAGGCAAATGGATGGAATAAGATGGTGCTTTGTGTTAGCAAGAAGCAGAGGATGGAGAAATTAAATGTTATGGGTCAGCAAAAGAGTGGTTTTGTGCAAATCACTGCTAAAGATAGACAGCCTTGCTAGCCTGCTCTTTGCTCTTAGCTCCAGTCTAATAGTGAATTATCTCTGTACAGTTATCAGACACGTAAACAATAATGGGAATTATGGGAGACTTTAACTTCCCAGCAAAAGATTGAAAGATAATTACCACTTATGTTCACAGAGGTATACTATGTGATGGATTTCTTCCCAAAAGTGAAAAAATATAAGACCATTTTAGACTTGGCTCCTGTATGGGTTTAAATGTAGTAAAATTTGAATAAAGTGTGATCATGAGCTGACTTTTCTCATTTTACATTTCACGACAGACAAAACCAGGTTTAGAATGAAGGTTTTGAGGCTTAGAAATGCAAACTTTGAAATCTAAGGAAATGAATAATTGAGTCTGACTAAGCAGCTCTGGGACTTGAGTGCAGAGAAGGCATAGTTAAAATTCAAAATTCAAAGAGGAAAAAAGCGATGAGAAAAGGCATGTTTCAGAGGTTAAAAACTGCAGAAATAAAGTAAGAATGACCGAAAACTTCCTTCACATAGGAAATTAAACAATAATAGTAAGTGGTACTTAAGCCACAGAAACCAGGGGGAACAAAGAGAACAAATTAGGACAGTTGCACGCTTGAGGCAAAAATAGATCAAAAGTTACTGATGTCTCAAATGCTGCAAATCTTATTTCCTGCATCTAACAGCAACAACAATGTGATATTAAGGGCAGTGACAGGACTCCCATTGAAAAGGAGGGTAGGGCACTAGGCGCAACATCATCTGAGGTGAAATAACAATCTATAGCGATTCAAGTGAAAAATGAAAAGCTGATATCTACCTAGCCTATTAACAGCATTGGCACACAGAACAACAAGTCAAGTAGGAAAAATGCATAACAATTGTGCAAATCAGGGATAGTCCCCAGAATGGGAGAGTAACAAATACACCTCTGTCCAGAAGAGGGTAAAGAGTCATCCAGACAAGTGTGGGCCTGTTAGTTTGACATCAACACCATGCAAAGTTTTGGAGCAAGAACAGCTAAGACCAGGGAAGGAGGGGGTAATGTGTAATTTACAAAATAATTTATCAGAGCTAAATTGTTTCCAGATAATTTAATAGCTTTCCTTTCTAGGACCAGTTCTTCCCTACACAGGGGATGAATTACATCTATTTCACTTTCTGTGAGCTTCTGATACATTATCTACGGATTTGGGCTTTGGGGCTGCAAGTGAATAAAGGGAATTTACAATTGTTCACACTGAAGAGGGACTTACCAGCAAAGGAGTCGTTACCTATGGTAATTCTCAGAGACAGTTCTGAAACTGCAGCTGCTAAGGAGGCAAAGACTCATGGAGAAATGTAGGCTGGAAGGGACCTCTGAAAACCCAACCTCCTATTCAGGGCAGAGCTGACTTCAAAGTTAGATATGTTCGGTATGGACATGGTGGCTGAAGATTAAAAATTACACATGAGCTTTGAGATTTGCAGGGGACATAAGGTTGGGAAGTACTACCAAGCCTGACAGAAGGATATCGCTTGTGATTGAAATGGTTCAGGTGAAGTGACAGGTGATAATACAAAGCAGAGCCATTCTCAGAGATTCTCAAAAAAGGGTGTTTTTTGGTCATGTTTGCTATATGGCAGTCAGGAGTTTAAAGCAAGCAAACAAACAAACAAACAAAAATGACAACAAAACCTCACGTTCATGCACTGTTAGCACAAGGAGGACTGAAAAAGTTTAGTGGTTATATAGTGTGTATGGCTATTCATTTTTTTTTCCCTCCAGTATGAATACACTGGACAAGGCAGCCCTGACACTCATTTGAGACATGAGGCACAGTTCTGCCACTTGTATTCACATTGAACTTAGGAGGAAGAGTTCACAAGACAGAAGGAACAAGTTGCCTATTGCCTGGAAGGGAATGAAAGGACATCATTCTGCCCAGCCAGATGCCAGTTGAGAGAAGAATATGTTGTCTCTACGTAAATGAATTTCTTGAGTAAATATCAAGGAGAAATAGGAAATGTGTAAGTTGGGAGACACATCTGAAATGATGACTGCAGTTGGCTTATGAGCAAGTTTGGACGGGAAATTGGTAGAAACTTCCCATTTTAAGAATAAAGTGCACCATAGATATGAAGTCAGCATTCACCTAAAGAGTAATGGCCAACTCAAATCCCCCACAAGAAAGCAGTGGACAAACCAGAACACTAACAAACATGTTGGGGTCTAGAGTCAAACAGATATACCTAACTTTACTATGCCTAAACATCTGAGGGATTGCTTTTAGAGGCTGAGGGCTTGTACCCCATTTCCAATCACTTTCTCTGTGCCCCCTTCCCCAGAGAAGGAAGCTGCTTGGCTTCCCTGCCCTCTGATTCAGCTGCCCGCTGAGGCTGCCCGCCCCTCAGCACCTCTAAGCAGCAGCACCTTCACATCTCCTCCTGCACCAGCAGCACATCAGCGCCTCTTGTTCCAGCAGCAGGACATCGGCGTCTCCCATTGCACCATGCAGACCTCCACGCCTCGAGTGCCACCAGCAGTACTCAATGCGAGCTGGACGCTCAGGGCACTTATGGCCACCCACCTTTGTGAGGTCAAAGGCTGACAGTGACTCTCTGCTGACCTCACACGGCTCTCGGGCGCCCCGATGGCAGAGGTTACGGCGCTAAGCTGACTGCCAGGAGAAAAGGCTGACATGAAATGGCTGCTCCACAATGCCAGGAGCAAGGTCTGCTGGAATGGGGGTTCGGAGGGGAGCTCGGCCTTGGGCCTGGGAACTGTGCCTGGGAGCCAGGGACGTCCTTGGTGTGCAGCTGGACACCTGGGCCTGAGAAAGCAAGGTTTCTTTAGAGAGAATTGGAAGCATCGTCACCTAGTGGCTGTGTCAGGGGGACGAGAGAAATGCACAGCATCTCTTGGTTCCCTGAAGTGCACGTGTCCTACGCCCTTGGATGTCTCCATGATAGAAAAAGGGACTGATTTTTACCCAAAACAGAGCTCCTTTCTCTCGGGAGCTTCTCATGCTGCGTGTCCTCCTCTCTTTCTTGTATTTGGCTATGACTTTAGGCTTGTTCTTGCTACTCCTTAAGCAGACTGAAGCTTCCCCGGAACATCACATTAACTGCTTTTCACTACCTCTAAGTGCCTTTCCTCCGCTTCTCATCTAATTAATTAGTGCTATCCTCTTCACGCCTGCTACAGAGGTATCTTTCCTACCTGGTACAAGCTAGAAGAGCTTAGCAGCATCCATACGTCTCTTTCCTTTAGTCCTCACAGTAGACTTGCTCGAGGTAATTTGTGTTGAGCAGTAATCAAGAGAAAGTGTCACCAAGCCAAGGCTGCATTTGCTTGTGTCTTATGGAATCCCTGCAGCTGTGTCCCCTCCCAGCTTCCTGTGTGCCCCAAGCATCCTCGCTTGCAGGGCAGTAGAAGATGCAGAAAAGTCCTGGCCTTAGTGGAAGCACTGCCCTGCAAGAGCTAAGACATCCCTCTTAGCAGCTCACTGTAGCCCCGAAATCCCAAAAAACGGCACATGCCAGCTACTGGGAAGGAAATGAACTCTGCCATTGTGATATACCCGCTCAAGGCCCTGCTCTTTGGCCCAGGTGTCTATGAGGTGGTTTTGGAAATGAATCCTGTTGCGTGACTCCGTTCTTTCTGGGTGCTACTTTTCAGTTTAAAGCGGTTACTCCTTGTCCTGTCACTCCAGGCCCTGATAAAGACTCCCTCCCCAGCTTTCCTACAGGTTGCCTTTAAGTACAGGAAGGCTCTCCCTGGTGTCGCAGTAAGCTCACCTGTTACCCAGGTGTCACAGTTATTTCCTGTGATAGGAATAATGACCAGGGTTAATCTATTGCAGGTGATTTCATACAATTATAGAAAAGCTTTTGTTGGAAAGCACCTTAGAGGTCTCCAGATCACCCGCGTACTTCAAGCAGGGCCATTTTTAAAGCCCTGTCATATTGCTCAGGGGCTTGTACAGTCAAATTTTGAATGGCCCCAGCAAGAGACCCTACACTCTCACTGTGTCCCTTTGCCAGTGCCTAGGCAGAGTGTGCTTCCCCTGCTGGTCCTGGTGAGATGAACTGATACAAGTTTTGAGAAAACAGAAGTTTATGCTACTGCATGAAGTACCCTTTGTAACATTTTTTTTTTTTAACCTTTACTGTTTCATATCTGAAATTTGAAATTCATCAGGGAACTCAGCCTGGCACACAGTAAAACTGATGGCAGATACTTCACAATATTATTCGAATTTCACGTAAATAGAACAGACTAGCAACTTACTTAGGAGAAGTAATACGATTTCAGAAATATTCAAAACCAAAGGCATTCCAAACTAAGTTTAAGTTCAGAGGAAATCCAAAGGAAAAACTAATTTTGAAACTAATAATCAGAGAACATAATCTTCTACAAACGATAGATTTTCCTCCTGTATTGGGTAATTTTGATCTGTCTTTAATGATCATCTAGACATGGCTTTGACATCGAGTATTTTGCTTTGCCACTGCATTAAGTCTTCTTCTCATGTGTGGTAAATGTCCTGCTCTCATGGGATGGGCCTAGGAGACATACGCACTGTGTCTCATGATGCTTGGCTATCATCTTAAATCTGTGAGAAGAGGAAAGGTCTCGCTGCTTCCTGAACAGGGAATTGGATGTCTGCAGTTGAGAACCGTCTGTCTAATCTAGAAACGTGAAGGAAGGAGTTTGCTGGATTGCAAGTGACAGTGAAGAAAGCCACAGATGACATATCAAACTGATTAAAATGTTATTTAGCTCAGGGCATGGCTAATGATGTGGAGCTGGAATAGTTTGACGATTGTAATTACACTCACTATCATTGTTATTTGTTTACAGGATGGTAATGCCTAAAGGTCCCGCTGGAGCCTGAAACAAGGTTGTGCTGGGTGCTGCACGTGCATATATCAGTGGCGATTTGAGAGCTAGTGATACAAACAGACAAAACAGAGATTGAAAGGAGAAACAGAGGGATAGAGAGAAGAAGATCTCCCTGCAGGTCATTTAGGGGAACCAGCCATGAGTACAGTGCATCCAGGTCTCCAGTGCTCTGCTGGCCCAGCCAGATGAATGGAAAACATTGCAGCTTTGGAAAAATAGTGTTTCTTCTAATTCTTTGGCCACAGTTTTGATGTTTTAGGACTGCTTTTTTTTTTTTTTTCCTTCCTTTTTTTCTTTTCCCCATTTGTGCTAGAAAAGGTGAACTTTTCAAATACCTATTCTGAATTAAAATATCGTTTTCATTGTTATGTTTCTGTTTTGTTGGCACTATTCATAATGACTTCTACCCTTCAGTGGCAGCAAAAGCTTATCATGCCGTACAATTGGAAAGATCACAGAAAACTTCAGAGCTTTTGAAGAAAGGTGAGGAAAATCCATTCCCTGTTCTAGGCAGACAGAGTGGCTGATTTCCAGAAAGGTAAATGGGCAGGATAAGGCCACTTCATGTTCACTGATGGCCAGTTGTACGGACTGTGAAGATAATGGACTACCAGCACAAGAGACGGTGCCAATAATCTAATCCAATCCAATCTATTTCAAGTGGTAGAGACCTGATACTCTATGACAATGTGAGGAAGACCTAACTGTCAGGCAAACTTTGAGATGATCATGTTCAGGATCTAAAACTGTTATGACAAGTGTCAACACAGGAAGGGTGAAACAAAGGCATGAATGTCATACAAGTACTGATAAATCTCAGGAAGGCTGGAAACCAAGGCAAATGGATGGAATAAGATGGTGCTTTGTGTTAGCAAGAAGCAGAGGATGGAGAAATTAAATGTTATGGGTCAGCAAAAGAGTGGTTTTGTGCAAATCACTGCTAAAGATAGACAGCCTTGCTAGCCTGCTCTTTGCTCTTAGCTCCAGTCTAATAGTGAATTATCTCTGTACAGTTATCAGACACGTAAACAATAATGGGAATTATGGGAGACTTTAACTTCCCAGCAAAAGATTGAAAGATAATTACCACTTATGTTCATAGAGGTGTACTATGTGATGGATTTCTTCCCAAAAGTGAAAAAATATAAGACCATTTTAGACTTGGCTCCTGTATGGGTTTAAATGTAGTAAAATTTGAATAAAGTGTGATCATGAGCTGACTTTTCTCATTTTACATTTCACGACAGACAAAACCAGGTTTAGAATGAAGGTTTTGAGGCTTAGAAATGCAAACTTTGAAATCTAAGGAAATGAATAATTGAGTCTGACTAAGCAGCTCTGGGACTTGAGTGCAGAGAAGGCATAGTTAAAATTCAAAATTCAAAGAGGAAAAAAGCGATGAGAAAAGGCATGTTTCAGAGGTTAAAACCTGCAGAAATAAAGTAAGAATGACCAAAAACCTCCTTCACATAGGAAATTAAACAATAATAGTAAGTGGTACTTAAGCCACAGAAACCAGGGGGAACAAAGAGAACAAATTAGGACAGTTGCACACTTGAGGCAAAAATAGATCAAAAGTTACTGATGTCTCAAATGCTGCAAATCTTATTTCCTGCATCTAACAGCAACAACAATGTGATATTAAGGGCAGTGACAGGACTCCCATTGAAAAGGAGGGTAGGGCACTAGGCGCAACATCATCTGAGGTGAAATAACAATCTATAGCGATTCAAGTGAAAAATGAAAAGCTGATATCTACCTAGCCTATTAACAGCATTGGCACACAGAACAACAAGTCAAGTAGGAAAAATGCATAACAATTGTGCAAACCAGGGATAGTCCCCAGAATGGGAGAGTAACAAATACACCTCTGTCCAGAAGAGGGTAAAGAGTCATCCAGACAAGTGTGGGCCTGTTAGTTTGACATCAACACCATGCAAAGTTTTGGAGCAAGAACAGCTAAGACCAGGGAAGGAGGGGGTAATGTGTAATTTACAAAATAATTTATCAGAGCTAAATTGTTTCCAGATAATTTAATAGCTTTCCTTTCTAGGACCAGTTCTTCCCTACACAGGGGATGAATTACATCTATTTCACTTTCTGTGAGCTTCTGATACATTATCTACGGATTTGGGCTTTGGGGCTGCAAGTGAATAAAGGGAATTTACAATTGTTCACACTGAAGAGGGACTTACCAGCAAAGGAGTCGTTACCTATGGTAATTCTCAGAGACAGTTCTGAAACTGCAGCTGCTAAGGAGGCAAAGACTCATGGAGAAATGTAGGCTGGAAGGGACCTCTGAAAACCCAACCTCCTATTCAGGGCAGAGCTGACTTCAAAGTTAGATATGTTCGGTATGGACATGGTGGCTGAAGATTAAAAATTACACATGAGCTTTGAGATTTGCAGGGGACATAAGGTTGGGAAGTACTACCAAGCCTGACAGAAGGATATCGCTTGTGATTGAAATGGTTCAGGTGAAGTGACAGGTGATAATACAAAGCAGAGCCATTCTCAGAGATTCTCAAAAAAGGGTGTTTTTTTGTCATGTTTGCTATATGGCAGTCAGGAGTTTAAAGCAAGCAAACAAACAAACAAACAAAAATGACAACAAAACCTCACGTTCATGCACTGTTAGCACAAGGAGGACTGAAAAAGTTTAGTGGTTATATAGTGTGTATGGCTATTCATTTTTTTTTCCCTCCAGTATGAATACACTGGACAAGGCAGCCCTGACACTCATTTGAGACATGAGGCACAGTTCTGCCACTTGTATTCACATTGAACTTAGGAGGAAGAGTTCACAAGACAGAAGGAACAAGTTGCCTATTGCCTGGAAGGGAATGAAAGGACATCATTCTGCCCGGCCAGATGCCAGTTGAGAGAAGAATATGTTGTCTCTACGTAAATGAATTTCTTGAGTAAATATCAAGGAGAAATAGGAAATGTGTAAGTTGGGAGACACATCTGAAATGATGACTGCAGTTGGCTTATGAGCAAGTTTGGACGGGAAATTGGTAGAAACTTCCCATTTTAAGAATAAAGTGCACCATAGATATGAAGTCAGCATTCACCTAAAGAGTAATGGCCAACTCAAATCCCCCACAAGAAAGCAGTGGACAAACCAGAACACTAACAAACATGTTGGGGTCTAGAGTCAAATAGATATACCTAACTTTACTATGCCTAAACATCTGAGGGATTGCTTTTAGAGGCTGAGGGCTTGTACCCCATTTCCAATCACTTTCTCTGTGCCCCCTTCCCCAGAGAAGGAAGCTGCTTGGCTTCCCTGCCCTCTGATTCAGCTGCCCGCTGAGGCTGCCCGCCCCTCAGCACCTCTAAGCAGCAGCACCTTCACGTCTCCTCCTGCACCAGCAGCACTTCAGCGCCTCTTGTTCCAGCAGCAGGACATCGGCGTCTCCCATTGCACCATGCAGACCTCCACGCCTCGAGTGCCACCAGCAGTACTCAATGCGAGCTGGACGCTCAGGGCACTTATGGCCACCCACCTTTGTGAGGTCAAAGGCTGACAGTGACTCTCTGCTGACCTCACACGGCTCTCGGGCGCCCCGATGGCAGAGGTTACGGCGCTAAGCTGACTGCCAGGAGAAAAGGCTGACATGAAATGGCTGCTCCACAATGCCAGGAGCAAGGTCTGCTGGAATGGGGGTTCGGAGGGGAGCTCGGCCTTGGGCCTGGGAACTGTGCCTGGGAGCCAGGGACGTCCTTGGTGTGCAGCTGGACACCTGGGCCTGAGAAAGCAAGGTTTCTTTAGAGAGAATTGGAAGCATCGTCACCTAGTGGCTGTGTCAGGGGGACGAGAGAAATGCACAGCATCTCTTGGTTCCCTGAAGTGCACGTGTCCTACGCCCTTGGATGTCTCCATGATAGAAAAAGGGACTGATTTTTACCCAAAACAGAGCTCCTTTCTCTCGGGAGCTTCTCATGCTGCGTGTCCTCCTCTCTTTCTTGTATTTGGCTATGACTTTAGGCTTGTTCTTGCTACTCCTTAAGCAGACTGAAGCTTCCCCGGAACATCACATTAACTGCTTTTCACTACCTCTAAGTGCCTTTCCTCCGCTTCTCATCTAATTAATTAGTGCTATCCTCTTCACGCCTGCTACAGAGGTATCTTTCCTACCTGGTACAAGCTAGAAGAGCTTAGCAGCATCCATACGTCTCTTTCCTTTAGTCCTCACAGTAGACTTGCTCGAGGTAATTTGTGTTGAGCAGTAATCAAGAGAAAGTGTCACCAAGCCAAGGCTGCATTTGCTTGTGTCTTATGGAATCCCTGCAGCTGTGTCCCCTCCCAGCTTCCTGTGTGCCCCAAGCATCCTCGCTTGCAGGGCAGTAGAAGATGCAGAAAAGTCCTGGCCTTAGTGGAAGCACTGCCCTGCAAGAGCTAAGACATCCCTCTTAGCAGCTCACTGTAGCCCCGAAATCCCAAAAAACGGCACGTGCCAGCTACTGGGAAGGAAATGAACTCTGCCATTGTGATATACCCGCTCAAGGCCCTGCTCTTTGGCCCAGGTGTCTACGAGGTGGTTTTGGAAATGAATCCTGTTGCGTGACTCCGTTCTTTCTGGGTGCTACTTTTCAGTTTAAAGCGGTTACTCCTTGTCCTGTCACTCCAGGCCCTGATAAAGACTCCCTCCCCAGCTTTCCTACAGGTTGCCTTTAAGTACAGGAAGGCTCTCCCTGGTGTTGCAGTAAGCTCACCTGTTACCCAGGTGTCACAGTTATTTCCTGTGATAGGAATAATGACCAGGGTTAATCTATTGCAGGTGATTTCATACAATTATAGAAAAGCTTTTGTTGGAAAGCACCTTAGAGGTCTCCAGATCACCCGCGTACTTCAAGCAGGGCCATTTTTAAAGCCCTGTCATATTGCTCAGGGGCTTGTACAGTCAAATTTTGAATGGCCCCAGCAAGAGACCCTACACTCTCACTGTGTCCCTTTGCCAGTGCCTAGGCAGAGTGTGCTTCCCCTGCTGGTCCTGGTGAGATGAACTGATACAAGTTTTGAGAAAACAGAAGTTTATGCTACTGCATGAAGTACCCTTTGTAACATTTTTTTTTTTAACCTTTACTGTTTCATATCTGAAATTTGAAATTCATCAGGGAACTCAGCCTGGCACACAGTAAAACTGATGGCAGATACTTCACAATATTATTCGAATTTCACGTAAACAGAACAGACTAGCAACTTACTTAGGAGAAGTAATACGATTTCAGAAATATTCAAAACCAAAGGCATTCCAAACTAAGTTTAAGTTCAGAGGAAATCCAAAGGAAAAACTAATTTTGAAACTAATAATCAGAGAACATAATCTTCTACAAACGATAGATTTTCCTCCTGTATTGGGTAATTTTGATCTGTCTTTAATGATCATCTAGACATGGCTTTGACACCGAGTATTTTGCTTTGCCACTGCATTAAGTCTTCTTCTCATGTGTGGTAAATGTCCTGCTCTCATGGGATGGGCCTAGGAGACATACGCACTGTGTCTCATGATGCTTGGCTATCATCTTAAATCTGTGAGAAGAGGAAAGGTCTCGCTGCTTCCTGAACAGGGAATTGGATGTCTGCAGTTGAGAACCGTCTGTCTAATCTAGAAACGTGAAGGAAGGAGTTTGCTGGATTGCAAGTGACAGTGAAGAAAGCCACAGATGACATATCAAACTGATTAAAATGTTATTTAGCTCAGGGCATGGCTAATGATGTGGAGCTGGAATAGTTTGACGATTGTAATTACACTCACTATCATTGTTATTTGTTTACAGGATGGTAATGCCTAAAGGTCCCGCTGGAGCCTGAAACAAGGTTGTGCTGGGTGCTGCACGTGCATATATCAGTGGCGATTTGAGAGCTAGTGATACAAACAGACAAAACAGAGATTGAAAGGAGAAACAGAGGGATAGAGAGAAGAAGATCTCCCTGCAGGTCATTTAGGGGAACCAGCCATGAGTACAGTGCATCCAGGTCTCCAGTGCTCTGCTGGCCCAGCCAGATGAATGGAAAACATTGCAGCTTTGGAAAAATAGTGTTTCTTCTAATTCTTTGGCCACAGTTTTGATGTTTTAGGACTGCTTTTTTTTTTTTTTTTCCTTCCTTTTTTTCTTTTCCCCATTTGTGCTAGAAAAGGTGAACTTTTCAAATACCTATTCTGAATTAAAATATCGTTTTCATTGTTATGTTTCTGTTTTGTTGGCACTATTCATAATGACTTCTACCCTTCAGTGGCAGCAAAAGCTTATCATACCGTACAATTGGAAAGATCACAGAAAACTTCAGAGCTTTTGAAGAAAGGTGAGGAAAATCCATTCCCTGTTCTAGGCAGAGAGAGTGGCTGATTTCCAGAAAGGTAAATGGGCAGGATAAGGCCACTTCATGTTCACTGATGGCCAGTTGTACGGACTGTGAAGATAATGGACTACCAGCACAAGAGACGGTGCCAATAATCTAATCCAATCCAATCTATTTCAAGTGGTAGAGACCTGATACTCTATGACAATGTGAGGAAGACCTAACTGTCAGGCAAACTTTGAGATGATCATGTTCAGGATCTAAAACTGTTATGACAAGTGTCAACACAGGAAGGGTGAAACAAAGGCATGAATGTCATACAAGTACTGATAAATCTCAGGAAGGCTGGAAACCAAGGCAAATGGATGGAATAAGATGGTGCTTTGTGTTAGCAAGAAGCAGAGGATGGAGAAATTAAATGTTATGGGTCAGCAAAAGAGTGGTTTTGTGCAAATCACTGCTAAAGATAGACAGCCTTGCTAGCCTGCTCTTTGCTCTTAGCTCCAGTCTAATAGTGAATTATCTCTGTACAGTTATCAGACACGTAAACAATAATGGGAATTATGGGAGACTTTAACTTCCCAGCAAAAGATTGAAAGATAATTACCACTTATGTTCACAGAGGTATACTATGTGATGGATTTCTTCCCAAAAGTGAAAAAATATAAGACCATTTTAGACTTGGCTCCTGTATGGGTTTAAATGTAGTAAAATTTGAATAAAGTGTGATCATGAGCTGACTTTTCTCATTTTACATTTCACGACAGACAAAACCAGGTTTAGAATGAAGGTTTTGAGGCTTAGAAATGCAAACTTTGAAATCTAAGGAAATGAATAATTGAGTCTGACTAAGCAGCTCTGGGACTTGAGTGCAGAGAAGGCATAGTTAAAATTCAAAATTCAAAGAGGAAAAAAGCGATGAGAAAAGGCATGTTTCAGAGGTTAAAAACTGCAGAAATAAAGTAAGAATGACCGAAAACTTCCTTCACATAGGAAATTAAACAATAATAGTAAGTGGTACTTAAGCCACAGAAACCAGGGGGAACAAAGAGAACAAATTAGGACAGTTGCACGCTTGAGGCAAAAATAGATCAAAAGTTACTGATGTCTCAAATGCTGCAAATCTTATTTCCTGCATCTAACAGCAACAACAATGTGATATTAAGGGCAGTGACAGGACTCCCATTGAAAAGGAGGGTAGGGCACTAGGCGCAACATCATCTGAGGTGAAATAACAATCTATAGCGATTCAAGTGAAAAATGAAAAGCTGATATCTACCTAGCCTATTAACAGCATTGGCACACAGAACAACAAGTCAAGTAGGAAAAATGCATAACAATTGTGCAAATCAGGGATAGTCCCCAGAATGGGAGAGTAACAAATACACCTCTGTCCAGAAGAGGGTAAAGAGTCATCCAGACAAGTGTGGGCCTGTTAGTTTGACATCAACACCATGCAAAGTTTTGGAGCAAGAACAGCTAAGACCAGGGAAGGAGGGGGTAATGTGTAATTTACAAAATAATTTATCAGAGCTAAATTGTTTCCAGATAATTTAATAGCTTTCCTTTCTAGGACCAGTTCTTCCCTACACAGGGGATGAATTACATCTATTTCACTTTCTGTGAGCTTCTGATACATTATCTACGGATTTGGGCTTTGGGGCTGCAAGTGAATAAAGGGAATTTACAATTGTTCACACTGAAGAGGGACTTACCAGCAAAGGAGTCGTTACCTATGGTAATTCTCAGAGACAGTTCTGAAACTGCAGCTGCTAAGGAGGCAAAGACTCATGGAGAAATGTAGGCTGGAAGGGACCTCTGAAAACCCAACCTCCTATTCAGGGCAGAGCTGACTTCAAAGTTAGATATGTTCGGTATGGACATGGTGGCTGAAGATTAAAAATTACACATGAGCTTTGAGATTTGCAGGGGACATAAGGTTGGGAAGTACTACCAAGCCTGACAGAAGGATATCGCTTGTGATTGAAATGGTTCAGGTGAAGTGACAGGTGATAATACAAAGCAGAGCCATTCTCAGAGATTCTCAAAAAAGGGTGTTTTTTTGTCATGTTTGCTATATGGCAGTCAGGAGTTTAAAGCAAGCAAACAAACAAACAAACAAAAATGACAACAAAACCTCACGTTCATGCACTGTTAGCACAAGGAGGACTGAAAAAGTTTAGTGGTTATATAGTGTGTATGGCTATTCATTTTTTTTTCCCTCCAGTATGAATACACTGGACAAGGCAGCCCTGACACTCATTTGAGACATGAGGCACAGTTCTGCCACTTGTATTCACATTGAACTTAGGAGGAAGAGTTCACAAGACAGAAGGAACAAGTTGCCTATTGCCTGGAAGGGAATGAAAGGACATCATTCTGCCCGGCCAGATGCCAGTTGAGAGAAGAATATGTTGTCTCTACGTAAATGAATTTCTTGAGTAAATATCAAGGAGAAATAGGAAATGTGTAAGTTGGGAGACACATCTGAAATGATGACTGCAGTTGGCTTATGAGCAAGTTTGGACGGGAAATTGGTAGAAACTTCCCATTTTAAGAATAAAGTGCACCATAGATATGAAGTCAGCATTCACCTAAAGAGTAATGGCCAACTCAAATCCCCCACAAGAAAGCAGTGGACAAACCAGAACACTAACAAACATGTTGGGGTCTAGAGTCAAATAGATATACCTAACTTTACTATGCCTAAACATCTGAGGGATTGCTTTTAGAGGCTGAGGGCTTGTACCCCATTTCCAATCACTTTCTCTGTGCCCCCTTCCCCAGAGAAGGAAGCTGCTTGGCTTCCCTGCCCTCTGATTCAGCTGCCCGCTGAGGCTGCCCGCCCCTCAGCACCTCTAAGCAGCAGCACCTTCACGTCTCCTCCTGCACCAGCAGCACATCAGCGCCTCTTGTTCCAGCAGCAGGACATCGGCGTCTCCCATTGCACCATGCAGACCTCCACGCCTCGAGTGCCACCAGCAGTACTCAATGCGAGCTGGACGCTCAGGGCACTTATGGCCACCCACCTTTGTGAGGTCAAAGGCTGACAGTGACTCTCTGCTGACCTCACACGGCTCTCGGGCGCCCCGATGGCAGAGGTTACGGCGCTAAGCTGACTGCCAGGAGAAAAGGCTGACATGAAATGGCTGCTCCACAATGCCAGGAGCAAGGTCTGCTGGAATGGGGGTTCGGAGGGGAGCTCGGCCTTGGGCCTGGGAACTGTGCCTGGGAGCCAGGGACGTCCTTGGTGTGCAGCTGGACACCTGGGCCTGAGAAAGCAAGGTTTCTTTAGAGAGAATTGGAAGCATCGTCACCTAGTGGCTGTGTCAGGGGGACGAGAGAAATGCACAGCATCTCTTGGTTCCCTGAAGTGCACGTGTCCTACGCCCTTGGATGTCTCCATGATAGAAAAAGGGACTGATTTTTACCCAAAACAGAGCTCCTTTCTCTCGGGAGCTTCTCATGCTGCGTGTCCTCCTCTCTTTCTTGTATTTGGCTATGACTTTAGGCTTGTTCTTGCTACTCCTTAAGCAGACTGAAGCTTCCCCGGAACATCACATTAACTGCTTTTCACTACCTCTAAGTGCCTTTCCTCCGCTTCTCATCTAATTAATTAGTGCTATCCTCTTCACGCCTGCTACAGAGGTATCTTTCCTACCTGGTACAAGCTAGAAGAGCTTAGCAGCATCCATACGTCTCTTTCCTTTAGTCCTCACAGTAGACTTGCTCGAGGTAATTTGTGTTGAGCAGTAATCAAGAGAAAGTGTCACCAAGCCAAGGCTGCATTTGCTTGTGTCTTATGGAATCCCTGCAGCTGTGTCCCCTCCCAGCTTCCTGTGTGCCCCAAGCATCCTCGCTTGCAGGGCAGTAGAAGATGCAGAAAAGTCCTGGCCTTAGTGGAAGCACTGCCCTGCAAGAGCTAAGACATCCCTCTTAGCAGCTCACTGTAGCCCCGAAATCCCAAAAAACGGCACGTGCCAGCTACTGGGAAGGAAATGAACTCTGCCATTGTGATATACCCGCTCAAGGCCCTGCTCTTTGGCCCAGGTGTCTACGAGGTGGTTTTGGAAATGAATCCTGTTGCGTGACTCCGTTCTTTCTGGGTGCTACTTTTCAGTTTAAAGCGGTTACTCCTTGTCCTGTCACTCCAGGCCCTGATAAAGACTCCCTCCCCAGCTTTCCTACAGGTTGCCTTTAAGTACAGGAAGGCTCTCCCTGGTGTCGCAGTAAGCTCACCTGTTACCCAGGTGTCACAGTTATTTCCTGTGATAGGAATAATGACCAGGGTTAATCTATTGCAGGTGATTTCATACAATTATAGAAAAGCTTTTGTTGGAAAGCACCTTAGAGGTCTCCAGATCACCCGCGTACTTCAAGCAGGGCCATTTTTAAAGCCCTGTCATATTGCTCAGGGGCTTGTACAGTCAAATTTTGAATGGCCCCAGCAAGAGACCCTACACTCTCACTGTGTCCCTTTGCCAGTGCCTAGGCAGAGTGTGCTTCCCCTGCTGGTCCTGGTGAGATGAACTGATACAAGTTTTGAGAAAACAGAAGTTTATGCTACTGCATGAAGTACCCTTTGTAACATTTTTTTTTTTAACCTTTACTGTTTCATATCTGAAATTTGAAATTCATCAGGGAACTCAGCCTGGCACACAGTAAAACTGATGGCAGATACTTCACAATATTATTCGAATTTCACGTAAACAGAACAGACTAGCAACTTACTTAGGAGAAGTAATACGATTTCAGAAATATTCAAAACCAAAGGCATTCCAAACTAAGTTTAAGTTCAGAGGAAATCCAAAGGAAAAACTAATTTTGAAACTAATAATCAGAGAACATAATCTTCTACAAACGATAGATTTTCCTCCTGTATTGGGTAATTTTGATCTGTCTTTAATGATCATCTAGACATGGCTTTGACACCGAGTATTTTGCTTTGCCACTGCATTAAGTCTTCTTCTCATGTGTGGTAAATGTCCTGCTCTCATGGGATGGGCCTAGGAGACATACGCACTGTGTCTCATGATGCTTGGCTATCATCTTAAATCTGTGAGAAGAGGAAAGGTCTCGCTGCTTCCTGAACAGGGAATTGGATGTCTGCAGTTGAGAACCCTCTGTCTAATCTAGAAACGTGAAGGAAGGAGTTTGCTGGATTGCAAGTGACAGTGAAGAAAGCCACAGATGACATATCAAACTGATTAAAATGTTATTTAGCTCAGGGCATGGCTAATGATGTGGAGCTGGAATAGTTTGACGATTGTAATTACGCTCACTATCATTGTTATTTGTTTACAGGATGGTAATGCCTAAAGGTCCCGCTGGAGCCTGAAACAAGGTTGTGCTGGGTGCTGCACGTGCATATATCAGTGGCGATTTGAGAGCTAGTGATACAAACAGACAAAACAGAGATTGAAAGGAGAAACAGAGGGATAGAGAGAAGAAGATCTCCCTGCAGGTCATTTAGGGGAACCAGCCATGAGTGCAGTGCATCCAGGTCTCCAGTGCTCTGCTGGCCCAGCCAGATGAATGGAAAACATTGCAGCTTTGGAAAAATAGTGTTTCTTCTAATTCTTTGGCCACAGTTTTGATGTTTTAGGACTGCTTTTTTTTTTTTTTTTTCCTTCCTTTTTTTCTTTTCCCCATTTGTGCTAGAAAAGGTGAACTTTTCAAATACCTATTCTGAATTAAAATATCGTTTTCATTGTTATGTTTCTGTTTTGTTGGCACTATTCATAATGACTTCTACCCTTCAGTGGCAGCAAAAGCTTATCATACCGTACAATTGGAAAGATCACAGAAAACTTCAGAGCTTTTGAAGAAAGGTGAGGAAAATCCATTCCCTGTTCTAGGCAGAGAGAGTGGCTGATTTCCAGAAAGGTAAATGGGCAGGATAAGGCCACTTCATGTTCACTGATGGCCAGTTGTACGGACTGTGAAGATAATGGACTACCAGCACAAGAGACGGTGCCAATAATCTAATCCAATCCAATCTATTTCAAGTGGTAGAGACCTGATACTCTATGACAATGTGAGGAAGACCTAACTGTCAGGCAAACTTTGAGATGATCATGTTCAGGATCTAAAACTGTTATGACAAGTGTCAACACAGGAAGGGTGAAACAAAGGCATGAATGTCATACAAGTACTGATAAATCTCAGGAAGGCTGGAAACCAAGGCAAATGGATGGAATAAGATGGTGCTTTGTGTTAGCAAGAAGCAGAGGATGGAGAAATTAAATGTTATGGGTCAGCAAAAGAGTGGTTTTGTGCAAATCACTGCTAAAGATAGACAGCCTTGCTAGCCTGCTCTTTGCTCTTAGCTCCAGTCTAATAGTGAATTATCTCTGTACAGTTATCAGACACGTAAACAATAATGGGAATTATGGGAGACTTTAACTTCCCAGCAAAAGATTGAAAGATAATTACCACTTATGTTCACAGAGGTATACTATGTGATGGATTTCTTCCCAAAAGTGAAAAAATATAAGACCATTTTAGACTTGGCTCCTGTATGGGTTTAAATGTAGTAAAATTTGAATAAAGTGTGATCATGAGCTGACTTTTCTCATTTTACATTTCACGACAGACAAAACCAGGTTTAGAATGAAGGTTTTGAGGCTTAGAAATGCAAACTTTGAAATCTAAGGAAATGAATAATTGAGTCTGACTAAGCAGCTCTGGGACTTGAGTGCAGAGAAGGCATAGTTAAAATTCAAAATTCAAAGAGGAAAAAAGCGATGAGAAAAGGCATGTTTCAGAGGTTAAAAACTGCAGAAATAAAGTAAGAATGACCGAAAACTTCCTTCACATAGGAAATTAAACAATAATAGTAAGTGGTACTTAAGCCACAGAAACCAGGGGGAACAAAGAGAACAAATTAGGACAGTTGCACGCTTGAGGCAAAAATAGATCAAAAGTTACTGATGTCTCAAATGCTGCAAATCTTATTTCCTGCATCTAACAGCAACAACAATGTGATATTAAGGGCAGTGACAGGACTCCCATTGAAAAGGAGGGTAGGGCACTAGGCGCAACATCATCTGAGGTGAAATAACAATCTATAGCGATTCAAGTGAAAAATGAAAAGCTGATATCTACCTAGCCTATTAACAGCATTGGCACACAGAACAACAAGTCAAGTAGGAAAAATGCATAACAATTGTGCAAATCAGGGATAGTCCCCAGAATGGGAGAGTAACAAATACACCTCTGTCCAGAAGAGGGTAAAGAGTCATCCAGACAAGTGTGGGCCTGTTAGTTTGACATCAACACCATGCAAAGTTTTGGAGCAAGAACAGCTAAGACCAGGGAAGGAGGGGGTAATGTGTAATTTACAAAATAATTTATCAGAGCTAAATTGTTTCCAGATAATTTAATAGCTTTCCTTTCTAGGACCAGTTCTTCCCTACACAGGGGATGAATTACATCTATTTCACTTTCTGTGAGCTTCTGATACATTATCTACGGATTTGGGCTTTGGGGCTGCAAGTGAATAAAGGGAATTTACAATTGTTCACACTGAAGAGGGACTTACCAGCAAAGGAGTCGTTACCTATGGTAATTCTCAGAGACAGTTCTGAAACTGCAGCTGCTAAGGAGGCAAAGACTCATGGAGAAATGTAGGCTGGAAGGGACCTCTGAAAACCCAACCTCCTATTCAGGGCAGAGCTGACTTCAAAGTTAGATATGTTCGGTATGGACATGGTGGCTGAAGATTAAAAATTACACATGAGCTTTGAGATTTGCAGGGGACATAAGGTTGGGAAGTACTACCAAGCCTGACAGAAGGATATCGCTTGTGATTGAAATGGTTCAGGTGAAGTGACAGGTGATAATACAAAGCAGAGCCATTCTCAGAGATTCTCAAAAAAGGGTGTTTTTTGGTCATGTTTGCTATATGGCAGTCAGGAGTTTAAAGCAAGCAAACAAACAAACAAACAAAAATGACAACAAAACCTCACGTTCATGCACTGTTAGCACAAGGAGGACTGAAAAAGTTTAGTGGTTATATAGTGTGTATGGCTATTCATTTTTTTTTCCCTCCAGTATGAATACACTGGACAAGGCAGCCCTGACACTCATTTGAGACATGAGGCACAGTTCTGCCACTTGTATTCACATTGAACTTAGGAGGAAGAGTTCACAAGACAGAAGGAACAAGTTGCCTATTGCCTGGAAGGGAATGAAAGGACATCATTCTGCCCGGCCAGATGCCAGTTGAGAGAAGAATATGTTGTCTCTACGTAAATGAATTTCTTGAGTAAATATCAAGGAGAAATAGGAAATGTGTAAGTTGGGAGACACATCTGAAATGATGACTGCAGTTGGCTTATGAGCAAGTTTGGACGGGAAATTGGTAGAAACTTCCCATTTTAAGAATAAAGTGCACCATAGATATGAAGTCAGCATTCACCTAAAGAGTAATGGCCAACTCAAATCCCCCACAAGAAAGCAGTGGACAAACCAGAACACTAACAAACATGTTGGGGTCTAGAGTCAAATAGATATACCTAACTTTACTATGCCTAAACATCTGAGGGATTGCTTTTAGAGGCTGAGGGCTTGTACCCCATTTCCAATCACTTTCTCTGTGCCCCCTTCCCCAGAGAAGGAAGCTGCTTGGCTTCCCTGCCCTCTGATTCAGCTGCCCGCTGAGGCTGCCCGCCCCTCAGCACCTCTAAGCAGCAGCACCTTCACGTCTCCTCCTGCACCAGCAGCACATCAGCGCCTCTTGTTCCAGCAGCAGGACATCGGCGTCTCCCATTGCACCATGCAGACCTCCACGCCTCGAGTGCCACCAGCAGTACTCAATGCGAGCTGGACGCTCAGGGCACTTATGGCCACCCACCTTTGTGAGGTCAAAGGCTGACAGTGACTCTCTGCTGACCTCACACGGCTCTCGGGCGCCCCGATGGCAGAGGTTACGGCGCTAAGCTGACTGCCAGGAGAAAAGGCTGACATGAAATGGCTGCTCCACAATGCCAGGAGCAAGGTCTGCTGGAATGGGGGTTCGGAGGGGAGCTCGGCCTTGGGCCTGGGAACTGTGCCTGGGAGCCAGGGACGTCCTTGGTGTGCAGCTGGACACCTGGGCCTGAGAAAGCAAGGTTTCTTTAGAGAGAATTGGAAGCATCGTCACCTAGTGGCTGTGTCAGGGGGACGAGAGAAATGCACAGCATCTCTTGGTTCCCTGAAGTGCACGTGTCCTACGCCCTTGGATGTCTCCATGATAGAAAAAGGGACTGATTTTTACCCAAAACAGAGCTCCTTTCTCTCGGGAGCTTCTCATGCTGCGTGTCCTCCTCTCTTTCTTGTATTTGGCTATGACTTTAGGCTTGTTCTTGCTACTCCTTAAGCAGACTGAAGCTTCCCCGGAACATCACATTAACTGCTTTTCACTACCTCTAAGTGCCTTTCCTCCGCTTCTCATCTAATTAATTAGTGCTATCCTCTTCACGCCTGCTACAGAGGTATCTTTCCTACCTGGTACAAGCTAGAAGAGCTTAGCAGCATCCATACGTCTCTTTCCTTTAGTCCTCACAGTAGACTTGCTCGAGGTAATTTGTGTTGAGCAGTAATCAAGAGAAAGTGTCACCAAGCCAAGGCTGCATTTGCTTGTGTCTTATGGAATCCCTGCAGCTGTGTCCCCTCCCAGCTTCCTGTGTGCCCCAAGCATCCTCGCTTGCAGGGCAGTAGAAGATGCAGAAAAGTCCTGGCCTTAGTGGAAGCACTGCCCTGCAAGAGCTAAGACATCCCTCTTAGCAGCTCACTGTAGCCCCGAAATCCCAAAAAACGGCACGTGCCAGCTACTGGGAAGGAAATGAACTCCGCCATTGTGATATACCCGCTCAAGGCCCTGCTCTTTGGCCCAGGTGTCTACGAGGTGGTTTTGGAAATGAATCCTGTTGCATGACTCCGTTCTTTCTGGGTGCTACTTTTCAGTTTAAAGCGGTTACTCCTTGTCCTGTCACTCCAGGCCCTGATAAAGACTCCCTCCCCAGCTTTCCTACAGGTTGCCTTTAAGTACAGGAAGGCTCTCCCTGGTGTCGCAGTAAGCTCACCTGTTACCCAGGTGTCACAGTTATTTCCTGTGATAGGGATAATGACCAGGGTTAATCTATTGCAGGTGATTTCATACAATTATAGAAAAGCTTTTGTTGGAAAGCACCTTAGAGGTCTCCAGATCACCCGCGTACTTCAAGCAGGGCCATTTTTAAAGCCCTGTCATATTGCTCAGGGGCTTGTACAGTCAAATTTTGAATGGCCCCAGCAAGAGACCCTACACTCTCACTGTGTCCCTTTGCCAGTGCCTAGGCAGAGTGTGCTTCCCCTGCTGGTCCTGGTGAGATGAACTGATACAAGTTTTGAGAAAACAGAAGTTTATGCTACTGCATGAAGTACCCTTTGTAACATTTTTTTTTTTAACCTTTACTGTTTCATATCTGAAATTTGAAATTCATCAGGGAACTCAGCCTGGCACACAGTAAAACTGATGGCAGATACTTCACAATATTATTCGAATTTCACGTAAACAGAACAGACTAGCAACTTACTTAGGAGAAGTAATACGATTTCAGAAATATTCAAAACCAAAGGCATTCCAAACTAAGTTTAAGTTCAGAGGAAATCCAAAGGAAAAACTAATTTTGAAACTAATAATCAGAGAACATAATCTTCTACAAACGATAGATTTTCCTCCTGTATTGGGTAATTTTGATCTGTCTTTAATGATCATCTAGACATGGCTTTGACACCGAGTATTTTGCTTTGCCACTGCATTAAGTCTTCTTCTCATGTGTGGTAAATGTCCTGCTCTCATGGGATGGGCCTAGGAGACATACGCACTGTGTCTCATGATGCTTGGCTATCATCTTAAATCTGTGAGAAGAGGAAAGGTCTCGCTGCTTCCTGAACAGGGAATTGGATGTCTGCAGTTGAGAACCCTCTGTCTAATCTAGAAACGTGAAGGAAGGAGTTTGCTGGATTGCAAGTGACAGTGAAGAAAGCCACAGATGACATATCAAACTGATTAAAATGTTATTTAGCTCAGGGCATGGCTAATGATGTGGAGCTGGAATAGTTTGACGATTGTAATTACGCTCACTATCATTGTTATTTGTTTACAGGATGGTAATGCCTAAAGGTCCCGCTGGAGCCTGAAACAAGGTTGTGCTGGGTGCTGCACGTGCATATATCAGTGGCGATTTGAGAGCTAGTGATACAAACAGACAAAACAGAGATTGAAAGGAGAAACAGAGGGATAGAGAGAAGAAGATCTCCCTGCAGGTCATTTAGGGGAACCAGCCATGAGTACAGTGCATCCAGGTCTCCAGTGCTCTGCTGGCCCAGCCAGATGAATGGAAAACATTGCAGCTTTGGAAAAATAGTGTTTCTTCTAATTCTTTGGCCACAGTTTTGATGTTTTAGGACTGCTTTTTTTTTTTTTTTTCCTTCCTTTTTTTCTTTTCCCCATTTGTGCTAGAAAAGGTGAACTTTTCAAATACCTATTCTGAATTAAAATATCGTTTTCATTGTTATGTTTCTGTTTTGTTGGCACTATTCATAATGACTTCTACCCTTCAGTGGCAGCAAAAGCTTATCATACCGTACAATTGGAAAGATCACAGAAAACTTCAGAGCTTTTGAAGAAAGGTGAGGAAAATCCATTCCCTGTTCTAGGCAGACAGAGTGGCTGATTTCCAGAAAGGTAAATGGGCAGGATAAGGCCACTTCATGTTCACTGATGGCCAGTTGTACGGACTGTGAAGATAATGGACTACCAGCACAAGAGACGGTGCCAATAATCTAATCCAATCCAATCTATTTCAAGTGGTAGAGACCTGATACTCTATGACAATGTGAGGAAGACCTAACTGTCAGGCAAACTTTGAGATGATCATGTTCAGGATCTAAAACTGTTATGACAAGTGTCAACACAGGAAGGGTGAAACAAAGGCATGAATGTCATACAAGTACTGATAAATCTCAGGAAGGCTGGAAACCAAGGCAAATGGATGGAATAAGATGGTGCTTTGTGTTAGCAAGAAGCAGAGGATGGAGAAATTAAATGTTATGGGTCAGCAAAAGAGTGGTTTTGTGCAAATCACTGCTAAAGATAGACAGCCTTGCTAGCCTGCTCTTTGCTCTTAGCTCCAGTCTAATAGTGAATTCTCTCTGTACAGTTATCAGACACGTAAACAATAATGGGAATTATGGGAGACTTTAACTTCCCAGCAAAAGATTGAAAGATAATTACCACTTATGTTCACAGAGGTATACTATGTGATGGATTTCTTCCCAAAAGTGAAAAAATATAAGACCATTTTAGACTTGGCTCCTGTATGGGTTTAAATGTAGTAAAATTTGAATAAAGTGTGATCATGAGCTGACTTTTCTCATTTTACATTTCACGACAGACAAAACCAGGTTTAGAATGAAGGTTTTGAGGCTTAGAAATGCAAACTTTGAAATCTAAGGAAATGAATAATTGAGTCTGACTAAGCAGCTCTGGGACTTGAGTGCAGAGAAGGCATAGTTAAAATTCAAAATTCAAAGAGGAAAAAAGCGATGAGAAAAGGCATGTTTCAGAGGTTAAAAACTGCAGAAATAAAGTAAGAATGACCGAAAACTTCCTTCACATAGGAAATTAAACAATAATAGTAAGTGGTACTTAAGCCACAGAAACCAGGGGGAACAAAGAGAACAAATTAGGACAGTTGCACGCTTGAGGCAAAAATAGATCAAAAGTTACTGATGTCTCAAATGCTGCAAATCTTATTTCCTGCATCTAACAGCAACAACAATGTGATATTAAGGGCAGTGACAGGACTCCCATTGAAAAGGAGGGTAGGGCACTAGGCGCAACATCATCTGAGGTGAAATAACAATCTATAGCGATTCAAGTGAAAAATGAAAAGCTGATATCTACCTAGCCTATTAACAGCATTGGCACACAGAACAACAAGTCAAGTAGGAAAAATGCATAACAATTGTGCAAATCAGGGATAGTCCCCAGAATGGGAGAGTAACAAATACACCTCTGTCCAGAAGAGGGTAAAGAGTCATCCAGACAAGTGTGGGCCTGTTAGTTTGACATCAACACCATGCAAAGTTTTGGAGCAAGAACAGCTAAGACCAGGGAAGGAGGGGGTAATGTGTAATTTACAAAATAATTTATCAGAGCTAAATTGTTTCCAGATAATTTAATAGCTTTCCTTTCTAGGACCAGTTCTTCCCTACACAGGGGATGAATTACATCTATTTCACTTTCTGTGAGCTTCTGATACATTATCTACGGATTTGGGCTTTGGGGCTGCAAGTGAATAAAGGGAATTTACAATTGTTCACACTGAAGAGGGACTTACCAGCAAAGGAGTCGTTACCTATGGTAATTCTCAGAGACAGTTCTGAAACTGCAGCTGCTAAGGAGGCAAAGACTCATGGAGAAATGTAGGCTGGAAGGGACCTCTGAAAACCCAACCTCCTATTCAGGGCAGAGCTGACTTCAAAGTTAGATATGTTCGGTATGGACATGGTGGCTGAAGATTAAAAATTACACATGAGCTTTGAGATTTGCAGGGGACATAAGGTTGGGAAGTACTACCAAGCCTGACAGAAGGATATCGCTTGTGATTGAAATGGTTCAGGTGAAGTGACAGGTGATAATACAAAGCAGAGCCATTCTCAGAGATTCTCAAAAAAGGGTGTTTTTTGGTCATGTTTGCTATATGGCAGTCAGGAGTTTAAAGCAAGCAAACAAACAAACAAACAAAAATGACAACAAAACCTCACGTTCATGCACTGTTAGCACAAGGAGGACTGAAAAAGTTTAGTGGTTATATAGTGTGTATGGCTATTCATTTTTTTTTCCCTCCAGTATGAATACACTGGACAAGGCAGCCCTGACACTCATTTGAGACATGAGGCACAGTTCTGCCACTTGTATTCACATTGAACTTAGGAGGAAGAGTTCACAAGACAGAAGGAACAAGTTGCCTATTGCCTGGAAGGGAATGAAAGGACATCATTCTGCCCAGCCAGATGCCAGTTGAGAGAAGAATATGTTGTCTCTATGTAAATGAATTTCTTGAGTAAATATCAAGGAGAAATAGGAAATGTGTAAGTTGGGAGACACATCTGAAATGATGACTGCAGTTGGCTTATGAGCAAGTTTGGACGGGAAATTGGTAGAAACTTCCCATTTTAAGAATAAAGTGCACCATAGATATGAAGTCAGCATTCACCTAAACAGTAATGGCCAACTCAAATCCCCCACAAGAAAGCAGTGGACAAACCAGAACACTAACAAACATGTTGGGGTCTAGAGTCAAATAGATATACCTAACTTTACTATGCCTAAACATCTGAGGGATTGCTTTTAGAGGCTGAGGGCTTGTACCCCATTTCCAATCACTTTCTCTGTGCCCCCTTCCCCAGAGAAGGAAGCTGCTTGGCTTCCCTGCCCTCTGATTCAGCTGCCCGCTGAGGCTGCCCGCCCCTCAGCACCTCTAAGCAGCAGCACCTTCACGTCTCCTCCTGCACCAGCAGCACATCAGCGCCTCTTGTTCCAGCAGCAGGACATCGGCGTCTCCCATTGCACCATGCAGACCTCCACGCCTCGAGTGCCACCAGCAGTACTCAATGCGAGCTGGACGCTCAGGGCACTTATGGCCACCCACCTTTGTGAGGTCAAAGGCTGACAGTGACTCTCTGCTGACCTCACACGGCTCTCGGGCGCCCCGATGGCAGAGGTTACGGCGCTAAGCTGACTGCCAGGAGAAAAGGCTGACATGAAATGGCTGCTCCACAATGCCAGGAGCAAGGTCTGCTGGAATGGGGGTTCGGAGGGGAGCTCGGCCTTGGGCCTGGGAACTGTGCCTGGGAGCCAGGGACGTCCTTGGTGTGCAGCTGGACACCTGGGCCTGAGAAAGCAAGGTTTCTTTAGAGAGAATTGGAAGCATCGTCACCTAGTGGCTGTGTCAGGGGGACGAGAGAAATGCACAGCATCTCTTGGTTCCCTGAAGTGCACGTGTCCTACGCCCTTGGATGTCTCCATGATAGAAAAAGGGACTGATTTTTACCCAAAACAGAGCTCCTTTCTCTCGGGAGCTTCTCATGCTGCGTGTCCTCCTCTCTTTCTTGTATTTGGCTATGACTTTAGGCTTGTTCTTGCTACTCCTTAAGCAGACTGAAGCTTCCCCGGAACATCACATTAACTGCTTTTCACTACCTCTAAGTGCCTTTCCTCCGCTTCTCATCTAATTAATTAGTGCTATCCTCTTCACGCCTGCTACAGAGGTATCTTTCCTACCTGGTACAAGCTAGAAGAGCTTAGCAGCATCCATACGTCTCTTTCCTTTAGTCCTCACAGTAGACTTGCTCGAGGTAATTTGTGTTGAGCAGTAATCAAGAGAAAGTGTCACCAAGCCAAGGCTGCATTTGCTTGTGTCTTATGGAATCCCTGCAGCTGTGTCCCCTCCCAGCTTCCTGTGTGCCCCAAGCATCCTCGCTTGCAGGGCAGTAGAAGATGCAGAAAAGTCCTGGCCTTAGTGGAAGCACTGCCCTGCAAGAGCTAAGACATCCCTCTTAGCAGCTCACTGTAGCCCCGAAATCCCAAAAAACGGCACGTGCCAGCTACTGGGAAGGAAATGAACTCTGTCATTGTGATATACCCGCTCAAGGCCCTGCTCTTTGGCCCAGGTGTCTACGAGGTGGTTTTGGAAATGAATCCTGTTGCGTGACTCCGTTCTTTCTGGGTGCTACTTTTCAGTTTAAAGCGGTTACTCCTTGTCCTGTCACTGCAGGCCCTGATAAAGACTCCCTCCCCAGCTTTCCTACAGGTTGCCTTTAAGTACAGGAAGGCTCTCCCTGGTGTCGCAGTAAGCTCACCTGTTACCCAGGTGTCACAGTTATTTCCTGTGATAGGAATAATGACCAGGGTTAATCTATTGCAGGTGATTTCATACAATTATAGAAAAGCTTTTGTTGGAAAGCACCTTAGAGGTCTCCAGATCACCCGCGTACTTCAAGCAGGGCCATTTTTAAAGCCCTGTCATATTGCTCAGGGGCTTGTACAGTCAAATTTTGAATGGCCCCAGCAAGAGACCCTACACTCTCACTGTGTCCCTTTGCCAGTGCCTAGGCAGAGTGTGCTTCCCCTGCTGGTCCTGGTGAGATGAACTGATACAAGTTTTGAGAAAACAGAAGTTTATGCTACTGCATGAAGTACCCTTTGTAACATTTTTTTTTTTAACCTTTACTGTTTCATATCTGAAATTTGAAATTCATCAGGGAACTCAGCCTGGCACACAGTAAAACTGATGGCAGATACTTCACAATATTATTCGAATTTCACGTAAACAGAACAGACTAGCAACTTACTTAGGAGAAGTAATACGATTTCAGAAATATTCAAAACCAAAGGCATTCCAAACTAAGTTTAAGTTCAGAGGAAATCCAAAGGAAAAACTAATTTTGAAACTAATAATCAGAGAACATAATCTTCTACAAACGATAGATTTTCCTCCTGTATTGGGTAATTTTGATCTGTCTTTAATGATCATCTAGACATGGCTTTGACACCGAGTATTTTGCTTTGCCACTGCATTAAGTCTTCTTCTCATGTGTGGTAAATGTCCTGCTCTCATGGGATGGGCCTAGGAGACATACGCACTGTGTCTCATGATGCTTGGCTATCATCTTAAATCTGTGAGAAGAGGAAAGGTCTCGCTGCTTCCTGAACAGGGAATTGGATGTCTGCAGTTGAGAACCCTCTGTCTAATCTAGAAACGTGAAGGAAGGAGTTTGCTGGATTGCAAGTGACAGTGAAGAAAGCCACAGATGACATATCAAACTGATTAAAATGTTATTTAGCTCAGGGCATGGCTAATGATGTGGAGCTGGAATAGTTTGACGATTGTAATTACACTCACTATCATTGTTATTTGTTTACAGGATGGTAATGCCTAAAGGTCCCGCTGGAGCCTGAAACAAGGTTGTGCTGGGTGCTGCACGTGCATATATCAGTGGCGATTTGAGAGCTAGTGATACAAACAGACAAAACAGAGATTGAAAGGAGAAACAGAGGGATAGAGAGAAGAAGATCTCCCTGCAGGTCATTTAGGGGAACCAGCCATGAGTGCAGTGCATCCAGGTCTCCAGTGCTCTGCTGGCCCAGCCAGATGAATGGAAAACATTGCAGCTTTGGAAAAATAGTGTTTCTTCTAATTCTTTGGCCACAGTTTTGATGTTTTAGGACTGCTTTTTTTTTTTTTTTTTCCTTCCTTTTTTTCTTTTCCCCATTTGTGCTAGAAAAGGTGAACTTTTCAAATACCTATTCTGAATTAAAATATCGTTTTCATTGTTATGTTTCTGTTTTGTTGGCACTATTCATAATGACTTCTACCCTTCAGTGGCAGCAAAAGCTTATCATACCGTACAATTGGAAAGATCACAGAAAACTTCAGAGCTTTTGAAGAAAGGTGAGGAAAATCCATTCCCTGTTCTAGGCAGAGAGAGTGGCTGATTTCCAGAAAGGTAAATGGGCAGGATAAGGCCACTTCATGTTCACTGATGGCCAGTTGTACGGACTGTGAAGATAATGGACTACCAGCACAAGAGACGGTGCCAATAATCTAACCCAATCCAATCTATTTCAAGTGGTAGAGACCTGATACTCTATGACAATGTGAGGAAGACCTAACTGTCAGGCAAACTTTGAGATGATCATGTTCAGGATCTAAAACTGTTATGACAAGTGTCAACACAGGAAGGGTGAAACAAAGGCATGAATGTCATACAAGTACTGATAAATCTCAGGAAGGCTGGAAACCAAGGCAAATGGATGGAATAAGATGGTGCTTTGTGTTAGCAAGAAGCAGAGGATGGAGAAATTAAATGTTATGGGTCAGCAAAAGAGTGGTTTTGTGCAAATCACTGCTAAAGATAGACAGCCTTGCTAGCCTGCTCTTTGCTCTTAGCTCCAGTCTAATAGTGAATTATCTCTGTACAGTTATCAGACACGTAAACAATAATGGGAATTATGGGAGACTTTAACTTCCCAGCAAAAGATTGAAAGATAATTACCACTTATGTTCACAGAGGTATACTATGTGATGGATTTCTTCCCAAAAGTGAAAAAATATAAGACCATTTTAGACTTGGCTCCTGTATGGGTTTAAATGTAGTAAAATTTGAATAAAGTGTGATCATGAGCTGACTTTTCTCATTTTACATTTCACGACAGACAAAACCAGGTTTAGAATGAAGGTTTTGAGGCTTAGAAATGCAAACTTTGAAATCTAAGGAAATGAATAATTGAGTCTGACTAAGCAGCTCTGGGACTTGAGTGCAGAGAAGGCATAGTTAAAATTCAAAATTCAAAGAGGAAAAAAGCGATGAGAAAAGGCATGTTTCAGAGGTTAAAAACTGCAGAAATAAAGTAAGAATGACCGAAAACTTCCTTCACATAGGAAATTAAACAATAATAGTAAGTGGTACTTAAGCCACAGAAACCAGGGGGAACAAAGAGAACAAATTAGGACAGTTGCACGCTTGAGGCAAAAATAGATCAAAAGTTACTGATGTCTCAAATGCTGCAAATCTTATTTCCTGCATCTAACAGCAACAACAATGTGATATTAAGGGCAGTGACAGGACTCCCATTGAAAAGGAGGGTAGGGCACTAGGCGCAACATCATCTGAGGTGAAATAACAATCTATAGCGATTCAAGTGAAAAATGAAAAGCTGATATCTACCTAGCCTATTAACAGCATTGGCACACAGAACAACAAGTCAAGTAGGAAAAATGCATAACAATTGTGCAAATCAGGGATAGTCCCCAGAATGGGAGAGTAACAAATACACCTCTGTCCAGAAGAGGGTAAAGAGTCATCCAGACAAGTGTGGGCCTGTTAGTTTGACATCAACACCATGCAAAGTTTTGGAGCAAGAACAGCTAAGACCAGGGAAGGAGGGGGTAATGTGTAATTTACAAAATAATTTATCAGAGCTAAATTGTTTCCAGATAATTTAATAGCTTTCCTTTCTAGGACCAGTTCTTCCCTACACAGGGGATGAATTACATCTATTTCACTTTCTGTGAGCTTCTGATACATTATCTACGGATTTGGGCTTTGGGGCTGCAAGTGAATAAAGGGAATTTACAATTGTTCACACTGAAGAGGGACTTACCAGCAAAGGAGTCGTTACCTATGGTAATTCTCAGAGACAGTTCTGAAACTGCAGCTGCTAAGGAGGCAAAGACTCATGGAGAAATGTAGGCTGGAAGGGACCTCTGAAAACCCAACCTCCTATTCAGGGCAGAGCTGACTTCAAAGTTAGATATGTTCGGTATGGACATGGTGGCTGAAGATTAAAAATTACACATGAGCTTTGAGATTTGCAGGGGACATAAGGTTGGGAAGTACTACCAAGCCTGACAGAAGGATATCGCTTGTGATTGAAATGGTTCAGGTGAAGTGACAGGTGATAATACAAAGCAGAGCCATTCTCAGAGATTCTCAAAAAAGGGTGTTTTTTGGTCATGTTTGCTATATGGCAGTCAGGAGTTTAAAGCAAGCAAACAAACAAACAAACAAAAATGACAACAAAACCTCACGTTCATGCACTGTTAGCACAAGGAGGACTGAAAAAGTTTAGTGGTTATATAGTGTGTATGGCTATTCATTTTTTTTTCCCTCCAGTATGAATACACTGGACAAGGCAGCCCTGACACTCATTTGAGACATGAGGCACAGTTCTGCCACTTGTATTCACATTGAACTTAGGAGGAAGAGTTCACAAGACAGAAGGAACAAGTTGCCTATTGCCTGGAAGGGAATGAAAGGACATCATTCTGCCCAGCCAGATGCCAGTTGAGAGAAGAATATGTTGTCTCTACGTAAATGAATTTCTTGAGTAAATATCAAGGAGAAATAGGAAATGTGTAAGTTGGGAGACACATCTGAAATGATGACTGCAGTTGGCTTATGAGCAAGTTTGGACGGGAAATTGGTAGAAACTTCCCATTTTAAGAATAAAGTGCACCATAGATATGAAGTCAGCATTCACCTAAACAGTAATGGCCAACTCAAATCCCCCACAAGAAAGCAGTGGACAAACCAGAACACTAACAAACATGTTGGGGTCTAGAGTCAAATAGATATACCTAACTTTACTATGCCTAAACATCTGAGGGATTGCTTTTAGAGGCTGAGGGCTTGTACCCCATTTCCAATCACTTTCTCTGTGCCCCCTTCCCCAGAGAAGGAAGCTGCTTGGCTTCCCTGCCCTCTGATTCAGCTGCCCGCTGAGGCTGCCCGCCCCTCAGCACCTCTAAGCAGCAGCACCTTCACGTCTCCTCCTGCACCAGCAGCACATCAGCGCCTCTTGTTCCAGCAGCAGGACATCGGCGTCTCCCATTGCACCATGCAGACCTCCACGCCTCGAGTGCCACCAGCAGTACTCAATGCGAGCTGGACGCTCAGGGCACTTATGGCCACCCACCTTTGTGAGGTCAAAGGCTGACAGTGACTCTCTGCTGACCTCACACGGCTCTCGGGCGCCCCGATGGCAGAGGTTACGGCGCTAAGCTGACTGCCAGGAGAAAAGGCTGACATGAAATGGCTGCTCCACAATGCCAGGAGCAAGGTCTGCTGGAATGGGGGTTCGGAGGGGAGCTCGGCCTTGGGCCTGGGAACTGTGCCTGGGAGCCAGGGACGTCCTTGGTGTGCAGCTGGACACCTGGGCCTGAGAAAGCAAGGTTTCTTTAGAGAGAATTGGAAGCATCGTCACCTAGTGGCTGTGTCAGGGGGACGAGAGAAATGCACAGCATCTCTTGGTTCCCTGAAGTGCACGTGTCCTACGCCCTTGGATGTCTCCATGATAGAAAAAGGGACTGATTTTTACCCAAAACAGAGCTCCTTTCTCTCGGGAGCTTCTCATGCTGCGTGTCCTCCTCTCTTTCTTGTATTTGGCTATGACTTTAGGCTTGTTCTTGCTACTCCTTAAGCAGACTGAAGCTTCCCCGGAACATCACATTAACTGCTTTTCACTACCTCTAAGTGCCTTTCCTCCGCTTCTCATCTAATTAATTAGTGCTATCCTCTTCACGCCTGCTACAGAGGTATCTTTCCTACCTGGTACAAGCTAGAAGAGCTTAGCAGCATCCATACGTCTCTTTCCTTTAGTCCTCACAGTAGACTTGCTCGAGGTAATTTGTGTTGAGCAGTAATCAAGAGAAAGTGTCACCAAGCCAAGGCTGCATTTGCTTGTGCCTTATGGAATCCCTGCAGCTGTGTCCCCTCCCAGCTTCCTGTGTGCCCCAAGCATCCTCGCTTGCAGGGCAGTAGAAGATGCAGAAAAGTCCTGGCCTTAGTGGAAGCACTGCCCTGCAAGAGCTAAGACATCCCTCTTAGCAGCTCACTGTAGCCCCGAAATCCCAAAAAACGGCACGTGCCAGCTACTGGGAAGGAAATGAACTCCGTCATTGTGATATACCCGCTCAAGGCCCTGCTCTTTGGCCCAGGTGTCTATGAGGTGGTTTTGGAAATGAATCCTGTTGCGTGACTCCGTTCTTTCTGGGTGCTACTTTTCAGTTTAAAGCGGTTACTCCTTGTCCTGTCACTGCAGGCCCTGATAAAGACTCCCTCCCCAGCTTTCCTACAGGTTGCCTTTAAGTACAGGAAGGCTCTCCCTGGTGTCGCAGTAAGCTCACCTGTTACCCAGGTGTCACAGTTATTTCCTGTGATAGGAATAATGACCAGGGTTAATCTATTGCAGGTGATTTCATACAATTATAGAAAAGCTTTTGTTGGAAAGCACCTTAGAGGTCTCCAGATCACCCGCGTACTTCAAGCAGGGCCATTTTTAAAGCCCTGTCATATTGCTCAGGGGCTTGTACAGTCAAATTTTGAATGGCCCCAGCAAGAGACCCTACACTCTCACTGTGTCCCTTTGCCAGTGCCTAGGCAGAGTGTGCTTCCCCTGCTGGTCCTGGTGAGATGAACTGATACAAGTTTTGAGAAAACAGAAGTTTATGCTACTGCATGAAGTACCCTTTGTAACATTTTTTTTTTTAACCTTTACTGTTTCATATCTGAAATTTGAAATTCATCAGGGAACTCAGCCTGGCACACAGTAAAACTGATGGCAGATACTTCACAATATTATTCGAATTTCACGTAAACAGAACAGACTAGCAACTTACTTAGGAGAAGTAATACGATTTCAGAAATATTCAAAACCAAAGGCATTCCAAACTAAGTTTAAGTTCAGAGGAAATCCAAAGGAAAAACTAATTTTGAAACTAATAATCAGAGAACATAATCTTCTACAAACGATAGATTTTCCTCCTGTATTGGGTAATTTTGATCTGTCTTTAATGATCATCTAGACATGGCTTTGACACCGAGTATTTTGCTTTGCCACTGCATTAAGTCTTCTTCTCATGTGTGGTAAATGTCCTGCTCTCATGGGATGGGCCTAGGAGACATACGCACTGTGTCTCATGATGCTTGGCTATCATCTTAAATCTGTGAGAAGAGGAAAGGTCTCGCTGCTTCCTGAACAGGGAATTGGATGTCTGCAGTTGAGAACCCTCTGTCTAATCTAGAAACGTGAAGGAAGGAGTTTGCTGGATTGCAAGTGACAGTGAAGAAAGCCACAGATGACATATCAAACTGATTAAAATGTTATTTAGCTCAGGGCATGGCTAATGATGTGGAGCTGGAATAGTTTGACGATTGTAATTACACTCACTATCATTGTTATTTGTTTACAGGATGGTAATGCCTAAAGGTCCCGCTGGAGCCTGAAACAAGGTTGTGCTGGGTGCTGCACGTGCATATATCAGTGGCGATTTGAGAGCTAGTGATACAAACAGACAAAACAGAGATTGAAAGGAGAAACAGAGGGATAGAGAGAAGAAGATCTCCCTGCAGGTCATTTAGGGGAACCAGCCATGAGTACAGTGCATCCAGGTCTCCAGTGCTCTGCTGGCCCAGCCAGATGAATGGAAAACATTGCAGCTTTGGAAAAATAGTGTTTCTTCTAATTCTTTGGCCACACTTTTGATGTTTTAGGACTGCTTTTTTTTTTTTTTTTTCCTTCCTTTTTTTCTTTTCCCCATTTGTGCTAGAAAAGGTGAACTTTTCAAATACCTATTCTGAATTAAAATATCGTTTTCATTGTTATGTTTCTGTTTTGTTGGCACTATTCATAATGACTTCTACCCTTCAGTGGCAGCAAAAGCTTATCATACCGTACAATTGGAAAGATCACAGAAAACTTCAGAGCTTTTGAAGAAAGGTGAGGAAAATCCATTCCCTGTTCTAGGCAGAGAGAGTGGCTGATTTCCAGAAAGGTAAATGGGCAGGATAAGGCCACTTCATGTTCACTGATGGCCAGTTGTACGGACTGTGAAGATAATGGACTACCAGCACAAGAGACGGTGCCAATAATCTAATCCAATCCAATCTATTTCAAGTGGTAGAGACCTGATACTCTATGACAATGTGAGGAAGACCTAACTGTCAGGCAAACTTTGAGATGATCATGTTCAGGATCTAAAACTGTTATGACAAGTGTCAACACAGGAAGGGTGAAACAAAGGCATGAATGTCATACAAGTACTGATAAATCTCAGGAAGGCTGGAAACCAAGGCAAATGGATGGAATAAGATGGTGCTTTGTGTTAGCAAGAAGCAGAGGATGGAGAAATTAAATGTTATGGGTCAGCAAAAGAGTGGTTTTGTGCAAATCACTGCTAAAGATAGACAGCCTTGCTAGCCTGCTCTTTGCTCTTAGCTCCAGTCTAATAGTGAATTATCTCTGTACAGTTATCAGACACGTAAACAATAATGGGAATTATGGGAGACTTTAACTTCCCAGCAAAAGATTGAAAGATAATTACCACTTATGTTCACAGAGGTATACTATGTGATGGATTTCTTCCCAAAAGTGAAAAAATATAAGACCATTTTAGACTTGGCTCCTGTATGGGTTTAAATGTAGTAAAATTTGAATAAAGTGTGATCATGAGCTGACTTTTCTCATTTTACATTTCACGACAGACAAAACCAGGTTTAGAATGAAGGTTTTGAGGCTTAGAAATGCAAACTTTGAAATCTAAGGAAATGAATAATTGAGTCTGACTAAGCAGCTCTGGGACTTGAGTGCAGAGAAGGCATAGTTAAAATTCAAAATTCAAAGAGGAAAAAAGCGATGAGAAAAGGCATGTTTCAGAGGTTAAAAACTGCAGAAATAAAGTAAGAATGACCGAAAACTTCCTTCACATAGGAAATTAAACAATAATAGTAAGTGGTACTTAAGCCACAGAAACCAGGGGGAACAAAGAGAACAAATTAGGACAGTTGCACGCTTGAGGCAAAAATAGATGAAACGTTACTGATGTCTCAAATGCTGCAAATCTTATTTCCTGCATCTAACAGCAACAACAATGTGATATTAAGGGCAGTGACAGGACTCCCATTGAAAAGGAGGGTAGGGCACTAGGCGCAACATCATCTGAGGTGAAATAACAATCTATAGCGATTCAAGTGAAAAATGAAAAGCTGATATCTACCTAGCCTATTAACAGCATTGGCACACAGAACAACAAGTCAAGTAGGAAAAATGCATAACAATTGTGCAAATCAGGGATAGTCCCCAGAATGGGAGAGTAACAAATACACCTCTGTCCAGAAGAGGGTAAAGAGTCATCCAGACAAGTGTGGGCCTGTTAGTTTGACATCAACACCATGCAAAGTTTTGGAGCAAGAACAGCTAAGACCAGGGAAGGAGGGGGTAATGTGTAATTTACAAAATAATTTATCAGAGCTAAATTGTTTCCAGATAATTTAATAGCTTTCCTTTCTAGGACCAGTTCTTCCCTACACAGGGGATGAATTACATCTATTTCACTTTCTGTGAGCTTCTGATACATTATCTACGGATTTGGGCTTTGGGGCTGCAAGTGAATAAAGGGAATTTACAATTGTTCACACTGAAGAGGGACTTACCAGCAAAGGAGTCGTTACCTATGGTAATTCTCAGAGACAGTTCTGAAACTGCAGCTGCTAAGGAGGCAAAGACTCATGGAGAAATGTAGGCTGGAAGGGACCTCTGAAAACCCAACCTCCTATTCAGGGCAGAGCTGACTTCAAAGTTAGATATGTTCGGTATGGACATGGTGGCTGAAGATTAAAAATTACACATGAGCTTTGAGATTTGCAGGGGACATAAGGTTGGGAAGTACTACCAAGCCTGACAGAAGGATATCGCTTGTGATTGAAATGGTTCAGGTGAAGTGACAGGTGATAATACAAAGCAGAGCCATTCTCAGAGATTCTCAAAAAAGGGTGTTTTTTGGTCATGTTTGCTATATGGCAGTCAGGAGTTTAAAGCAAGCAAACAAACAAACAAACAAAAATGACAACAAAACCTCACGTTCATGCACTGTTAGCACAAGGAGGACTGAAAAAGTTTAGTGGTTATATAGTGTGTATGGCTATTCATTTTTTTTTCCCTCCAGTATGAATACACTGGACAAGGCAGCCCTGACACTCATTTGAGACATGAGGCACAGTTCTGCCACTTGTATTCACATTGAACTTAGGAGGAAGAGTTCACAAGACAGAAGGAACAAGTTGCCTATTGCCTGGAAGGGAATGAAAGGACATCATTCTGCCCAGCCAGATGCCAGTTGAGAGAAGAATATGTTGTCTCTACGTAAATGAATTTCTTGAGTAAATATCAAGGAGAAATAGGAAATGTGTAAGTTGGGAGACACATCTGAAATGATGACTGCAGTTGGCTTATGAGCAAGTTTGGACGGGAAATTGGTAGAAACTTCCCATTTTAAGAATAAAGTGCACCATAGATATGAAGTCAGCATTCACCTAAACAGTAATGGCCAACTCAAATCCCCCACAAGAAAGCAGTGGACAAACCAGAACACTAACAAACATGTTGGGGTCTAGAGTCAAATAGATATACCTAACTTTACTATGCCTAAACATCTGAGGGATTGCTTTTAGAGGCTGAGGGCTTGTACCCCATTTCCAATCACTTTCTCTGTGCCCCCTTCCCCAGAGAAGGAAGCTGCTTGGCTTCCCTGCCCTCTGATTCAGCTGCCCGCTGAGGCTGCCCGCCCCTCAGCACCTCTAAGCAGCAGCACCTTCACGTCTCCTCCTGCACCAGCAGCACATCAGCGCCTCTTGTTCCAGCAGCAGGACATCGGCGTCTCCCATTGCACCATGCAGACCTCCACGCCTCGAGTGCCACCAGCAGTACTCAATGCGAGCTGGACGCTCAGGGCACTTATGGCCACCCACCTTTGTGAGGTCAAAGGCTGACAGTGACTCTCTGCTGACCTCACACGGCTCTCGGGCGCCCCGATGGCAGAGGTTACGGCGCTAAGCTGACTGCCAGGAGAAAAGGCTGACATGAAATGGCTGCTCCACAATGCCAGGAGCAAGGTCTGCTGGAATGGGGGTTCGGAGGGGAGCTCGGCCTTGGGCCTGGGAACTGTGCCTGGGAGCCAGGGACGTCCTTGGTGTGCAGCTGGACACCTGGGCCTGAGAAAGCAAGGTTTCTTTAGAGAGAATTGGAAGCATCGTCACCTAGTGGCTGTGTCAGGGGGACGAGAGAAATGCACAGCATCTCTTGGTTCCCTGAAGTGCACGTGTCCTACGCCCTTGGATGTCTCCATGATAGAAAAAGGGACTGATTTTTACCCAAAACAGAGCTCCTTTCTCTCGGGAGCTTCTCATGCTGCGTGTCCTCCTCTCTTTCTTGTATTTGGCTATGACTTTAGGCTTGTTCTTGCTGCTCCTTAAGCAGACTGAAGCTTCCCCGGAACATCACATTAACTGCTTTTCACTACCTCTAAGTGCCTTTCCTCCGCTTCTCATCTAATTAATTAGTGCTATCCTCTTCACGCCTGCTACAGAGGTATCTTTCCTACCTGGTACAAGCTAGAAGAGCTTAGCAGCATCCATACGTCTCTTTCCTTTAGTCCTCACAGTAGACTTGCTCGAGGTAATTTGTGTTGAGCAGTAATCAAGAGAAAGTGTCACCAAGCCAAGGCTGCATTTGCTTGTGCCTTATGGAATCCCTGCAGCTGTGTCCGCTCCCAGCTTCCTGTGTGCCCCAAGCATCCTCGCTTGCAGGGCAGTAGAAGATGCAGAAAAGTCCTGGCCTTAGTGGAAGCACTGCCCTGCAAGAGCTAAGACATCCCTCTTAGCAGCTCACTGTAGCCCCGAAATCCCAAAAAACGGCACGTGCCAGCTACTGGGAAGGAAATGAACTCTGCCATTGTGATATACCCGCTCAAGGCCCTGCTCTTTGGCCCAGGTGTCTATGAGGTGGTTTTGGAAATGAATCCTGTTGCGTGACTCCGTTCTTTCTGGGTGCTACTTTTCAGTTTAAAGCGGTTACTCCTTGTCCTGTCACTCCAGGCCCTGATAAAGACTCCCTCCCCAGCTTTCCTACAGGTTGCCTTTAAGTACAGGAAGGCTCTCCCTGGTGTCGCAGTAAGCTCACCTGTTACCCAGGTGTCACAGTTATTTCCTGTGATAGGAATAATGACCAGGGTTAATCTATTGCAGGTGATTTCATACAATTATAGAAAAGCTTTTGTTGGAAAGCACCTTAGAGGTCTCCAGATACGTCCCCATAAAGCTTGCTTTTCTGTCCCAGGAGGGTCTGCAGGGCACTGGCCTGGGTTCCCAGCCTGACCCACCTGCTGGGAATCAGGGAGGCTCGGTCGGTGTCTTGTGTTGGGTTTATGAGGACAGGTTCTGGTAGCGGGGGGCTGCAGGGGTGTCCTCTGTGAGGAGAATGCAGCAGCTGCCCCATGTTAGATAAGGGCCGGTTCCAGGAGGCTCCAGAGGGACCCGCTGCTGCCCAGAAGTGAGACAAAACGGATGATGTTTGCGCCTGTGTGAGAGCCCATCTAAGAAAGGGAAAGAAACCTGCTGCACAGCAGCGTCTGGGTCAGGGAGGAGTGAGAATCCTCTCTGCAGCCCCCAAGGTGAGTGCAGCAGGAGGCAGGAGGTGCTCCAGGCTCACAGCAGCAGTTCCCCTGCGGCCTGGGGAGAGGCCCCTGGTGGAGCAGGCTGTCCCCCTGCAGCCCACGGGTCCCACACGGAGCAGATCTCCACGCTGCAGCCCGTGGAGGAGCCCCCGGTGGAGCAGGTGGATGTGGCCTGGAGGAGGCCGCGGCCTGTGGAGAGCCCCCGCAGGAGCAGGCCCGGGCTGGACTGGAACAGGCTCTGCTGAGCCTCTTTTGCCCGTGACGATCATTGTGGAGTGATCTCCCTGTCCTTCTCTCAGCCCTTGAGCCCTTTCCATCCTATTTTCTCCCCTTTCCCTTTGAGGAGGGGCAGGGAGAGAGCGGTTGAGGTGGAGCTCAGCTGCCCAGCTGAGGAAAACCACCACGTCTCTCCCTTGCCGCTGCTGCAGCACGGTGGGTGCAGGCAACACCTGCTGTTCTTCGACCCTCAGCAACCCCACAGCATCTTCCTGGAAGGGATCCCTTTCCTTCACGCCTGACAGGCGCCGCCTCCAGAGGCTTGTGCCCCGTTTCCGATCGCTTTCTCAGTGCCCCCTTCCCCAGAGAAGGATCCCAGCTGCTTGGCTTCCCTGCCCTCCGATTCCAGGCTCCCGGAGCTGTTATCCCAGCATCGCAGCAGCCAGGTGACAATGTGCTCGCCTGCATGACAGCTGAAATCTTGTCCCATGTCTCGCAGCTCGCCCAGGGATGGGGATCACCTGCTTACTGCTGCTTTTCTCTCTTTTCTATTTTATAACAGCCTCCTCTTCCCTGGGATGGCCCTACATTGGGGTCGCCTGCCTCGCCTTCCTCTTGCTCCTTCCCCTTCTTCGGAGGACTTTCTTCCCTGCCTAAACGAGATGACTTCTGCATCCATTCCTTCATCTTGTGTGTGTATTGGCGACTGATACGGCAACGGGGTAGTCCCCGGAGCCAGCTGTAGGGCCTGTCACAGGGTTGGAGTGGCTTCTGGTAAAATCACAGGGCTTGGAGGGGCTGCAGGTAAAATCACAGGGGTTGCAGGGGCTGCAGGTAAAATCACAGGGGTTGGAGGGGCTGCAGGGTGCGTCGCAGGTTTGCATCAGATCAAGATGCATTTCCCTAGAACCACACATTTCCTCCTGAAGGTGCTGAATAGTATTGAATGGTCTTCAAAATGCATAGAGCAGACCCAGCAAACGTACAGCTGGTGCTCGGAAGTAGTTAACTTTTATTTTGTTGCTGTTAATTTTGTATCATGACAACAGATGCAAATATGTATCTTGAGTTGAGGGCAAAAGTGAGCTTGGATCTGAAGCACACAGGCGTTCACTAATGTCCCCCCCATCCTGAGTGAATCCAGAACGACTCGGAAGGAAAAATGAAGTACAAAGCAGTGCGTTGTGATAAAGAGAGTTTAATAGGGTAGAAAAGGAAGAGAACCTAAAAAAATGCCATCCTGTACAACACAGTCAATAAAGTAAATTTAATAAATAAAATTAATAAATATAATAAATAAAATAAATATTAAAATTAATGAAATAATAAATAAAAATGAAACCAATTTGTCCTATTCTAATGAATTCCTATCCCCATCGTGACTTCCCATCCCACTGGTCATTTCCTATCCCAACAACCTCCCGTGTCTGATCCCAAGGCTGAATTCCCAACTCCCATCACCCTCCCATCCACCCAGCCGTCCACCCATTTTCTCCCGTCCGTGCTGGCCATGCCCACATCCATGCACGGACTGAGCATGGGCAGCGGGAGCGGGCTGCATGAAATCCCCTCGGCATCCCAGTGCCAGAACAGCTGCAGGCAGAGGCCTTGCTGAGTGAACACCTACACTAGAGGAATTTAATAAGGAAGGCACTAAAGAAGAGAAATGACCCGAAAGAAGAAAGAAGTTTGGGATCTCAGCCATTTGGTGTCCCAACAAGCAGTTCCCACGCCCAACCTTTCCCACCCCAGCTATTGCCAACATCCCAACAGCTTCCCATTGCAACGTTCATTCGTGACGCGCGCATTTCCCATTGCCCCAGTTGCCCATCCCTGACAGTGGCAAACACTGCCTAGCTCCAGCACTGGAGAAGGGAGAGGGCAAGCGAGAGGGGCAAGGGCTGAGGAGCGTGGCTGAAGCTGGAGCAGGCGCCTGCAGAGGTCTCTGTGCCTGCATGCTGAGCGGGCCCGGGTGCTGCGGGGGCCGTCGAGGAGCGCAGGGTCACGGGTAGCCGTAATACTTGGCTATGGCGTGGTCCTTCTGCCGCTGCACGAAGAATTGCACGGGGCCGATCTTCATCTGGTGGGCCGCCCGCTGCCGCTCCTCCTGGGCCAGCTTCTTCAGGCGCTCCCGCTCGGGACGCTGCTGCGGCGTGATGGGCACCGACGCCTCCTGCTCCTCCAGCGGCGTGGGCGCCGCGTCGCCGCCCGCCCAGGGCCCCACGCAGGGCACGTAGTCCACGCGGGGCTGCGCCGGACGCTGCAGCGTGCGCGGCTGCGTAGGCAGAGGCTCCCGCTGCGCTTGGCCCCCCGCGGCTGGCAGGCACGGCGCTCTGGGCGCCTGCTGCAGGGGAGCTCTCCACGCTCGCGCCGTGCTGCCTGGTGGTGCCGGCACCGCCTGGGCCTTGTCTCCAGCTGGGGGCCGGGGGGCAGCGGGCACAGCGCTGGAGCCTGGCACCGTCGGCGGGGCCCTGGGCATGCTGCTGGGGCCGCTGGAGGTGGGCTGCGGCTGCACACAGGGCGGCTGGCGCACTGGCCCCAGCGCCTTCGCCCTGGCCCCCAGCGGCTGCAAAGTCTCGCTGGGGGTCTTTGTCCCCGGGTGCTGGCGCTGCAGCGTCTTGTCCCCGATGGCTTGGGGACGGAGCCTGTCCTGGGCCCGCACGGCACGGGCACGGGCACGGGGCTTAATGGGGGGGGGCTCCAGCAGCAGCAGCGCTCTCCGGGGAGGCGGTGCCGCTGCTCCTTGCCCCCCAGCAGCCCCCGGGCTTCGGGCCCTCTTGCTGGGCGCCCTGGTGCTGTCGCTCGCCGGCTGCTGCCTGCCGCCGCCCGCTTGGCCGCTGCTGCCAGCCACCGCGCTGTGGCCACCCGTCTTCCCCTGGCACAGCGTCTTGGGGCCTTGGCCACCCTGGCCCAGCAGCGTCGTCTTCTCCTTGCCGGGGGTTTTCTCCGTCGCCGGCCTCCTGTGCTGGGAGCTCTGCGCTGTGCTGGGGGTGCTGGTGGGCGCGGGGCGCTTGGCCCCCCACTTGGTGCCGGTGGGCGCAGGGGCAGGCGGGGGGCTCTTGAGGGGACTCAGAGGGGGATTGGGCAGGGGCCTCCTAAGGGCACTAATAAATTCAGGGCCGGGGGGGCTCTTGAGGGGACCCAGAGGGGGATTGGGCAGGGGTCTCCTAAGGGCACTAATAAATTCAGGGTCGGGGGGGCTCTTGAGGGGACTCAGGCGAGGCTTGGGCAGGGGTCTCCTAAGGGAATTAAGGAATTGAGGGTCGGGGGGTCTCTTGAGGGGACGCGAGGGAGGGTTGGGCAGGGGTCTGCTAAGGGCAGTGAGGAATTCAGGGTGGGGGGGCCTTTTGGGGAGAGTGAAGGGAGGGTTGGGCAGGGGTCTCCTGAGGGCACTGAGCTGGGGACTGGCTGCAGGCTTGAGGGGGGAGCTCGCTGCCGGCACAGCAGGGGGCTGCACCGCCCGCCCACCCTGCACCTTCTCGGGGTGCACCCCAGGGATTGAGGGTACCTCACCCAGCGCTCTGGTGGCTGCCAGTCCCTGTGTGCTCGGCTCCTCGATGTCCTCGCAGAGGTCGGGCAGCTCAGACAGGAAGCGGCTGAGCACAGGACTGCTGGGGACACCGGGGAAGGCGTCCTGGGGCTCCACGGCATCGAGCCAGCTGAGCAGCTCCTCCAAGCCGGAGATGTCCAGGTCGGCCGGGAGCTGGTCCTGCAGGTGCTGCAGCTGCTGGCTGTCCCCTGCCAGGTGGGGAAAGGCCTCGGCAAAGGCATCGGGGCCCAGCTCAAGCAGCTCCAGGGGCTCCTCAGGCACCTCTGCAACTGTCGCCGCTGAGGAAAAAGCAAGCAAATCCCCCAGGATGGGCGATGCCAGCTTTCCCATGGCTCCTGGGTGTGGGGCGCCCAGCGGCCGGCTGTGCCAGCCCCAAACTCACCGTTGGGCGTCACCGTCTGGGTGCTGGCGGTCGTTGGAGCCTGGGCAGGCTCGGGGGGAGTGGGGCCGGGCAGCGGGGGCCCCTGGTCCTCGCTGAGCCCCACGGCGTGGTCGCAGGGCTCCGGCAGCTGCCCCCGGCTGCTGGTCAGGGTGCGAGGCGCGGGGAGCGCCTGCCCCCGCAGCGGAGGCCCCGGGACGAGGAGTGGTGGGGGGCCGGGGTGGGCAGGGGCCTGCAGCAGGCAGGTGCCTGCGGGGTGCAGGAGCTCCCCATGGAGCACGGCCCCGGGCCCCAGCCAGAGGGGATCCTGGGGCAGCACCGTCCCCGTCCCCACGGGCTGTCCCCACTGGTAGACGGGGGCCCAGGGAGGAGCGGTGTGGGGGAGCTGCCCCACAGCAGGGAGCTGCCCCACGGCGGGGAGCTGCCCAAGCTGCAGGTGGTGCCCCTCGGGTGGGAGGTGCCCCCCAGGTGCCAGCTGCACCCCGGCGGGGAGATGCAGCACCTGCCCCTGGACCCCCGGCACCACGTGCCAGACGGTGGCCTGGGGCAGCGCGTAGGGGAGGGTGGGTACCTGGGGGGGCTGCAAGGGCAGCGCCATCGCTCTGGGGAGGGAGGGCAGCAGCCAGGCAGCCACCGTTTGCGGCACGGCTGGGACGACGAAGGGGGAGTTTTGCGTCTGCGGAAGCCGCGGAAGCCGTCTGGGGAAACCCTCTGTGGGAAAAAGGGCGCTGGGGTGAGATCTGGGGCGCTGGGCTCGCCAGCAGGGCCGCAGCCCCGGGAGGAGCGGGAGCCGGCTGCTGTACCTGCCATGGTGGCTGGAGAGTGGGGCGGTCGGTTGGGGAACGCGGGCAACGGCCGTTCCGTCCCAACGGCTGACCAGCCCCTCGCCGCCATCTTGGTGAGGACTGCAGCTTTTGGACCCAAGCAGGCTTCCCATCGCAAGACTTTTCCATCCCCATCGGGCTTTCCCTCCCACGCATCATTTGCCATGCCCAGGACGGTTTCACACCAACACTTCCCCGTCCCAAGCATTTCCCGTCCCAGTACCAGCTTTGCATCCTAACGGTCATTTCCCATCCTTACAATTTCACATGATAACAGATTCCCATACGAGATATTTCCCATCGACACGAAGCCTTTCTTAATCCAAAGAGATCTCATCCCAAAGAATTCCCATCTCTCTGATTACTTTTCCAAGTACTTCCTTCCCCAGTGAATGTTACCCACCCCATTAAAGACTTCCCATCCCAATACTTCCCCATCCCCGGAGTGATTTCCCATCCCAACGCTTTTGCTTCCCAATGATTTCAAACCCAGGGAAGATTTCCCATCTCTTTGAGTTCCCAGCCCAATGGCTTTCCACCCCAAGGAAGTCTTCCCATCCCAGCAATGATTTCTCGGCCCACTCATCATTTCCCATCCCAATCATTTCCCATTTTCACCATCCAACAGACAGCTTAGCCAGCCCACAGCTAGAGAGAGATCACAACAGGGATTTGGACGATTCTGTTAGATGCAAGGTCACGGAGACTTGGTGTGCTACCGATTGCTCTTTATTACAGATCAACACAGATCGCCAGTACCAAGGGCGCTGGGATGAATCTGGTGAATATGCAGATACAAGGCTCTTACATTTCTTACCAGGAAATAAACAGATATGGGCATTTCTCTCTACCCAACTTAGTAAAAAGATAGGAAGGGTAGAGCACTAATTAAGAGTAGCATGCTCAGCCACCGGCACGGAGGCTGCCCGCTCCTCAGCACCTCTAAGCAGCAGCACCTTCACGTCTCCTCCTGCACCAGCAGCACATCAGCGCCTCTTGTTCCAGCAGCAGGACATCGGCGTCTCCCATTGCACCATGCAGACCTCCACGCCTCGAGTGCCACCAGCAGTACTCAATGCGAGCTGGACGCTCAGGGCACTTATGGCCACCCACCTTTGTGAGGTCAAAGGCTGACAGTGACTCTCTGCTGACCTCACACGGCTCTCGGGCGCCCCGATGGCAGAGGTTACGGCGCTAAGCTGACTGCCAGGAGAAAAGGCTGACATGAAATGGCTGCTCCACAATGCCAGGAGCAAGGTCTGCTGGAATGGGGGTTCGGAGGGGAGCTCGGCCTTGGGCCTGGGAACTGTGCCTGGGAGCCAGGGACGTCCTTGGTGTGCAGCTGGACACCTGGGCCTGAGAAAGCAAGGTTTCTTTAGAGAGAATTGGAAGCATCGTCACCTAGTGGCTGTGTCAGGGGGACGAGAGAAATGCACAGCATCTCTTGGTTCCCTGAAGTGCACGTGTCCTACGCCCTTGGATGTCTCCATGATAGAAAAAGGGACTGATTTTTACCCAAAACAGAGCTCCTTTCTCTCGGGAGCTTCTCATGCTGCGTGTCCTCCTCTCTTTCTTGTATTTGGCTATGACTTTAGGCTTGTTCTTGCTACTCCTTAAGCAGACTGAAGCTTCCCCGGAACATCACATTAACTGCTTTTCACTACCTCTAAGTGCCTTTCCTCCGCTTCTCATCTAATTAATTAGTGCTATCCTCTTCACGCCTGCTACAGAGGTATCTTTCCTACCTGGTACAAGCTAGAAGAGCTTAGCAGCATCCATACGTCTCTTTCCTTTAGTCCTCACAGTAGACTTGCTCGAGGTAATTTGTGTTGAGCAGTAATCAAGAGAAAGTGTCACCAAGCCAAGGCTGCATTTGCTTGTGTCTTATGGAATCCCTGCAGCTGTGTCCCCTCCCAGCTTCCTGTGTGCCCCAAGCATCCTCGCTTGCAGGGCAGTAGAAGATGCAGAAAAGTCCTGGCCTTAGTGGAAGCACTGCCCTGCAAGAGCTAAGACATCCCTCTTAGCAGCTCACTGTAGCCCCGAAATCCCAAAAAACGGCACGTGCCAGCTACTGGGAAGGAAATGAACTCCGCCATTGTGATATACCCGCTCAAGGCCCTGCTCTTTGGCCCAGGTGTCTATGAGGTGGTTTTGGAAATGAATCCTGTTGCGTGACTCCGTTCTTTCTGGGTGCTACTTTTCAGTTTAAAGCGGTTACTCCTTGTCCTGTCACTCCAGGCCCTGATAAAGACTCCCTCCCCAGCTTTCCTACAGGTTGCCTTTAAGTACAGGAAGGCTCTCCCTGGTGTCGCAGTAAGCTCACCTGTTACCCAGGTGTCACAGTTATTTCCTGTGATAGGAATAATGACCAGGGTTAATCTATTGCAGGTGATTTCATACAATTATAGAAAAGCTTTTGTTGGAAAGCACCTTAGAGGTCTCCAGATCACCCGCGTACTTCAAGCAGGGCCATTTTTAAAGCCCTGTCATATTGCTCAGGGGCTTGTACAGTCAAATTTTGAATGGCCCCAGCAAGAGACCCTACACTCTCACTGTGTCCCTTTGCCAGTGCCTAGGCAGAGTGTGCTTCCCCTGCTGGTCCTGGTGAGATGAACTGATACAAGTTTTGAGAAAACAGAAGTTTATGCTACTGCATGAAGTACCCTTTGTAACATGTTTTTTTTTTAACCTTTACTGTTTCATATCTGAAATTTGAAATTCATCAGGGAACTCAGCCTGGCACACAGTAAAACTGATGGCAGATACTTCACAATATTATTCGAATTTCACGTAAACAGAACAGACTAGCAACTTACTTAGGAGAAGTAATACGATTTCAGAAATATTCAAAACCAAAGGCATTCCAAACTAAGTTTAAGTTCAGAGGAAATCCAAAGGAAAAACTAATTTTGAAACTAATAATCAGAGAACATAATCTTCTACAAACGATAGATTTTCCTCCTGTATTGGGTAATTTTGATCTGTCTTTAATGATCATCTAGACATGGCTTTGACACCGAGTATTTTGCTTTGCCACTGCATTAAGTCTTCTTCTCATGTGTGGTAAATGTCCTGCTCTCATGGGATGGGCCTAGGAGACATACGCACTGTGTCTCATGATGCTTGGCTATCATCTTAAATCTGTGAGAAGAGGAAAGGTCTCGCTGCTTCCTGAACAGGGAATTGGATGTCTGCAGTTGAGAACCCTCTGTCTAATCTAGAAACGTGAAGGAAGGAGTTTGCTGGATTGCAAGTGACAGTGAAGAAAGCCACAGATGACATATCAAACTGATTAAAATGTTATTTAGCTCAGGGCATGGCTAATGATGTGGAGCTGGAATAGTTTGACGATTGTAATTACACTCACTATCATTGTTATTTGTTTACAGGATGGTAATGCCTAAAGGTCCCGCTGGAGCCTGAAACAAGGTTGTGCTGGGTGCTGCACGTGCATATATCAGTGGCGATTTGAGAGCTAGTGATACAAACAGACAAAACAGAGATTGAAAGGAGAAACAGAGGGATAGAGAGAAGAAGATCTCCCTGCAGGTCATTTAGGGGAACCAGCCATGAGTACAGTGCATCCAGGTCTCCAGTGCTCTGCTGGCCCAGCCAGATGAATGGAAAACATTGCAGCTTTGGAAAAATAGTGTTTCTTCTAATTCTTTGGCCACACTTTTGATGTTTTAGGACTGCTTTTTTTTTTTTTTTTTTCCCTTCCTTTTTTTCTTTTCCCCATTTGTGCTAGAAAAGGTGAACTTTTCAAATACCTATTCTGAATTAAAATATCGTTTTCATTGTTATGTTTCTGTTTTGTTGGCACTATTCATAATGACTTCTACCCTTCAGTGGCAGCAAAAGCTTATCATACCGTACAATTGGAAAGATCACAGAAAACTTCAGAGCTTTTGAAGAAAGGTGAGGAAAATCCATTCCCTGTTCTAGGCAGAGAGAGTGGCTGATTTCCAGAAAGGTAAATGGGCAGGATAAGGCCACTTCATGTTCACTGATGGCCAGTTGTACGGACTGTGAAGATAACGGACTACCAGCACAAGAGACGGTGCCAATAATCTAATCCAATCCAATCTATTTCAAGTGGTAGAGACCTGATACTCTATGACAATGTGAGGAAGACCTAACTGTCAGGCAAACTTTGAGATGATCATGTTCAGGATCTAAAACTGTTATGACAAGTGTCAACACAGGAAGGGTGAAACAAAGGCATGAATGTCATACAAGTACTGATAAATCTCAGGAAGGCTGGAAACCAAGGCAAATGGATGGAATAAGATGGTGCTTTGTGTTAGCAAGAAGCAGAGGATGGAGAAATTAAATGTTATGGGTCAGCAAAAGAGTGGTTTTGTGCAAATCACTGCTAAAGATAGACAGCCTTGCTAGCCTGCTCTTTGCTCTTAGCTCCAGTCTAATAGTGAATTATCTCTGTACAGTTATCAGACACGTAAACAATAATGGGAATTATGGGAGACTTTAACTTCCCAGCAAAAGATTGAAAGATAATTACCACTTATGTTCATAGAGGTGTACTATGTGATGGATTTCTTCCCAAAAGTGAAAAAATATAAGACCATTTTAGACTTGGCTCCTGTATGGGTTTAAATGTAGTAAAATTTGAATAAAGTGTGATCATGAGCTGACTTTTCTCATTTTACATTTCACGACAGACAAAACCAGGTTTAGAATGAAGGTTTTGAGGCTTAGAAATGCAAACTTTGAAATCTAAGGAAATGAATAATTGAGTCTGACTAAGCAGCTCTGGGACTTGAGTGCAGAGAAGGCATAGTTAAAATTCAAAATTCAAAGAGGAAAAAAGCGATGAGAAAAGGCATGTTTCAGAGGTTAAAAACTGCAGAAATAAAGTAAGAATGACCAAAAACCTCCTTCACATAGGAAATTAAACAATAATAGTAAGTGGTACTTAAGCCACAGAAACCAGGGGGAACAAAGAGAACAAATTAGGACAGTTGCACGCTTGAGGCAAAAATAGATCAAAAGTTACTGATGTCTCAAATGCTGCAAATCTTATTTCCTGCATCTAACAGCAACAACAATGTGATATTAAGGGCAGTGACAGGACTCCCATTGAAAAGGAGGGTAGGGCACTAGGCGCAACATCATCTGAGGTGAAATAACAATCTATAGCGATTCAAGTGAAAAATGAAAAGCTGATATCTACCTAGCCTATTAACAGCATTGGCACACAGAACAACAAGTCAAGTAGGAAAAATGCATAACAATTGTGCAAATCAGGGATAGTCCCCAGAATGGGAGAGTAACAAATACACCTCTGTCCAGAAGAGGGTAAAGAGTCATCCAGACAAGTGTGGGCCTGTTAGTTTGACATCAACACCATGCAAAGTTTTGGAGCAAGAACAGCTAAGACCAGGGAAGGAGGGGGTAATGTGTAATTTACAAAATAATTTATCAGAGCTAAATTGTTTCCAGATAATTTAATAGCTTTCCTTTCTAGGACCAGTTCTTCCCTACACAGGGGATGAATTACATCTATTTCACTTTCTGTGAGCTTCTGATACATTATCTACGGATTTGGGCTTTGGGGCTGCAAGTGAATAAAGGGAATTTACAATTGTTCACACTGAAGAGGGACTTACCAGCAAAGGAGTCGTTACCTATGGTAATTCTCAGAGACAGTTCTGAAACTGCAGCTGCTAAGGAGGCAAAGACTCATGGAGAAATGTAGGCTGGAAGGGACCTCTGAAAACCCAACCTCCTATTCAGGGCAGAGCTGACTTCAAAGTTAGATATGTTCGGTATGGACATGGTGGCTGAAGATTAAAAATTACACATGAGCTTTGAGATTTGCAGGGGACATAAGGTTGGGAAGTACTACCAAGCCTGACAGAAGGCTATCGCTTGTGATTGAAATGGTTCAGGTGAAGTGACAGGTGATAATACAAAGCAGAGCCATTCTCAGAGATTCTCAAAAAAGGGTGTTTTTTGGTCATGTTTGCTATATGGCAGTCAGGAGTTTAAAGCAAGCAAACAAACAAACAAACAAAAATGACAACAAAACCTCACGTTCATGCACTGTTAGCACAAGGAGGACTGAAAAAGTTTAGTGGTTATATAGTGTGTATGGCTATTCATTTTTTTTTCCCTCCAGTATGAATACACTGGACAAGGCAGCCCTGACACTCATTTGAGACATGAGGCACAGTTCTGCCACTTGTATTCACATTGAACTTAGGAGGAAGAGTTCACAAGACAGAAGGAACAAGTTGCCTATTGCCTGGAAGGGAATGAAAGGACATCATTCTGCCCGGCCAGATGCCAGTTGAGAGAAGAATATGTTGTCTCTACGTAAATGAATTTCTTGAGTAAATATCAAGGAGAAATAGGAAATGTGTAAGTTGGGAGACACATCTGAAATGATGACTGCAGTTGGCTTATGAGCAAGTTTGGACGGGAAATTGGTAGAAACTTCCCATTTTAAGAACAAAGTGCACCATAGATATGAAGTCAGCATTCACCTAAACAGTAATGGCCAACTCAAATCCCCCACAAGAAAGCAGTGGACAAACCAGAACACTAACAAACATGTTGGGGTCTAGAGTCAAATAGATATACCTAACTTTACTATGCCTAAACATCTGAGGGATTGCTTTTAGAGGCTGAGGGCTTGTACCCCATTTCCAATCACTTTCTCTGTGCCCCCTTCCCCAGAGAAGGAAGCTGCTTGGCTTCCCTGCCCTCTGATTCAGCTGCCCGCTGAGGCTGCCCGCTCCTCAGCAGCTCTAAGCAGCAGCACCTTCACGTCTCCTCCTGCACCAGCAGCACATCAGCGCCTCTTGTTCCAGCAGCAGGACATCGGCGTCTCCCATTGCACCATGCAGACCTCCACGCCTCGAGTGCCACCAGCAGTACTCAATGCGAGCTGGACGCTCAGGGCACTTATGGCCACCCACCTTTGTGAGGTCAAAGGCTGACAGTGACTCTCTGCTGACCTCACACGGCTCTCGGGCGCCCCGATGGCAGAGGTTACGGCGCTAAGCTGACTGCCAGGAGAAAAGGCTGACATGAAATGGCTGCTCCACAATGCCAGGAGCAAGGTCTGCTGGAATGGGGGTTCGGAGGGGAGCTCGGCCTTGGGCCTGGGAACTGTGCCTGGGAGCCAGGGACGTCCTTGGTGTGCAGCTGGACACCTGGGCCTGAGAAAGCAAGGTTTCTTTAGAGAGAATTGGAAGCATCGTCACCTAGTGGCTGTGTCAGGGGGACGAGAGAAATGCACAGCATCTCTTGGTTCCCTGAAGTGCACGTGTCCTACGCCCTTGGATGTCTCCATGATAGAAAAAGGGACTGATTTTTACCCAAAACAGAGCTCCTTTCTCTCGGGAGCTTCTCATGCTGCGTGTCCTCCTCTCTTTCTTGTATTTGGCTATGACTTTAGGCTTGTTCTTGCTACTCCTTAAGCAGACTGAAGCTTCCCCGGAACATCACATTAACTGCTTTTCACTACCTCTAAGTGCCTTTCCTCCGCTTCTCATCTAATTAATTAGTGCTATCCTCTTCACGCCTGCTACAGAGGTATCTTTCCTACCTGGTACAAGCTAGAAGAGCTTAGCAGCATCCATACGTCTCTTTCCTTTAGTCCTCACAGTAGACTTGCTCGAGGTAATTTGTGTTGAGCAGTAATCAAGAGAAAGTGTCACCAAGCCAAGGCTGCATTTGCTTGTGCCTTATGGAATCCCTGCAGCTGTGTCCCCTCCCAGCTTCCTGTGTGCCCCAAGCATCCTCGCTTGCAGGGCAGTAGAAGATGCAGAAAAGTCCTGGCCTTAGTGGAAGCACTGCCCTGCAAGAGCTAAGACATCCCTCTTAGCAGCTCACTGTAGCCCCGAAATCCCAAAAAACGGCACGTGCCAGCTACTGGGAAGGAAATGAACTCTGTCATTGTGATATACCCGCTCAAGGCCCTGCTCTTTGGCCCAGGTGTCTATGAGGTGGTTTTGGAAATGAATCCTGTTGCGTGACTCCGTTCTTTCTGGGTGCTACTTTTCAGTTTAAAGCGGTTACTCCTTGTCCTGTCACTCCAGGCCCTGATAAAGACTCCCTCCCCAGCTTTCCTACAGGTTGCCTTTAAGTACAGGAAGGCTCTCCCTGGTGTCGCAGTAAGCTCACCTGTTACCCAGGTGTCACAGTTATTTCCTGTGATAGGAATAATGACCAGGGTTAATCTATTGCAGGTGATTTCATACAATTATAGAAAAGCTTTTGTTGGAAAGCACCTTAGAGGTCTCCAGATCACCCGCGTACTTCAAGCAGGGCCATTTTTAAAGCCCTGTCATATTGCTCAGGGGCTTGTACAGTCAAATTTTGAATGGCCCCAGCAAGAGACCCTACACTCTCACTGTGTCCCTTTGCCAGTGCCTAGGCAGAGTGTGCTTCCCCTGCTGGTCCTGGTGAGATGAACTGATACAAGTTTTGAGAAAACAGAAGTTTATGCTACTGCATGAAGTACCCTTTGTAACATTTTTTTTTTTAACCTTTACTGTTTCATATCTGAAATTTGAAATTCATCAGGGAACTCAGCCTGGCACACAGTAAAACTGATGGCAGATACTTCACAATATTATTCGAATTTCACGTAAATAGAACAGACTAGCAACTTACTTAGGAGAAGTAATACGATTTCAGAAATATTCAAAACCAAAGGCATTCCAAACTAAGTTTAAGTTCAGAGGAAATCCAAAGGAAAAACTAATTTTGAAACTAATAATCAGAGAACATAATCTTCTACAAACGATAGATTTTCCTCCTGTATTGGGTAATTTTGATCTGTCTTTAATGATCATCTAGACATGGCTTTGACACCGAGTATTTTGCTTTGCCACTGCATTAAGTCTTCTTCTCATGTGTGGTAAATGTCCTGCTCTCATGGGATGGGCCTAGGAGACATACGCACTGTGTCTCATGATGCTTGGCTATCATCTTAAATCTGTGAGAAGAGGAAAGGTCTCGCTGCTTCCTGAACAGGGAATTGGATGTCTGCAGTTGAGAACCCTCTGTCTAATCTAGAAACGTGAAGGAAGGAGTTTGCTGGATTGCAAGTGACAGTGAAGAAAGCCACAGATGACATATCAAACTGATTAAAATGTTATTTAGCTCAGGGCATGGCTAATGATGTGGAGCTGGAATAGTTTGACGATTGTAATTACACTCACTATCATTGTTATTTGTTTACAGGATGGTAATGCCTAAAGGTCCCGCTGGAGCCTGAAACAAGGTTGTGCTGGGTGCTGCACGTGCATATATCAGTGGCGATTTGAGAGCTAGTGATACAAACAGACAAAACAGAGATTGAAAGGAGAAACAGAGGGATAGAGAGAAGAAGATCTCCCTGCAGGTCATTTAGGGGAACCAGCCATGAGTGCAGTGCATCCAGGTCTCCAGTGCTCTGCTGGCCCAGCCAGATGAATGGAAAACATTGCAGCTTTGGAAAAATAGTGTTTCTTCTAATTCTTTGGCCACAGTTTTGATGTTTTAGGACTGCTTTTTTTTTTTTTTTTTTCCTTCCTTTTTTTCTTTTCCCCATTTGTGCTAGAAAAGGTGAACTTTTCAAATACCTATTCTGAATTAAAATATCGTTTTCATTGTTATGTTTCTGTTTTGTTGGCACTATTCATAATGACTTCTACCCTTCAGTGGCAGCAAAAGCTTATCATACCGTACAATTGGAAAGATCACAGAAAACTTCAGAGCTTTTGAAGAAAGGTGAGGAAAATCCATTCCCTGTTCTAGGCAGAGAGAGTGGCTGATTTCCAGAAAGGTAAATGGGCAGGATAAGGCCACTTCATGTTCACTGATGGCCAGTTGTACGGACTGTGAAGATAATGGACTACCAGCACAAGAGACGGTGCCAATAATCTAACCCAATCCAATCTATTTCAAGTGGTAGAGACCTGATACTCTATGACAATGTGAGGAAGACCTAACTGTCAGGCAAACTTTGAGATGATCATGTTCAGGATCTAAAACTGTTATGACAAGTGTCAACACAGGAAGGGTGAAACAAAGGCATGAATGTCATACAAGTACTGATAAATCTCAGGAAGGCTGGAAACCAAGGCAAATGGATGGAATAAGATGGTGCTTTGTGTTAGCAAGAAGCAGAGGATGGAGAAATTAAATGTTATGGGTCAGCAAAAGAGTGGTTTTGTGCAAATCACTGCTAAAGATAGACAGCCTTGCTAGCCTGCTCTTTGCTCTTAGCTCCAGTCTAATAGTGAATTATCTCTGTACAGTTATCAGACACGTAAACAATAATGGGAATTATGGGAGACTTTAACTTCCCAGCAAAAGATTGAAAGATAATTACCACTTATGTTCACAGAGGTATACTATGTGATGGATTTCTTCCCAAAAGTGAAAAAATATAAGACCATTTTAGACTTGGCTCCTGTATGGGTTTAAATGTAGTAAAATTTGAATAAAGTGTGATCATGAGCTGACTTTTCTCATTTTACATTTCACGACAGACAAAACCAGGTTTAGAATGAAGGTTTTGAGGCTTAGAAATGCAAACTTTGAAATCTAAGGAAATGAATAATTGAGTCTGACTAAGCAGCTCTGGGACTTGAGTGCAGAGAAGGCATAGTTAAAATTCAAAATTCAAAGAGGAAAAAAGCGATGAGAAAAGGCATGTTTCAGAGGTTAAAAACTGCAGAAATAAAGTAAGAATGACCAAAAACCTCCTTCACATAGGAAATTAAACAATAATAGTAAGTGGTACTTAAGCCACAGAAACCAGGGGGAACAAAGAGAACAAATTAGGACAGTTGCACGCTTGAGGCAAAAATAGATCAAAAGTTACTGATGTCTCAAATGCTGCAAATCTTATTTCCTGCATCTAACAGCAACAACAATGTGATATTAAGGGCAGTGACAGGACTCCCATTGAAAAGGAGGGTAGGGCACTAGGCGCAACATCATCTGAGGTGAAATAACAATCTATAGCGATTCAAGTGAAAAATGAAAAGCTGATATCTACCTAGCCTATTAACAGCATTGGCACACAGAACAACAAGTCAAGTAGGAAAAATGCATAACAATTGTGCAAATCAGGGATAGTCCCCAGAATGGGAGAGTAACAAATACACCTCTGTCCAGAAGAGGGTAAAGAGTCATCCAGACAAGTGTGGGCCTGTTAGTTTGACATCAACACCATGCAAAGTTTTGGAGCAAGAACAGCTAAGACCAGGGAAGGAGGGGGTAATGTGTAATTTACAAAATAATTTATCAGAGCTAAATTGTGTCCAGATAATTTAATAGCTTTCCTTTCTAGGACCAGTTCTTCCCTACACAGGGGATGAATTACATCTATTTCACTTTCTGTGAGCTTCTGATACATTATCTACGGATTTGGGCTTTGGGGCTGCAAGTGAATAAAGGGAATTTACAATTGTTCACACTGAAGAGGGACTTAGCAGCAAAGGAGTCGTTACCTATGGTAATTCTCAGAGACAGTTCTGAAACTGCAGCTGCTAAGGAGGCAAAGACTCATGGAGAAATGTAGGCTGGAAGGGACCTCTGAAAACCCAACCTCCTATTCAGGGCAGAGCTGACTTCAAAGTTAGATATGTTCGGTATGGACATGGTGGCTGAAGATTAAAAATTACACATGAGCTTTGAGATTTGCAGGGGACATAAGGTTGGGAAGTACTACCAAGCCTGACAGAAGGCTATCGCTTGTGATTGAAATGGTTCAGGTGAAGTGACAGGTGATAATACAAAGCAGAGCCATTCTCAGAGATTCTCAAAAAAGGGTGTTTTTTTGTCATGTTTGCTATATGGCAGTCAGGAGTTTAAAGCAAGCAAACAAACAAACAAACAAAAATGACAACAAAACCTCACGTTCATGCACTGTTAGCACAAGGAGGACTGAAAAAGTTTAGTGGTTATATAGTGTGTATGGCTATTCATTTTTTTTTCCCTCCAGTATGAATACACTGGACAAGGCAGCCCTGACACTCATTTGAGACATGAGGCACAGTTCTGCCACTTGTATTCACATTGAACTTAGGAGGAAGAGTTCACAAGACAGAAGGAACAAGTTGCCTATTGCCTGGAAGGGAATGAAAGGACATCATTCTGCCCAGCCAGATGCCAGTTGAGAGAAGAATATGTTGTCTCTACGTAAATGAATTTCTTGAGTAAATATCAAGGAGAAATAGGAAATGTGTAAGTTGGGAGACACATCTGAAATGATGACTGCAGTTGGCTTATGAGCAAGTTTGGACGGGAAATTGGTAGAAACTTCCCATTTTAAGAATAAAGTGCACCATAGATATGAAGTCAGCATTCACCTAAACAGTAATGGCCAACTCAAATCCCCCACAAGAAAGCAGTGGACAAACCAGAACACTAACAAACATGTTGGGGTCTAGAGTCAAATAGATATACCTAACTTTACTATGCCTAAACATCTGAGGGATTGCTTTTAGAGGCTGAGGGCTTGTACCCCATTTCCAATCACTTTCTCTGTGCCCCCTTCCCCAGAGAAGGAAGCTGCTTGGCTTCCCTGCCCTCTGATTCAGCTGCCCGCTGAGGCTGCCCGCTCCTCAGCACCTCTAAGCAGCAGCACCTTCACGTCTCCTCCTGCACCAGCAGCACATCAGCGCCTCTTGTTCCAGCAGCAGGACATCGGCGTCTCCCATTGCACCATGCAGACCTCCACGCCTCGAGTGCCACCAGCAGTACTCAATGCGAGCTGGACGCTCAGGGCACTTATGGCCACCCACCTTTGTGAGGTCAAAGGCTGACAGTGACTCTCTGCTGACCTCACACGGCTCTCGGGCGCCCCGATGGCAGAGGTTACGGCGCTAAGCTGACTGCCAGGAGAAAAGGCTGACATGAAATGGCTGCTCCACAATGCCAGGAGCAAGGTCTGCTGGAATGGGGGTTCGGAGCGGAGCTCGGCCTTGGGCCTGGGAACTGTGCCTGGGAGCCAGGGACATCCTTGGTGTGCAGCTGGACACCTGGGCCTGAGAAAGCAAGGTTTCTTTAGAGAGAATTGGAAGCATCGTCACCTAGTGGCTGTGTCAGGGGGACGAGAGAAATGCACAGCATCTCTTGGTTCCCTGAAGTGCACGTGTCCTACGCCCTTGGATGTCTCCATGATAGAAAAAGGGACTGATTTTTACCCAAAACAGAGCTCCTTTCTCTCGGGAGCTTCTCATGCTGCGTGTCCTCCTCTCTTTCTTGTATTTGGCTATGACTTTAGGCTTGTTCTTGCTACTCCTTAAGCAGACTGAAGCTTCCCCGGAACATCACATTAACTGCTTTTCACTACCTCTAAGTGCCTTTCCTCCGCTTCTCATCTAATTAATTAGTGCTATCCTCTTCACGCCTGCTACAGAGGTATCTTTCCTACCTGGTACAAGCTAGAAGAGCTTAGCAGCATCCATACGTCTCTTTCCTTTAGTCCTCACAGTAGACTTGCTCGAGGTAATTTGTGTTGAGCAGTAATCAAGAGAAAGTGTCACCAAGCCAAGGCTGCATTTGCTTGTGCCTTATGGAATCCCTGCAGCTGTGTCCCCTCCCAGCTTCCTGTGTGCCCCAAGCATCCTCGCTTGCAGGGCAGTAGAAGATGCAGAAAAGTCCTGGCCTTAGTGGAAGCACTGCCCTGCAAGAGCTAAGACATCCCTCTTAGCAGCTCACTGTAGCCCCGAAATCCCAAAAAACGGCACGTGCCAGCTACTGGGAAGGAAATGAACTCTGTCATTGTGATATACCCGCTCAAGGCCCTGCTCTTTGGCCCAGGTGTCTATGAGGTGGTTTTGGAAATGAATCCTGTTGCGTGACTCCGTTCTTTCTGGGTGCTACTTTTCAGTTTAAAGCGGTTACTCCTTGTCCTGTCACTCCAGGCCCTGATAAAGACTCCCTCCCCAGCTTTCCTACAGGTTGCCTTTAAGTACAGGAAGGCTCTCCCTGGTGTCGCAGTAAGCTCACCTGTTACCCAGGTGTCACAGTTATTTCCTGTGATAGGAATAATGACCAGGGTTAATCTATTGCAGGTGATTTCATACAATTATAGAAAAGCTTTTGTTGGAAAGCACCTTAGAGGTCTCCAGATCACCCGCGTACTTCAAGCAGGGCCATTTTTAAAGCCCTGTCATATTGCTCAGGGGCTTGTACAGTCAAATTTTGAATGGCCCCAGCAAGAGACCCTACACTCTCACTGTGTCCCTTTGCCAGTGCCTAGGCAGAGTGTGCTTCCCCTGCTGGTCCTGGTGAGATGAACTGATACAAGTTTTGAGAAAACAGAAGTTTATGCTACTGCATGAAGTACCCTTTGTAACATTTTTTTTTTTAACCTTTACTGTTTCATATCTGAAATTTGAAATTCATCAGGGAACTCAGCCTGGCACACAGAAAAACTGATGGCAGATACTTCACAATATTATTCGAATTTCACGTAAATAGAACAGACTAGCAACTTACTTAGGAGAAGTAATACGATTTCAGAAATATTCAAAACCAAAGGCATTCCAAACTAAGTTTAAGTTCAGAGGAAATCCAAAGGAAAAACTAATTTTGAAACTAATAATCAGAGAACATAATCTTCTACAAACGATAGATTTTCCTCCTGTATTGGGTAATTTTGATCTGTCTTTAATGATCATCTAGACATGGCTTTGACACCGAGTATTTTGCTTTGCCACTGCATTAAGTCTTCTTCTCATGTGTGGTAAATGTCCTGCTCTCATGGGATGGGCCTAGGAGACATACGCACTGTGTCTCATGATGCTTGGCTATCATCTTAAATCTGTGAGAAGAGGAAAGGTCTCGCTGCTTCCTGAACAGGGAATTGGATGTCTGCAGTTGAGAACCCTCTGTCTAATCTAGAAACGTGAAGGAAGGAGTTTGCTGGATTGCAAGTGACAGTGAAGAAAGCCACAGATGACATATCAAACTGATTAAAATGTTATTTAGCTCAGGGCATGGCTAATGATGTGGAGCTGGAATAGTTTGACGATTGTAATTACACTCACTATCATTGTTATTTGTTTACAGGATGGTAATGCCTAAAGGTCCCGCTGGAGCCTGAAACAAGGTTGTGCTGGGTGCTGCACGTGCATATATCAGTGGCGATTTGAGAGCTAGTGATACAAACAGACAAAACAGAGATTGAAAGGAGAAACAGAGGGATAGAGAGAAGAAGATCTCCCTGCAGGTCATTTAGGGGAACCAGCCATGAGTGCAGTGCATCCAGGTCTCCAGTGCTCTGCTGGCCCAGCCAGATGAATGGAAAACATTGCAGCTTTGGAAAAATAGTGTTTCTTCTAATTCTTTGGCCACAGTTTTGATGTTTTAGGACTGCTTTTTTTTTTTTTTTTTCCTTCCTTTTTTTCTTTTCCCCATTTGTGCTAGAAAAGGTGAACTTTTCAAATACCTATTCTGAATTAAAATATCGTTTTCATTGTTATGTTTCTGTTTTGTTGGCACTATTCATAATGACTTCTACCCTTCAGTGGCAGCAAAAGCTTATCATACCGTACAATTGGAAAGATCACAGAAAACTTCAGAGCTTTTGAAGAAAGGTGAGGAAAATCCATTCCCTGTTCTAGGCAGAGAGAGTGGCTGATTTCCAGAAAGGTAAATGGGCAGGATAAGGCCACTTCATGTTCACTGATGGCCAGTTGTACGGACTGTGAAGATAATGGACTACCAGCACAAGAGACGGTGCCAATAATCTAATCCAATCCAATCTATTTCAAGTGGTAGAGACCTGATACTCTATGACAATGTGAGGAAGACCTAACTGTCAGGCAAACTTTGAGATGATCATGTTCAGGATCTAAAACTGTTATGACAAGTGTCAACACAGGAAGGGTGAAACAAAGGCATGAATGTCATACAAGTACTGATAAATCTCAGGAAGGCTGGAAACCAAGGCAAATGGATGGAATAAGATGGTGCTTTGTGTTAGCAAGAAGCAGAGGATGGAGAAATTAAATGTTATGGGTCAGCAAAAGAGTGGTTTTGTGCAAATCACTGCTAAAGATAGACAGCCTTGCTAGCCTGCTCTTTGCTCTTAGCTCCAGTCTAATAGTGAATTATCTCTGTACAGTTATCAGACACGTAAACAATAATGGGAATTATGGGAGACTTTAACTTCCCAGCAAAAGATTGAAAGATAATTACCACTTATGTTCACAGAGGTATACTATGTGATGGATTTCTTCCCAAAAGTGAAAAAATATAAGACCATTTTAGACTTGGCTCCTGTATGGGTTTAAATGTAGTAAAATTTGAATAAAGTGTGATCATGAGCTGACTTTTCTCATTTTACATTTCACGACAGACAAAACCAGGTTTAGAATGAAGGTTTTGAGGCTTAGAAATGCAAACTTTGAAATCTAAGGAAATGAATAATTGAGTCTGACTAAGCAGCTCTGGGACTTGAGTGCAGAGAAGGCATAGTTAAAATTCAAAATTCAAAGAGGAAAAAAGCGATGAGAAAAGGCATGTTTCAGAGGTTAAAAACTGCAGAAATAAAGTAAGAATGACCAAAAACCTCCTTCACATAGGAAATTAAACAATAATAGTAAGTGGTACTTAAGCCACAGAAACCAGGGGGAACAAAGAGAACAAATTAGGACAGTTGCACGCTTGAGGCAAAAATAGATCAAAAGTTACTGATGTCTCAAATGCTGCAAATCTTATTTCCTGCATCTAACAGCAACAACAATGTGATATTAAGGGCAGTGACAGGACTCCCATTGAAAAGGAGGGTAGGGCACTAGGCGCAACATCATCTGAGGTGAAATAACAATCTATAGCGATTCAAGTGAAAAATGAAAAGCTGATATCTACCTAGCCTATTAACAGCATTGGCACACAGAACAACAAGTCAAGTAGGAAAAATGCATAACAATTGTGCAAATCAGGGATAGTCCCCAGAATGGGAGAGTAACAAATACACCTCTGTCCAGAAGAGGGTAAAGAGTCATCCAGACAAGTGTGGGCCTGTTAGTTTGACATCAACACCATGCAAAGTTTTGGAGCAAGAACAGCTAAGACCAGGGAAGGAGGGGGTAATGTGTAATTTACAAAATAATTTATCAGAGCTAAATTGTTTCCAGATAATTTAATAGCTTTCCTTTCTAGGACCAGTTCTTCCCTACACAGGGGATGAATTACATCTATTTCACTTTCTGTGAGCTTCTGATACATTATCTACGGATTTGGGCTTTGGGGCTGCAAGTGAATAAAGGGAATTTACAATTGTTCACACTGAAGAGGGACTTACCAGCAAAGGAGTCGTTACCTATGGTAATTCTCAGAGACAGTTCTGAAACTGCAGCTGCTAAGGAGGCAAAGACTCATGGAGAAATGTAGGCTGGAAGGGACCTCTGAAAACCCAACCTCCTATTCAGGGCAGAGCTGACTTCAAAGTTAGATATGTTCGGTATGGACATGGTGGCTGAAGATTAAAAATTACACATGAGCTTTGAGATTTGCAGGGGACATAAGGTTGGGAAGTACTACCAAGCCTGACAGAAGGATATCGCTTGTGATTGAAATGGTTCAGGTGAAGTGACAGGTGATAATACAAAGCAGAGCCATTCTCAGAGATTCTCAAAAAAGGGTGTTTTTTTGTCATGTTTGCTATATGGCAGTCAGGAGTTTAAAGCAAGCAAACAAACAAACAAACAAAAATGACAACAAAACCTCACGTTCATGCACTGTTAGCACAAGGAGGACTGAAAAAGTTTAGTGGTTATATAGTGTGTATGGCTATTCATTTTTTTTTCCCTCCAGTATGAATACACTGGACAAGGCAGCCCTGACACTCATTTGAGACATGAGGCACAGTTCTGCCACTTGTATTCACATTGAACTTAGGAGGAAGAGTTCACAAGACAGAAGGAACAAGTTGCCTATTGCCTGGAAGGGAATGAAAGGACATCATTCTGCCCGGCCAGATGCCAGTTGAGAGAAGAATATGTTGTCTCTACGTAAATGAATTTCTTGAGTAAATATCAAGGAGAAATAGGAAATGTGTAAGTTGGGAGACACATCTGAAATGATGACTGCAGTTGGCTTATGAGCAAGTTTGGACGGGAAATTGGTAGAAACTTCCCATTTTAAGAATAAAGTGCACCATAGATATGAAGTCAGCATTCACCTAAACAGTAATGGCCAACTCAAATCCCCCACAAGAAAGCAGTGGACAAACCAGAACACTAACAAACATGTTGGGGTCTAGAGTCAAATAGATATACCTAACTTTACTATGCCTAAACATCTGAGGGATTGCTTTTAGAGGCTGAGGGCTTGTACCCCATTTCCAATCACTTTCTCTGTGCCCCCTTCCCCAGAGAAGGAAGCTGCTTGGCTTCCCTGCCCTCTGATTCAGCTGCCCGCTGAGGCTGCCCGCTCCTCAGCAGCTCTAAGCAGCAGCACCTTCACGTCTCCTCCTGCACCAGCAGCACATCAGCGCCTCTTGTTCCAGCAGCAGGACATCGGCGTCTCCCATTGCACCATGCAGACCTCCACGCCTCGAGTGCCACCAGCAGTACTCAATGCGAGCTGGACGCTCAGGGCACTTACGGCCACCCACCTTTGTGAGGTCAAAGGCTGACAGTGACTCTCTGCTGACCTCACACGGCTCTCGGGCGCCCCGATGGCAGAGGTTACGGCGCTAAGCTGACTGCCAGGAGAAAAGGCTGACATGAAATGGCTGCTCCACAATGCCAGGAGCAAGGTCTGCTGGAATGGGGGTTCGGAGGGGAGCTCGGCCTTGGGCCTGGGAACTGTGCCTGGGAGCCAGGGACGTCCTTGGTGTGCAGCTGGACACCTGGGCCTGAGAAAGCAAGGTTTCTTTAGAGAGAATTGGAAGCATCGTCACCTAGTGGCTGTGTCAGGGGGACGAGAGAAATGCACAGCATCTCTTGGTTCCCTGAAGTGCACGTGTCCTACGCCCTTGGATGTCTCCATGATAGAAAAAGGGACTGATTTTTACCCAAAACAGAGCTCCTTTCTCTCGGGAGCTTCTCATGCTGCGTGTCCTCCTCTCTTTCTTGTATTTGGCTATGACTTTAGGCTTGTTCTTGCTACTCCTTAAGCAGACTGAAGCTTCCCCGGAACATCACATTAACTGCTTTTCACTACCTCTAAGTGCCTTTCCTCCGCTTCTCATCTAATTAATTAGTGCTATCCTCTTCACGCCTGCTACAGAGGTATCTTTCCTACCTGGTACAAGCTAGAAGAGCTTAGCAGCATCCATACGTCTCTTTCCTTTAGTCCTCACAGTAGACTTGCTCGAGGTAATTTGTGTTGAGCAGTAATCAAGAGAAAGTGTCACCAAGCCAAGGCTGCATTTGCTTGTGCCTTATGGAATCCCTGCAGCTGTGTCCCCTCCCAGCTTCCTGTGTGCCCCAAGCATCCTCGCTTGCAGGGCAGTAGAAGATGCAGAAAAGTCCTGGCCTTAGTGGAAGCACTGCCCTGCAAGAGCTAAGACATCCCTCTTAGCAGCTCACTGTAGCCCCGAAATCCCAAAAAACGGCACGTGCCAGCTACTGGGAAGGAAATGAACTCTGTCATTGTGATATACCCGCTCAAGGCCCTGCTCTTTGGCCCAGGTGTCTATGAGGTGGTTTTGGAAATGAATCCTGTTGCGTGACTCCGTTCTTTCTGGGTGCTACTTTTCAGTTTAAAGCGGTTACTCCTTGTCCTGTCACTCCAGGCCCTGATAAAGACTCCCTCCCCAGCTTTCCTACAGGTTGCCTTTAAGTACAGGAAGGCTCTCCCTGGTGTCGCAGTAAGCTCACCTGTTACCCAGGTGTCACAGTTATTTCCTGTGATAGGAATAATGACCAGGGTTAATCTATTGCAGGTGATTTCATACAATTATAGAAAAGCTTTTGTTGGAAAGCACCTTAGAGGTCTCCAGATCACCCGCGTACTTCAAGCAGGGCCATTTTTAAAGCCCTGTCATATTGCTCAGGGGCTTGTACAGTCAAATTTTGAATGGCCCCAGCAAGAGACCCTACACTCTCACTGTGTGCCTTTGCCAGTGCCTAGGCAGAGTGTGCTTCCCCTGCTGGTCCTGGTGAGATGAACTGATACAAGTTTTGAGAAAACAGAAGTTTATGCTACTGCATGAAGTACCCTTTGTAACATGTTTTTTTTTTAACCTTTACTGTTTCATATCTGAAATTTGAAATTCATCAGGGAACTCAGCCTGGCACACAGTAAAACTGATGGCAGATACTTCACAATATTATTCGAATTTCACGTAAACAGAACAGACTAGCAACTTACTTAGGAGAAGTAATACGATTTCAGAAATATTCAAAACCAAAGGCATTCCAAACTAAGTTTAAGTTCAGAGGAAATCCAAAGGAAAAACTAATTTTGAAACTAATAATCAGAGAACATAATCTTCTACAAACGATAGATTTTCCTCCTGTATTGGGTAATTTTGATCTGTCTTTAATGATCATCTAGACATGGCTTTGACACTGAGTATTTTGCTTTGCCACTGCATTAAGTCTTCTTCTCATGTGTGGTAAATGTCCTGCTCTCATGGGATGGGCCTAGGAGACATACACACTGTGTCTCATGATGCTTGGCTATCATCTTAAATCTGTGAGAAGAGGAAAGGTCTCGCTGCTTCCTGAACAGGGAATCGGATGTCTGCAGTTGAGAACCCTCTGTCTAATCTAGAAACGTGAAGGAAGGAGTTTGCTGGATTGCAAGTGACAGTGAAGAAAGCCACAGATGACATATCAAACTGATTAAAATGTTATTTAGCTCAGGGCATGGCTAATGATGTGGAGCTGGAATAGTTTGACGATTGTAATTACACTCACTATCATTGTTATTTGTTTACAGGATGGTAATGCCTAAAGGTCCCGCTGGAGCCTGAAACAAGGTTGTGCTGGGTGCTGCACGTGCATATATCAGTGGCGATTTGAGAGCTAGTGATACAAACAGACAAAACAGAGATTGAAAGGAGAAACAGAGGGATAGAGAGAAGAAGATCTCCCTGCAGGTCATTTAGGGGAACCAGCCATGAGTACAGTGCATCCAGGTCTCCAGTGCTCTGCTGGCCCAGCCAGATGAATGGAAAACATTGCAGCTTTGGAAAAATAGTGTTTCTTCTAATTCTTTGGCCACACTTTTGATGTTTTAGGACTGCTTTTTTTTTTTTTTTTTTTTCCCTTCCTTTTTTTCTTTTCCCCATTTGTGCTAGAAAAGGTGAACTTTTCAAATACCTGTTCTGAATTAAAATATCGTTTTCATTGTTATGTTTCTGTTTTGTTGGCACTATTCATAATGACTTCTACCCTTCAGTGGCAGCAAAAGCTTATCATACCGTACAATTGGAAAGATCACAGAAAACTTCAGAGCTTTTGAAGAAAGGTGAGGAAAATCCATTCGCTGTTCTAGGCAGAGAGAGTGGCTGATTTCCAGAAAGGTAAATGGGCAGGATAAGGCCACTTCATGTTCACTGATGGCCAGTTGTACGGACTGTGAAGATAATGGACTACCAGCACAAGAGACGGTGCCAATAATCTAACCCAATCCAATCTATTTCAAGTGGTAGAGACCTGATACTCTATGACAATGTGAGGAAGACCTAACTGTCAGGCAAACTTTGAGATGATCATGTTCAGGATCTAAAACTGTTATGACAAGTGTCAACACAGGAAGGGTGAAACAAAGGCATGAATGTCATACAAGTACTGATAAATCTCAGGAAGGCTGGAAACCAAGGCAAATGGATGGAATAAGATGGTGCTTTGTGTTAGCAAGAAGCAGAGGATGGAGAAATTAAATGTTATGGGTCAGCAAAAGAGTGGTTTTGTGCAAATCACTGCTAAAGATAGACAGCCTTGCTAGCCTGCTCTTTGCTCTTAGCTCCAGTCTAATAGTGAATTATCTCTGTACAGTTATCAGACACGTAAACAATAATGGGAATTATGGGAGACTTTAACTTCCCAGCAAAAGATTGAAAGATAATTACCACTTATGTTCACAGAGGTGTACTATGTGATGGATTTCTTCCCAAAAGTGAAAAAATATAAGACCATTTTAGACTTGGCTCCTGTATGGGTTTAAATGTAGTAAAATTTGAATAAAGTGTGATCATGAGCTGACTTTTCTCATTTTACATTTCACGACAGACAAAACCAGGTTTAGAATGAAGGTTTTGAGGCTTAGAAATGCAAACTTTGAAATCTAAGGAAATGAATAATTGAGTCTGACTAAGCAGCTCTGGGACTTGAGTGCAGAGAAGGCATAGTTAAAATTCAAAATTCAAAGAGGAAAAAAGCGATGAGAAAAGGCATGTTTCAGAGGTTAAAAACTGCAGAAATAAAGTAAGAATGACCAAAAACCTCCTTCACATAGGAAATTAAACAATAATAGTAAGTGGTACTTAAGCCACAGAAACCAGGGGGAACAAAGAGAACAAATTAGGACAGTTGCACGCTTGAGGCAAAAATAGATCAAAAGTTACTGATGTCTCAAATGCTGCAAATCTTATTTCCTGCATCTAACAGCAACAGCAATGTGATATTAAGGGCAGTGACAGGACTCCCATTGAAAAGGAGGGTAGGGCACTAGGCGCAACATCATCTGAGGTGAAATAACAATCTATAGCGATTCAAGTGAAAAATGAAAAGCTGATATCTACCTAGCCTATTAACAGCATTGGCACACAGAACAACAAGTCAAGTAGGAAAAATGCATAACAATTGTGCAAATCAGGGATAGTCCCCAGAATGGGAGAGTAACAAATACACCTCTGTCCAGAAGAGGGTAAAGAGTCATCCAGACAAGTGTGGGCCTGTTAGTTTGACATCAACACCATGCAAAGTTTTGGAGCAAGAACAGCTAAGACCAGGGAAGGAGGGGGTAATGTGTAATTTACAAAATAATTTATCAGAGCTAAATTGTTTCCAGATAATTTAATAGCTTTCCTTTCTAGGACCAGTTCTTCCCTACACAGGGGATGAATTACATCTATTTCACTTTCTGTGAGCTTCTGATACATTATCTACGGATTTGGGCTTTGGGGCTGCAAGTGAATAAAGGGAATTTACAATTGTTCACACTGAAGAGGGACTTACCAGCAAAGGAGTCGTTACCTATGGTAATTCTCAGAGACAGTTCTGAAACTGCAGCTGCTAAGGAGGCAAAGACTCATGGAGAAATGTAGGCTGGAAGGGACCTCTGAAAACCCAACCTCCTATTCAGGGCAGAGCTGACTTCAAAGTTAGATATGTTCGGTATGGACATGGTGGCTGAAGATTAAAAATTACACATGAGCTTTGAGATTTGCAGGGGACATAAGGTTGGGAAGTACTACCAAGCCTGACAGAAGGATATCGCTTGTGATTGAAATGGTTCAGGTGAAGTGACAGGTGATAATACAAAGCAGAGCCATTCTCAGAGATTCTCAAAAAAGGGTGTTTTTTGGTCATGTTTGCTATATGGCAGTCAGGAGTTTAAAGCAAGCAAACAAACAAAAATGACAACAAAACCTCACGTTCATGCACTGTTAGCACAAGGAGGACTGAAAAAGTTTAGTGGTTATATAGTGTGTATGGCTATTCATTTTTTTTTCCCTCCAGTATGAATACACTGGACAAGGCAGCCCTGACACTCATTTGAGACATGAGGCACAGTTCTGCCACTTGTATTCACATTGAACTTAGGAGGAAGAGTTCACAAGACAGAGGGAACAAGTTGCCTATTGCCTGGAAGGGAATGAAAGGACATCATTCTGCCCAGCCAGATGCCAGTTGAGAGAAGAATATGTTGTCTCTACGTAAATGAATTTCTTGAGTAAATATCAAGGAGAAATAGGAAATGTGTAAGTTGGGAGACACATCTGAAATGATGACTGCAGTTGGCTTATGAGCAAGTTTGGACGGGAAATTGGTAGAAACTTCCCATTTTAAGAATAAAGTGCACCATAGATATGAAGTCAGCATTCACCTAAACAGTAATGGCCAACTCAAATCCCCCACAAGAAAGCAGTGGACAAACCAGAACACTAACAAACATGTTGGGGTCTAGAGTCAAATAGATATACCTAACTTTACTATGCCTAAACATCTGAGGGATTGCTTTTAGAGGCTGAGGGCTTGTACCCCATTTCCAATCACTTTCTCTGTGCCCCCTTCCCCAGAGAAGGAAGCTGCTTGGCTTCCCTGCCCTCTGATTCAGCTGCCCGCTGAGGCTGCCCGCTCCTCAGCAGCTCTAAGCAGCAGCACCTTCACGTCTCCTCCTGCACCAGCAGCACATCAGCGCCTCTTGTTCCAGCAGCAGGACATCGGCGTCTCCCATTGCACCATGCAGACCTCCACGCCTCGAGTGCCACCAGCAGTACTCAATGCGAGCTGGACGCTCAGGGCACTTATGGCCACCCACCTTTGTGAGGTCAAAGGCTGACAGTGACTCTCTGCTGACCTCACACGGCTCTCGGGCGCCCCGATGGCAGAGGTTACGGCGCTAAGCTGACTGCCAGGAGAAAAGGCTGACATGAAATGGCTGCTCCACAATGCCAGGAGCAAGGTCTGCTGGAATGGGGGTTCGGAGGGGAGCTCGGCCTTGGGCCTGGGAACTGTGCCTGGGAGCCAGGGACGTCCTTGGTGTGCAGCTGGACACCTGGGCCTGAGAAAGCAAGGTTTCTTTAGAGAGAATTGGAAGCATCGTCACCTAGTGGCTGTGTCAGGGGGACGAGAGAAATGCACAGCATCTCTTGGTTCCCTGAAGTGCACGTGTCCTACGCCCTTGGATGTCTCCATGATAGAAAAAGGGACTGATTTTTACCCAAAACAGAGCTCCTTTCTCTCGGGAGCTTCTCATGCTGCGTGTCCTCCTCTCTTTCTTGTATTTGGCTATGACTTTAGGCTTGTTCTTGCTACTCCTTAAGCAGACTGAAGCTTCCCCGGAACATCACATTAACTGCTTTTCACTACCTCTAAGTGCCTTTCCTCCGCTTCTCATCTAATTAATTAGTGCTATCCTCTTCACGCCTGCTACAGAGGTATCTTTCCTACCTGGTACAAGCTAGAAGAGCTTAGCAGCATCCATACGTCTCTTTCCTTTAGTCCTCACAGTAGACTTGCTCGAGGTAATTTGTGTTGAGCAGTAATCAAGAGAAAGTGTCACCAAGCCAAGGCTGCATTTGCTTGTGCCTTATGGAATCCCTGCAGCTGTGTCCCCTCCCAGCTTCCTGTGTGCCCCAAGCATCCTCGCTTGCAGGGCAGTAGAAGATGCAGAAAAGTCCTGGCCTTAGTGGAAGCACTGCCCTGCAAGAGCTAAGACATCCCTCTTAGCAGCTCACTGTAGCCCCGAAATCCCAAAAAACGGCACGTGCCAGCTACTGGGAAGGAAATGAACTCTGTCATTGTGATATACCCGCTCAAGGCCCTGCTCTTTGGCCCAGGTGTCTATGAGGTGGTTTTGGAAATGAATCCTGTTGCGTGACTCCGTTCTTTCTGGGTGCTACTTTTCAGTTTAAAGCGGTTACTCCTTGTCCTGTCACTCCAGGCCCTGATAAAGACTCCCTCCCCAGCTTTCCTACAGGTTGCCTTTAAGTACAGGAAGGCTCTCCCTGGTGTCGCAGTAAGCTCACCTGTTACCCAGGTGTCACAGTTATTTCCTGTGATAGGAATAATGACCAGGGTTAATCTATTGCAGGTGATTTCATACAATTATAGAAAAGCTTTTGTTGGAAAGCACCTTAGAGGTCTCCAGATCACCCGCGTACTTCAAGCAGGGCCATTTTTAAAGCCCTGTCATATTGCTCAGGGGCTTGTACAGTCAAATTTTGAATGGCCCCAGCAAGAGACCCTACACTCTCACTGTGTCCCTTTGCCAGTGCCTAGGCAGAGTGTGCTTCCCCTGCTGGTCCTGGTGAGATGAACTGATACAAGTTTTGAGAAAACAGAAGTTTATGCTACTGCATGAAGTACCCTTTGTAACATGTTTTTTTTTTAACCTTTACTGTTTCATATCTGAAATTTGAAATTCATCAGGGAACTCAGCCTGGCACACAGTAAAACTGATGGCAGATACTTCACAATATTATTCGAATTTCACGTAAACAGAACAGACTAGCAACTTACTTAGGAGAAGTAATACGATTTCAGAAATATTCAAAACCAAAGGCATTCCAAACTAAGTTTAAGTTCAGAGGAAATCCAAAGGAAAAACTAATTTTGAAACTAATAATCAGAGAACATAATCTTCTACAAACGATAGATTTTCCTCCTGTATTGGGTAATTTTGATCTGTCTTTAATGATCATCTAGACATGGCTTTGACACCGAGTATTTTGCTTTGCCACTGCATTAAGTCTTCTTCTCATGTGTGGTAAATGTCCTGCTCTCATGGGATGGGCCTAGGAGACATACGCACTGTGTCTCATGATGCTTGGCTATCATCTTAAATCTGTGAGAAGAGGAAAGGTCTCGCTGCTTCCTGAACAGGGAATTGGATGTCTGCAGTTGAGAACCCTCTGTCTAATCTAGAAACGTGAAGGAAGGAGTTTGCTGGATTGCAAGTGACAGTGAAGAAAGCCACAGATGACATATCAAACTGATTAAAATGTTATTTAGCTCAGGGCATGGCTAATGATGTGGAGCTGGAATAGTTTGACGATTGTAATTACACTCACTATCATTGTTATTTGTTTACAGGATGGTAATGCCTAAAGGTCCCGCTGGAGCCTGAAACAAGGTTGTGCTGGGTGCTGCACGTGCATATATCAGTGGCGATTTGAGAGCTAGTGATACAAACAGACAAAACAGAGATTGAAAGGAGAAACAGAGGGATAGAGAGAAGAAGATCTCCCTGCAGGTCATTTAGGGGAACCAGCCATGAGTACAGTGCATCCAGGTCTCCAGTGCTCTGCTGGCCCAGCCAGATGAATGGAAAACATTGCAGCTTTGGAAAAATAGTGTTTCTTCTAATTCTTTGGCCACACTTTTGATGTTTTAGGACTGCTTTTTTTTTTTTTTTTTCCTTCCTTTTTTTCTTTTCCCCATTTGTGCTAGAAAAGGTGAACTTTTCAAATACCTATTCTGAATTAAAATATCGTTTTCATTGTTATGTTTCTGTTTTGTTGGCACTATTCATAATGACTTCTACCCTTCAGTGGCAGCAAAAGCTTATCATACCGTACAATTGGAAAGATCACAGAAAACTTCAGAGCTTTTGAAGAAAGGTGAGGAAAATCCATTCCCTGTTCTAGGCAGAGAGAGTGGCTGATTTCCAGAAAGGTAAATGGGCAGGATAAGGCCACTTCATGTTCACTGATGGCCAGTTGTACGGACTGTGAAGATAATGGACTACCAGCACAAGAGACGGTGCCAATAATCTAATCCAATCCAATCTATTTCAAGTGGTAGAGACCTGATACTCTATGACAATGTGAGGAAGACCTAACTGTCAGGCAAACTTTGAGATGATCATGTTCAGGATCTAAAACTGTTATGACAAGTGTCAACACAGGAAGGGTGAAACAAAGGCATGAATGTCATACAAGTACTGATAAATCTCAGGAAGGCTGGAAACCAAGGCAAATGGATGGAATAAGATGGTGCTTTGTGTTAGCAAGAAGCAGAGGATGGAGAAATTAAATGTTATGGGTCAGCAAAAGAGTGGTTTTGTGCAAATCACTGCTAAAGATAGACAGCCTTGCTAGCCTGCTCTTTGCTCTTAGCTCCAGTCTAATAGTGAATTATCTCTGTACAGTTATCAGACACGTAAACAATAATGGGAATTATGGGAGACTTTAACTTCCCAGCAAAAGATTGAAAGATAATTACCACTTATGTTCACAGAGGTATACTATGTGATGGATTTCTTCCCAAAAGTGAAAAAATATAAGACCATTTTAGACTTGGCTCCTGTATGGGTTTAAATGTAGTAAAATTTGAATAAAGTGTGATCATGAGCTGACTTTTCTCATTTTACATTTCACGACAGACAAAACCAGGTTTAGAATGAAGGTTTTGAGGCTTAGAAATGCAAACTTTGAAATCTAAGGAAATGAATAATTGAGTCTGACTAAGCAGCTCTGGGACTTGAGTGCAGAGAAGGCATAGTTAAAATTCAAAATTCAAAGAGGAAAAAAGCGATGAGAAAAGGCATGTTTCAGAGGTTAAAAACTGCAGAAATAAAGTAAGAATGACCAAAAACCTCCTTCACATAGGAAATTAAACAATAATAGTAAGTGGTACTTAAGCCACAGAAACCAGGGGGAACAAAGAGAACAAATTAGGACAGTTGCACGCTTGAGGCAAAAATAGATCAAAAGTTACTGATGTCTCAAATGCTGCAAATCTTATTTCCTGCATCTAACAGCAACAACAATGTGATATTAAGGGCAGTGACAGGACTCCCATTGAAAAGGAGGGTAGGGCACTAGGCGCAACATCATCTGAGGTGAAATAACAATCTATAGCGATTCAAGTGAAAAATGAAAAGCTGATATCTACCTAGCCTATTAACAGCATTGGCACACAGAACAACAAGTCAAGTAGGAAAAATGCATAACAATTGTGCAAATCAGGGATAGTCCCCAGAATGGGAGAGTAACAAATACACCTCTGTCCAGAAGAGGGTAAAGAGTCATCCAGACAAGTGTGGGCCTGTTAGTTTGACATCAACACCATGCAAAGTTTTGGAGCAAGAACAGCTAAGACCAGGGAAGGAGGGGGTAATGTGTAATTTACAAAATAATTTATCAGAGCTAAATTGTTTCCAGATAATTTAATAGCTTTCCTTTCTAGGACCAGTTCTTCCCTACACAGGGGATGAATTACATCTATTTCACTTTCTGTGAGCTTCTGATACATTATCTACGGATTTGGGCTTTGGGGCTGCAAGTGAATAAAGGGAATTTACAATTGTTCACACTGAAGAGGGACTTACCAGCAAAGGAGTCGTTACCTATGGTAATTCTCAGAGACAGTTCTGAAACTGCAGCTGCTAAGGAGGCAAAGACTCATGGAGAAATGTAGGCTGGAAGGGACCTCTGAAAACCCAACCTCCTATTCAGGGCAGAGCTGACTTCAAAGTTAGATATGTTCGGTATGGACATGGTGGCTGAAGATTAAAAATTACACATGAGCTTTGAGATTTGCAGGGGACATAAGGTTGGGAAGTACTACCAAGCCTGACAGAAGGATATCGCTTGTGATTGAAATGGTTCAGGTGAAGTGACAGGTGATAATACAAAGCAGAGCCATTCTCAGAGATTCTCAAAAAAGGGTGTTTTTTTGTCATGTTTGCTATATGGCAGTCAGGAGTTTAAAGCAAGCAAACAAACAAACAAACAAAAATGACAACAAAACCTCACGTTCATGCACTGTTAGCACAAGGAGGACTGAAAAAGTTTAGTGGTTATATAGTGTGTATGGCTATTCATTTTTTTTTCCCTCCAGTATGAATACACTGGACAAGGCAGCCCTGACACTCATTTGAGACATGAGGCACAGTTCTGCCACTTGTATTCACATTGAACTTAGGAGGAAGAGTTCACAAGACAGAAGGAACAAGTTGCCTATTGCCTGGAAGGGAATGAAAGGACATCATTCTGCCCAGCCAGATGCCAGTTGAGAGAAGAATATGTTGTCTCTACGTAAATGAATTTCTTGAGTAAATATCAAGGAGAAATAGGAAATGTGTAAGTTGGGAGACACATCTGAAATGATGACTGCAGTTGGCTTATGAGCAAGTTTGGACGGGAAATTGGTAGAAACTTCCCATTTTAAGAATAAAGTGCACCATAGATATGAAGTCAGCATTCACCTAAAGAGTAATGGCCAACTCAAATCCCCCACAAGAAAGCAGTGGACAAACCAGAACACTAACAAACATGTTGGGGTCTAGAGTCAAATAGATATACCTAACTTTACTATGCCTAAACATCTGAGGGATTGCTTTTAGAGGCTGAGGGCTTGTACCCCATTTCCAATCACTTTCTCTGTGCCCCCTTCCCCAGAGAAGGAAGCTGCTTGGCTTCCCTGCCCTCTGATTCAGCTGCCCGCTGAGGCTGCCCGCCCCTCAGCACCTCTAAGCAGCAGCACCTTCACGTCTCCTCCTGCACCAGCAGCACATCAGCGCCTCTTGTTCCAGCAGCAGGACATCGGCGTCTCCCATTGCACCATGCAGACCTCCACGCCTCGAGTGCCACCAGCAGTACTCAATGCGAGCTGGACGCTCAGGGCACTTATGGCCACCCACCTTTGTGAGGTCAAAGGCTGACAGTGACTCTCTGCTGACCTCACACGGCTCTCGGGCGCCCCGATGGCAGAGGTTACGGCGCTAAGCTGACTGCCAGGAGAAAAGGCTGACATGAAATGGCTGCTCCACAATGCCAGGAGCAAGGTCTGCTGGAATGGGGGTTCGGAGGGGAGCTCGGCCTTGGGCCTGGGAACTGTGCCTGGGAGCCAGGGACGTCCTTGGTGTGCAGCTGGACACCTGGGCCTGAGAAAGCAAGGTTTCTTTAGAGAGAATTGGAAGCATCGTCACCTAGTGGCTGTGTCAGGGGGACGAGAGAAATGCACAGCATCTCTTGGTTCCCTGAAGTGCACGTGTCCTACGCCCTTGGATGTCTCCATGATAGAAAAAGGGACTGATTTTTACCCAAAACAGAGCTCCTTTCTCTCGGGAGCTTCTCATGCTGCGTGTCCTCCTCTCTTTCTTGTATTTGGCTATGACTTTAGGCTTGTTCTTGCTACTCCTTAAGCAGACTGAAGCTTCCCCGGAACATCACATTAACTGCTTTTCACTACCTCTAAGTGCCTTTCCTCCGCTTCTCATCTAATTAATTAGTGCTATCCTCTTCACGCCTGCTACAGAGGTATCTTTCCTACCTGGTACAAGCTAGAAGAGCTTAGCAGCATCCATACGTCTCTTTCCTTTAGTCCTCACAGTAGACTTGCTCGAGGTAATTTGTGTTGAGCAGTAATCAAGAGAAAGTGTCACCAAGCCAAGGCTGCATTTGCTTGTGCCTTATGGAATCCCTGCAGCTGTGTCCCCTCCCAGCTTCCTGTGTGCCCCAAGCATCCTCGCTTGCAGGGCAGTAGAAGATGCAGAAAAGTCCTGGCCTTAGTGGAAGCACTGCCCTGCAAGAGCTAAGACATCCCTCTTAGCAGCTCACTGTAGCCCCGAAATCCCAAAAAACGGCACGTGCCAGCTACTGGGAAGGAAATGAACTCTGCCATTGTGATATACCCGCTCAAGGCCCTGCTCTTTGGCCCAGGTGTCTATGAGGTGGTTTTGGAAATGAATCCTGTTGCGTGACTCCGTTCTTTCTGGGTGCTACTTTTCAGTTTAAAGCGGTTACTCCTTGTCCTGTCACTCCAGGCCCTGATAAAGACTCCCTCCCCAGCTTTCCTACAGGTTGCCTTTAAGTACAGGAAGGCTCTCCCTGGTGTCGCAGTAAGCTCACCTGTTACCCAGGTGTCACAGTTATTTCCTGTGATAGGAATAATGACCAGGGTTAATCTATTGCAGGTGATTTCATACAATTATAGAAAAGCTTTTGTTGGAAAGCACCTTAGAGGTCTCCAGATCACCCGCGTACTTCAAGCAGGGCCATTTTTAAAGCCCTGTCATATTGCTCAGGTGCTTGTACAGTCAAATTTTGAATGGCCCCAGCAAGAGACCCTACAGTCTCACTGTGTGCCTTTGCCAGTGCCTAGGCAGAGTGTGCTTCCCCTGCTGGTCCTGGTGAGATGAACTGATACAAGTTTTGAGAAAACAGAAGTTTATGCTACTGCATGAAGTACCCTTTGTAACATTTTTTTTTTTAACCTTTACTGTTTCATATCTGAAATTTGAAATTCATCAGGGAACTCAGCCTGGCACACAGTAAAACTGATGGCAGATACTTCACAATATTATTCGAATTTCACGTAAATAGAACAGACTAGCAACTTACTTAGGAGAAGTAATACGATTTCAGAAATATTCAAAACCAAAGGCATTCCAAACTAAGTTTAAGTTCAGAGGAAATCCAAAGGAAAAACTAATTTTGAAACTAATAATCAGAGAACATAATCTTCTACAAACGATAGATTTTCCTCCTGTATTGGGTAATTTTGATCTGTCTTTAATGATCATCTAGACATGGCTTTGACACCGAGTATTTTGCTTTGCCACTGCATTAAGTCTTCTTTTCATGTGTGGTAAATGTCCTGCTCTCATGGGATGGGCCTAGGAGACATACGCACTGTGTCTCATGATGCTTGGCTATCATCTTAAATCTGTGAGAAGAGGAAAGGTCTCGCTGCTTCCTGAACAGGGAATTGGATGTCTGCAGTTGAGAACCCTCTGTCTAATCTAGAAACGTGAAGGAAGGAGTTTGCTGGATTGCAAGTGACAGTGAAGAAAGCCACAGATGACATATCAAACTGATTAAAATGTTATTTAGCTCAGGGCATGGCTAATGATGTGGAGCTGGAATAGTTTGACGATTGTAATTACACTCACTATCATTGTTATTTGTTTACAGGATGGTAATGCCTAAAGGTCCCGCTGGAGCCTGAAACAAGGTTGTGCTGGGTGCTGCACGTGCATATATCAGTGGCGATTTGAGAGCTAGTGATACAAACAGACAAAACAGAGATTGAAAGGAGAAACAGAGGGATAGAGAGAAGAAGATCTCCCTGCAGGTCATTTAGGGGAACCAGCCATGAGTGCAGTGCATCCAGGTCTCCAGTGCTCTGCTGGCCCAGCCAGATGAATGGAAAACATTGCAGCTTTGGAAAAATAGTGTTTCTTCTAATTCTTTGGCCACAGTTTTGATGTTTTAGGACTGCTTTTTTTTTTTTTTTTTTTTCCTTCCTTTTTTTCTTTTCCCCATTTGTGCTAGAAAAGGTGAACTTTTCAAATACCTATTCTGAATTAAAATATCGTTTTCATTGTTATGTTTCTGTTTTGTTGGCACTATTCATAATGACTTCTACCCTTCAGTGGCAGCAAAAGCTTATCATACCGTACAATTGGAAAGATCACAGAAAACTTCAGAGCTTTTGAAGAAAGGTGAGGAAAATCCATTCCCTGTTCTAGGCAGACAGAGTGGCTGATTTCCAGAAAGGTAAATGGGCAGGATAAGGCCACTTCATGTTCACTGACGGCCAGTTGTACGGACTGTGAAGATAATGGACTACCAGCACAAGAGACGGTGCCAATAATCTAATCCAATCCAATCTATTTCAAGTGGTAGAGACCTGATACTCTATGACAATGTGAGGAAGACCTAACTGTCAGGCAAACTTTGAGATGATCATGTTCAGGATCTAAAACTGTTATGACAAGTGTCAACACAGGAAGGGTGAAACAAAGGCATGAATGTCATACAAGTACTGATAAATCTCAGGAAGGCTGGAAACCAAGGCAAATGGATGGAATAAGATGGTGCTTTGTGTTAGCAAGAAGCAGAGGATGGAGAAATTAAATGTTATGGGTCAGCAAAAGAGTGGTTTTGTGCAAATCACTGCTAAAGACAGACAGCCTTGCTAGCCTGCTCTTTGCTCTTAGCTCCAGTCTAATAGTGAATTCTCTCTGTACAGTTATCAGACACGTAAACAATAATGGGAATTATGGGAGACTTTAACTTCCCAGCAAAAGATTGAAAGATAATTACCACTTATGTTCACAGAGGTATACTATGTGATGGATTTCTTCCCAAAAGTGAAAAAATATAAGACCATTTTAGACTTGGCTCCTGTATGGGTTTAAATGTAGTAAAATTTGAATAAAGTGTGATCATGAGCTGACTTTTCTCATTTTACATTTCACGACAGACAAAACCAGGTTTAGAATGAAGGTTTTGAGGCTTAGAAATGCAAACTTTGAAATCTAAGGAAATGAATAATTGAGTCTGACTAAGCAGCTCTGGGACTTGAGTGCAGAGAAGGCATAGTTAAAATTCAAAATTCAAAGAGGAAAAAAGCGATGAGAAAAGGCATGTTTCAGAGGTTAAAAACTGCAGAAATAAAGTAAGAATGACCAAAAACCTCCTTCACATAGGAAATTAAACAATAATAGTAAGTGGTACTTAAGCCACAGAAACCAGGGGGAACAAAGAGAACAAATTAGGACAGTTGCACGCTTGAGGCAAAAATAGATCAAAAGTTACTGATGTCTCAAATGCTGCAAATCTTATTTCCTGCATCTAACAGCAACAACAATGTGATATTAAGGGCAGTGACAGGACTCCCATTGAAAAGGAGGGTAGGGCACTAGGCGCAACATCATCTGAGGTGAAATAACAATCTATAGCGATTCAAGTGAAAAATGAAAAGCTGATATCTACCTAGCCTATTAACAGCATTGGCACACAGAACAACAAGTCAAGTAGGAAAAATGCATAACAATTGTGCAAATCAGGGATAGTCCCCAGAATGGGAGAGTAACAAATACACCTCTGTCCAGAAGAGGGTAAAGAGTCATCCAGACAAGTGTGGGCCTGTTAGTTTGACATCAACACCATGCAAAGTTTTGGAGCAAGAACAGCTAAGACCAGGGAAGGAGGGGGTAATGTGTAATTTACAAAATAATTTATCAGAGCTAAATTGTTTCCAGATAATTTAATAGCTTTCCTTTCTAGGACCAGTTCTTCCCTACACAGGGGATGAATTACATCTATTTCACTTTCTGTGAGCTTCTGATACATTATCTACGGATTTGGGCTTTGGGGCTGCAAGTGAATAAAGGGAATTTACAATTGTTCACACTGAAGAGGGACTTACCAGCAAAGGAGTCGTTACCTATGGTAATTCTCAGAGACAGTTCTGAAACTGCAGCTGCTAAGGAGGCAAAGACTCATGGAGAAATGTAGGCTGGAAGGGACCTCTGAAAACCCAACCTCCTATTCAGGGCAGAGCTGACTTCAAAGTTAGATATGTTCGGTATGGACATGGTGGCTGAAGATTAAAAATTACACATGAGCTTTGAGATTTGCAGGGGACATAAGGTTGGGAAGTACTACCAAGCCTGACAGAAGGATATCGCTTGTGATTGAAATGGTTCAGGTGAAGTGACAGGTGATAATACAAAGCAGAGCCATTCTCAGAGATTCTCAAAAAAGGGTGTTTTTTGGTCATGTTTGCTATATGGCAGTCAGGAGTTTAAAGCAAGCAAACAAACAAACAAACAAAAATGACAACAAAACCTCACGTTCATGCACTGTTAGCACAAGGAGGACTGAAAAAGTTTAGTGGTTATATAGTGTGTATGGCTATTCATTTTTTTTTCCCTCCAGTATGAATACACTGGACAAGGCAGCCCTGACACTCATTTGAGACATGAGGCACAGTTCTGCCACTTGTATTCACATTGAACTTAGGAGGAAGAGTTCACAAGACAGAAGGAACAAGTTGCCTATTGCCTGGAAGGGAATGAAAGGACATCATTCTGCCCAGCCAGATGCCAGTTGAGAGAAGAATATGTTGTCTCTACGTAAATGAATTTCTTGAGTAAATATCAAGGAGAAATAGGAAATGTGTAAGTTGGGAGACACATCTGAAATGATGACTGCAGTTGGCTTATGAGCAAGTTTGGACGGGAAATTGGTAGAAACTTCCCATTTTAAGAATAAAGTGCACCATAGATATGAAGTCAGCATTCACCTAAACAGTAATGGCCAACTCAAATCCCCCACAAGAAAGCAGTGGACAAACCAGAACACTAACAAACATGTTGGGGTCTAGAGTCAAATAGATATACCTAACTTTACTATGCCTAAACATCTGAGGGATTGCTTTTAGAGGCTGAGGGCTTGTACCCCATTTCCAATCACTTTCTCTGTGCCCCCTTCCCCAGAGAAGGAAGCTGCTTGGCTTCCCTGCCCTCTGATTCAGCTGCCCGCTGAGGCTGCCCGCTCCTCAGCAGCTCTAAGCAGCAGCACCTTCACGTCTCCTCCTGCACCAGCAGCACATCAGCGCCTCTTGTTCCAGCAGCAGGACATCGGCGTCTCCCATTGCACCATGCAGACCTCCACGCCTCGAGTGCCACCAGCAGTACTCAATGCGAGCTGGACGCTCAGGGCACTTATGGCCACCCACCTTTGTGAGGTCAAAGGCTGACAGTGACTCTCTGCTGACCTCACACGGCTCTCGGGCGCCCCGATGGCAGAGGTTACGGCGCTAAGCTGACTGCCAGGAGAAAAGGCTGACATGAAATGGCTGCTCCACAATGCCAGGAGCAAGGTCTGCTGGAATGGGGGTTCGGAGGGGAGCTCGGCCTTGGGCCTGGGAACTGTGCCTGGGAGCCAGGGACGTCCTTGGTGTGCAGCTGGACACCTGGGCCTGAGAAAGCAAGGTTTCTTTAGAGAGAATTGGAAGCATCGTCACCTAGTGGCTGTGTCAGGGGGACGAGAGAAATGCACAGCATCTCTTGGTTCCCTGAAGTGCACGTGTCCTACGCCCTTGGATGTCTCCATGATAGAAAAAGGGACTGATTTTTACCCAAAACAGAGCTCCTTTCTCTCGGGAGCTTCTCATGCTGCGTGTCCTCCTCTCTTTCTTGTATTTGGCTATGACTTTAGGCTTGTTCTTGCTACTCCTTAAGCAGACTGAAGCTTCCCCGGAACATCACATTAACTGCTTTTCACTACCTCTAAGTGCCTTTCCTCCGCTTCTCATCTAATTAATTAGTGCTATCCTCTTCACGCCTGCTACAGAGGTATCTTTCCTACCTGGTACAAGCTAGAAGAGCTTAGCAGCATCCATACGTCTCTTTCCTTTAGTCCTCACAGTAGACTTGCTCGAGGTAATTTGTGTTGAGCAGTAATCAAGAGAAAGTGTCACCAAGCCAAGGCTGCATTTGCTTGTGCCTTATGGAATCCCTGCAGCTGTGTCCCCTCCCAGCTTCCTGTGTGCCCCAAGCATCCTCGCTTGCAGGGCAGTAGAAGATGCAGAAAAGTCCTGGCCTTAGTGGAAGCACTGCCCTGCAAGAGCTAAGACATCCCTCTTAGCAGCTCACTGTAGCCCCGAAATCCCAAAAAACGGCACGTGCCAGCTACTGGGAAGGAAATGAACTCTGCCATTGTGATATACCCGCTCAAGGCCCTGCTCTTTGGCCCAGGTGTCTATGAGGTGGTTTTGGAAATGAATCCTGTTGCGTGACTCCGTTCTTTCTGGGTGCTACTTTTCAGTTTAAAGCGGTTACTCCTTGTCCTGTCACTCCAGGCCCTGATAAAGACTCCCTCCCCAGCTTTCCTACAGGTTGCCTTTAAGTACAGGAAGGCTCTCCCTGGTGTCGCAGTAAGCTCACCTGTTACCCAGGTGTCACAGTTATTTCCTGTGATAGGAATAATGACCAGGGTTAATCTATTGCAGGTGATTTCATACAATTATAGAAAAGCTTTTGTTGGAAAGCACCTTAGAGGTCTCCAGATCACCCGCGTACTTCAAGCAGGGCCATTTTTAAAGCCCTGTCATATTGCTCAGGGGCTTGTACAGTCAAATTTTGAATGGCCCCAGCAAGAGACCCTACAGTCTCACTGTGTGCCTTTGCCAGTGCCTAGGCAGAGTGTGCTTCCCCTGCTGGTCCTGGTGAGATGAACTGATACAAGTTTTGAGAAAACAGAAGTTTATGCTACTGCATGAAGTACCCTTTGTAACATTTTTTTTTTTAACCTTTACTGTTTCATATCTGAAATTTGAAATTCATCAGGGAACTCAGCCTGGCACACAGTAAAACTGATGGCAGATACTTCACAATATTATTCGAATTTCACGTAAACAGAACAGACTAGCAACTTACTTAGGAGAAGTAATACGATTTCAGAAATATTCAAAACCAAAGGCATTCCAAACTAAGTTTAAGTTCAGAGGAAATCCAAAGGAAAAACTAATTTTGAAACTAATAATCAGAGAACATAATCTTCTACAAACGATAGATTTTCCTCCTGTATTGGGTAATTTTGATCTGTCTTTAATGATCATCTAGACATGGCTTTGACACCGAGTATTTTGCTTTGCCACTGCATTAAGTCTTCTTCTCATGTGTGGTAAATGTCCTGCTCTCATGGGATGGGCCTAGGAGACATACGCACTGTGTCTCATGATGCTTGGCTATCATCTTAAATCTGTGAGAAGAGGAAAGGTCTCGCTGCTTCCTGAACAGGGAATTGGATGTCTGCAGTTGAGAACCCTCTGTCTAATCTAGAAACGTGAAGGAAGGAGTTTGCTGGATTGCAAGTGACAGTGAAGAAAGCCACAGATGACATATCAAACTGATTAAAATGTTATTTAGCTCAGGGCATGGCTAATGATGTGGAGCTGGAATAGTTTGACGATTGTAATTACACTCACTATCATTGTTATTTGTTTACAGGATGGTAATGCCTAAAGGTCCCGCTGGAGCCTGAAACAAGGTTGTGCTGGGTGCTGCACGTGCATATATCAGTGGCGATTTGAGAGCTAGTGATACAAACAGACAAAACAGAGATTGAAAGGAGAAACAGAGGGATAGAGAGAAGAAGATCTCCCTGCAGGTCATTTAGGGGAACCAGCCATGAGTACAGTGCATCCAGGTCTCCAGTGCTCTGCTGGCCCAGCCAGATGAATGGAAAACATTGCAGCTTTGGAAAAATAGTGTTTCTTCTAATTCTTTGGCCACACTTTTGATGTTTTAGGACTGCTTTTTTTTTTTTTTTTTCCTTCCTTTTTTTCTTTTCCCCATTTGTGCTAGAAAAGGTGAACTTTTCAAATACCTATTCTGAATTAAAATATCGTTTTCATTGTTATGTTTCTGTTTTGTTGGCACTATTCATAATGACTTCTACCCTTCAGTGGCAGCAAAAGCTTATCATACCGTACAATTGGAAAGATCACAGAAAACTTCAGAGCTTTTGAAGAAAGGTGAGGAAAATCCATTCCCTGTTCTAGGCAGAGAGAGTGGCTGATTTCCAGAAAGGTAAATGGGCAGGATAAGGCCACTTCATGTTCACTGATGGCCAGTTGTACGGACTGTGAAGATAATGGACTACCAGCACAAGAGACGGTGCCAATAATCTAATCCAATCCAATCTATTTCAAGTGGTAGAGACCTGATACTCTATGACAATGTGAGGAAGACCTAACTGTCAGGCAAACTTTGAGATGATCATGTTCAGGATCTAAAACTGTTATGACAAGTGTCAACACAGGAAGGGTGAAACAAAGGCATGAATGTCATACAAGTACTGATAAATCTCAGGAAGGCTGGAAACCAAGGCAAATGGATGGAATAAGATGGTGCTTTGTGTTAGCAAGAAGCAGAGGATGGAGAAATTAAATGTTATGGGTCAGCAAAAGAGTGGTTTTGTGCAAATCACTGCTAAAGACAGACAGCCTTGCTAGCCTGCTCTTTGCTCTTAGCTCCAGTCTAATAGTGAATTATCTCTGTACAGTTATCAGACACGTAAACAATAATGGGAATTATGGGAGACTTTAACTTCCCAGCAAAAGATTGAAAGATAATTACCACTTATGTTCACAGAGGTATACTATGTGATGGATTTCTTCCCAAAAGTGAAAAAATATAAGACCATTTTAGACTTGGCTCCTGTATGGGTTTAAATGTAGTAAAATTTGAATAAAGTGTGATCATGAGCTGACTTTTCTCATTTTACATTTCACGACAGACAAAACCAGGTTTAGAATGAAGGTTTTGAGGCTTAGAAATGCAAACTTTGAAATCTAAGGAAATGAATAATTGAGTCTGACTAAGCAGCTCTGGGACTTGAGTGCAGAGAAGGCATAGTTAAAATTCAAAATTCAAAGAGGAAAAAAGCGATGAGAAAAGGCATGTTTCAGAGGTTAAAAACTGCAGAAATAAAGTAAGAATGACCAAAAACCTCCTTCACATAGGAAATTAAACAATAATAGTAAGTGGTACTTAAGCCACAGAAACCAGGGGGAACAAAGAGAACAAATTAGGACAGTTGCACGCTTGAGGCAAAAATAGATCAAAAGTTACTGATGTCTCAAATGCTGCAAATCTTATTTCCTGCATCTAACAGCAACAACAATGTGATATTAAGGGCAGTGACAGGACTCCCATTGAAAAGGAGGGTAGGGCACTAGGCGCAACATCATCTGAGGTGAAACAACAATCTATAGCGATTCAAGTGAAAAATGAAAAGCTGATATCTACCTAGCCTATTAACAGCATTGGCACACAGAACAACAAGTCAAGTAGGAAAAATGCATAACAATTGTGCAAATCAGGGATAGTCCCCAGAATGGGAGAGTAACAAATACACCTCTGTCCAGAAGAGGGTAAAGAGTCATCCAGACAAGTGTGGGCCTGTTAGTTTGACATCAACACCATGCAAAGTTTTGGAGCAAGAACAGCTAAGACCAGGGAAGGAGGGGGTAATGTGTAATTTACAAAATAATTTATCAGAGCTAAATTGTTTCCAGATAATTTAATAGCTTTCCTTTCTAGGACCAGTTCTTCCCTACACAGGGGATGAATTACATCTATTTCACTTTCTGTGAGCTTCTGATACATTATCTACGGATTTGGGCTTTGGGGCTGCAAGTGAATAAAGGGAATTTACAATTGTTCACACTGAAGAGGGACTTAGCAGCAAAGGAGTCGTTACCTATGGTAATTCTCAGAGACAGTTCTGAAACTGCAGCTGCTAAGGAGGCAAAGACTCATGGAGAAATGTAGGCTGGAAGGGACCTCTGAAAACCCAACCTCCTATTCAGGGCAGAGCTGACTTCAAAGTTAGATATGTTCGGTATGGACATGGTGGCTGAAGATTAAAAATTACACATGAGCTTTGAGATTTGCAGGGGACATAAGGTTGGGAAGTACTACCAAGCCTGACAGAAGGATATCGCTTGTGATTGAAATGGTTCAGGTGAAGTGACAGGTGATAATACAAAGCAGAGCCATTCTCAGAGATTCTCAAAAAAGGGTGTTTTTTTGTCATGTTTGCTATATGGCAGTCAGGAGTTTAAAGCAAGCAAACAAACAAAAATGACAACAAAACCTCACGTTCATGCACTGTTAGCACAAGGAGGACTGAAAAAGTTTAGTGGTTATATAGTGTGTATGGCTATTCATTTTTTTTTCCCTCCAGTATGAATACACTGGACAAGGCAGCCCTGACACTCATTTGAGACATGAGGCACAGTTCTGCCACTTGTATTCACATTGAACTTAGGAGGAAGAGTTCACAAGACAGAAGGAACAAGTTGCCTATTGCCTGGAAGGGAATGAAAGGACATCATTCTGCCCGGCCAGATGCCAGTTGAGAGAAGAATATGTTGTCTCTACGTAAATGAATTTCTTGAGTAAATATCAAGGAGAAATAGGAAATGTGTAAGTTGGGAGACACATCTGAAATGATGACTGCAGTTGGCTTATGAGCAAGTTTGGACGGGAAATTGGTAGAAACTTCCCATTTTAAGAATAAAGTGCACCATAGATATGAAGTCAGCATTCACCTAAACAGTAATGGCCAACTCAAATCCCCCACAAGAAAGCAGTGGACAAACCAGAACACTAACAAACATGTTGGGGTCTAGAGTCAAATAGATATACCTAACTTTACTATGCCTAAACATCTGAGGGATTGCTTTTAGAGGCTGAGGGCTTGTACCCCATTTCCAATCACTTTCTCTGTGCCCCCTTCCCCAGAGAAGGAAGCTGCTTGGCTTCCCTGCCCTCTGATTCAGCTGCCCGCTGAGGCTGCCCGCCCCTCAGCACCTCTAAGCAGCAGCACCTTCACGTCTCCTCCTGCACCAGCAGCACATCAGCGCCTCTTGTTCCAGCAGCAGGACATCGGCGTCTCCCATTGCACCATGCAGACCTCCACGCCTCGAGTGCCACCAGCAGTACTCAATGCGAGCTGGACGCTCAGGGCACTTATGGCCACCCACCTTTGTGAGGTCAAAGGCTGACAGTGACTCTCTGCTGACCTCACACGGCTCTCGGGCGCCCCGATGGCAGAGGTTACGGCGCTAAGCTGACTGCCAGGAGAAAAGGCTGACATGAAATGGCTGCTCCACAATGCCAGGAGCAAGGTCTGCTGGAATGGGGGTTCGGAGGGGAGCTCGGCCTTGGGCCTGGGAACTGTGCCTGGGAGCCAGGGACGTCCTTGGTGTGCAGCTGGACACCTGGGCCTGAGAAAGCAAGGTTTCTTTAGAGAGAATTGGAAGCATCGTCACCTAGTGGCTGTGTCAGGGGGACGAGAGAAATGCACAGCATCTCTTGGTTCCCTGAAGTGCACGTGTCCTACGCCCTTGGATGTCTCCATGATAGAAAAAGGGACTGATTTTTACCCAAAACAGAGCTCCTTTCTCTCGGGAGCTTCTCATGCTGCGTGTCCTCCTCTCTTTCTTGTATTTGGCTATGACTTTAGGCTTGTTCTTGCTACTCCTTAAGCAGACTGAAGCTTCCCCGGAACATCACATTAACTGCTTTTCACTACCTCTAAGTGCCTTTCCTCCGCTTCTCATCTAATTAATTAGTGCTATCCTCTTCACGCCTGCTACAGAGGTATCTTTCCTACCTGGTACAAGCTAGAAGAGCTTAGCAGCATCCATACGTCTCTTTCCTTTAGTCCTCACAGTAGACTTGCTCGAGGTAATTTGTGTTGAGCAGTAATCAAGAGAAAGTGTCACCAAGCCAAGGCTGCATTTGCTTGTGCCTTATGGAATCCCTGCAGCTGTGTCCCCTCCCAGCTTCCTGTGTGCCCCAAGCATCCTCGCTTGCAGGGCAGTAGAAGATGCAGAAAAGTCCTGGCCTTAGTGGAAGCACTGCCCTGCAAGAGCTAAGACATCCCTCTTAGCAGCTCACTGTAGCCCCGAAATCCCAAAAAACGGCACGTGCCAGCTACTGGGAAGGAAATGAACTCTGTCATTGTGATATACCCGCTCAAGGCCCTGCTCTTTGGCCCAGGTGTCTATGAGGTGGTTTTGGAAATGAATCCTGTTGCGTGACTCCGTTCTTTCTGGGTGCTACTTTTCAGTTTAAAGCGGTTACTCCTTGTCCTGTCACTCCAGGCCCTGATAAAGACTCCCTCCCCAGCTTTCCTACAGGTTGCCTTTAAGTACAGGAAGGCTCTCCCTGGTGTCGCAGTAAGCTCACCTGTTACCCAGGTGTCACAGTTATTTCCTGTGATAGGAATAATGACCAGGGTTAATCTATTGCAGGTGATTTCATACAATTATAGAAAAGCTTTTGTTGGAAAGCACCTTAGAGGTCTCCAGATCACCCGCGTACTTCAAGCAGGGCCATTTTTAAAGCCCTGTCATATTGCTCAGGGGCTTGTACAGTCAAATTTTGAATGGCCCCAGCAAGAGACCCTACAGTCTCACTGTGTGCCTTTGCCAGTGCCTAGGCAGAGTGTGCTTCCCCTGCTGGTCCTGGTGAGATGAACTGATACAAGTTTTGAGAAAACAGAAGTTTATGCTACTGCATGAAGTACCCTTTGTAACATTTTTTTTTTTAACCTTTACTGTTTCATATCTGAAATTTGAAATTCATCAGGGAACTCAGCCTGGCACACAGTAAAACTGATGGCAGATACTTCACAATATTATTCGAATTTCACGTAAACAGAACAGACTAGCAACTTACTTAGGAGAAGTAATACGATTTCAGAAATATTCAAAACCAAAGGCATTCCAAACTAAGTTTAAGTTCAGAGGAAATCCAAAGGAAAAACTAATTTTGAAACTAATAATCAGAGAACATAATCTTCTACAAACGATAGATTTTCCTCCTGTATTGGGTAATTTTGATCTGTCTTTAATGATCATCTAGACATGGCTTTGACACCGAGTATTTTGCTTTGCCACTGCATTAAGTCTTCTTCTCATGTGTGGTAAATGTCCTGCTCTCATGGGATGGGCCTAGGAGACATACGCACTGTGTCTCATGATGCTTGGCTATCATCTTAAATCTGTGAGAAGAGGAAAGGTCTCGCTGCTTCCTGAACAGGGAATTGGATGTCTGCAGTTGAGAACCCTCTGTCTAATCTAGAAACGTGAAGGAAGGAGTTTGCTGGATTGCAAGTGACAGTGAAGAAAGCCACAGATGACATATCAAACTGATTAAAATGTTATTTAGCTCAGGGCATGGCTAATGATGTGGAGCTGGAATAGTTTGACGATTGTAATTACACTCACTATCATTGTTATTTGTTTACAGGATGGTAATGCCTAAAGGTCCCGCTGGAGCCTGAAACAAGGTTGTGCTGGGTGCTGCACGTGCATATATCAGTGGCGATTTGAGAGCTAGTGATACAAACAGACAAAACAGAGATTGAAAGGAGAAACAGAGGGATAGAGAGAAGAAGATCTCCCTGCAGGTCATTTAGGGGAACCAGCCATGAGTACAGTGCATCCAGGTCTCCAGTGCTCTGCTGGCCCAGCCAGATGAATGGAAAACATTGCAGCTTTGGAAAAATAGTGTTTCTTCTAATTCTTTGGCCACAGTTTTGATGTTTTAGGACTGCTTTTTTTTTTTTTTTTCCTTCCTTTTTTTCTTTTCCCCATTTGTGCTAGAAAAGGTGAACTTTTCAAATACCTATTCTGAATTAAAATATCGTTTTCATTGTTATGTTTCTGTTTTGTTGGCACTATTCATAAGGACTTCTACCCTTCAGTGGCAGCAAAAGCTTATCATACCGTACAATTGGAAAGATCACAGAAAACTTCAGAGCTTTTGAAGAAAGGTGAGGAAAATCCATTCCCTGTTCTAGGCAGAGAGAGTGGCTGATTTCCAGAAAGGTAAATGGGCAGGATAAGGCCACTTCATGTTCACTGATGGCCAGTTGTACGGACTGTGAAGATAATGGACTACCAGCACAAGAGACGGTGCCAATAATCTAATCCAATCCAATCTATTTCAAGTGGTAGAGACCTGATACTCTATGACAATGTGAGGAAGACCTAACTGTCAGGCAAACTTTGAGATGATCATGTTCAGGATCTAAAACTGTTATGACAAGTGTCAACACAGGAAGGGTGAAACAAAGGCATGAATGTCATACAAGTACTGATAAATCTCAGGAAGGCTGGAAACCAAGGCAAATGGATGGAATAAGATGGTGCTTTGTGTTAGCAAGAAGCAGAGGATGGAGAAATTAAATGTTATGGGTCAGCAAAAGAGTGGTTTTGTGCAAATCACTGCTAAAGATAGACAGCCTTGCTAGCCTGCTCTTTGCTCTTAGCTCCAGTCTAATAGTGAATTATCTCTGTACAGTTATCAGACACGTAAACAATAATGGGAATTATGGGAGACTTTAACTTCCCAGCAAAAGATTGAAAGATAATTACCACTTATGTTCACAGAGGTATACTATGTGATGGATTTCTTCCCAAAAGTGAAAAAATATAAGACCATTTTAGACTTGGCTCCTGTATGGGTTTAAATGTAGTAAAATTTGAATAAAGTGTGATCATGAGCTGACTTTTCTCATTTTACATTTCACGACAGACAAAACCAGGTTTAGAATGAAGGTTTTGAGGCTTAGAAATGCAAACTTTGAAATCTAAGGAAATGAATAATTGAGTCTGACTAAGCAGCTCTGGGACTTGAGTGCAGAGAAGGCATAGTTAAAATTCAAAATTCAAAGAGGAAAAAAGCGATGAGAAAAGGCATGTTTCAGAGGTTAAAAACTGCAGAAATAAAGTAAGAATGACCAAAAACCTCCTTCACATAGGAAATTAAACAATAATAGTAAGTGGTACTTAAGCCACAGAAACCAGGGGGAACAAAGAGAACAAATTAGGACAGTTGCACGCTTGAGGCAAAAATAGATCAAAAGTTACTGATGTCTCAAATGCTGCAAATCTTATTTCCTGCATCTAACAGCAACAACAATGTGATATTAAGGGCAGTGACAGGACTCCCATTGAAAAGGAGGGTAGGGCACTAGGCGCAACATCATCTGAGGTGAAATAACAATCTATAGCGATTCAAGTGAAAAATGAAAAGCTGATATCTACCTAGCCTATTAACAGCATTGGCACACAGAACAACAAGTCAAGTAGGAAAAATGCATAACAATTGTGCAAATCAGGGATAGTCCCCAGAATGGGAGAGTAACAAATACACCTCTGTCCAGAAGAGGGTAAAGAGTCATCCAGACAAGTGTGGGCCTGTTAGTTTGACATCAACACCATGCAAAGTTTTGGAGCAAGAACAGCTAAGACCAGGGAAGGAGGGGGTAATGTGTAATTTACAAAATAATTTATCAGAGCTAAATTGTTTCCAGATAATTTAATAGCTTTCCTTTCTAGGACCAGTTCTTCCCTACACAGGGGATGAATTACATCTATTTCACTTTCTGTGAGCTTCTGATACATTATCTACGGATTTGGGCTTTGGGGCTGCAAGTGAATAAAGGGAATTTACAATTGTTCACACTGAAGAGGGACTTACCAGCAAAGGAGTCGTTACCTATGGTAATTCTCAGAGACAGTTCTGAAACTGCAGCTGCTAAGGAGGCAAAGACTCATGGAGAAATGTAGGCTGGAAGGGACCTCTGAAAACCCAACCTCCTATTCAGGGCAGAGCTGACTTCAAAGTTAGATATGTTCGGTATGGACATGGTGGCTGAAGATTAAAAATTACACATGAGCTTTGAGATTTGCAGGGGACATAAGGTTGGGAAGTACTACCAAGCCTGACAGAAGGATATCGCTTGTGATTGAAATGGTTCAGGTGAAGTGACAGGTGATAATACAAAGCAGAGCCATTCTCAGAGATTCTCAAAAAAGGGTGTTTTTTTGTCATGTTTGCTATATGGCAGTCAGGAGTTTAAAGCAAGCAAACAAACAAACAAACAAAAATGACAACAAAACCTCACGTTCATGCACTGTTAGCACAAGGAGGACTGAAAAAGTTTAGTGGTTATACAGTGTGTATGGCTATTCATTTTTTTTTCCCTCCAGTATGAATACACTGGACAAGGCAGCCCTGACACTCATTTGAGACATGAGGCACAGTTCTGCCACTTGTATTCACATTGAACTTAGGAGGAAGAGTTCACAAGACAGAAGGAACAAGTTGCCTATTGCCTGGAAGGGAATGAAAGGACATCATTCTGCCCAGCCAGATGCCAGTTGAGAGAAGAATATGTTGTCTCTACGTAAATGAATTTCTTGAGTAAATATCAAGGAGAAATAGGAAATGTGTAAGTTGGGAGACACATCTGAAATGATGACTGCAGTTGGCTTATGAGCAAGTTTGGACGGGAAATTGGTAGAAACTTCCCATTTTAAGAATAAAGTGCACCATAGATATGAAGTCAGCATTCACCTAAAGAGTAATGGCCAACTCAAATCCCCCACAAGAAAGCAGTGGACAAACCAGAACACTAACAAACATGTTGGGGTCTAGAGTCAAATAGATATACCTAACTTTACTATGCCTAAACATCTGAGGGATTGCTTTTAGAGGCTGAGGGCTTGTACCCCATTTCCAATCACTTTCTCTGTGCCCCCTTCCCCAGAGAAGGAAGCTGCTTGGCTTCCCTGCCCTCTGATTCAGCTGCCCGCTGAGGCTGCCCGCCCCTCAGCACCTCTAAGCAGCAGCACCTTCACGTCTTCTCCTGCACCAGCAGCACATCAGCGCCTCTTGTTCCAGCAGCAGGACATCGGCGTCTCCCATTGCACCATGCAGACCTCCACGCCTCGAGTGCCACCAGCAGTACTCAATGCGAGCTGGACGCTCAGGGCACTTACGGCCACCCACCTTTGTGAGGTCAAAGGCTGACAGTGACTCTCTGCTGACCTCACACGGCTCTCGGGCGCCCCGATGGCAGAGGTTACGGCGCTAAGCTGACTGCCAGGAGAAAAGGCTGACATGAAATGGCTGCTCCACAATGCCAGGAGCAAGGTCTGCTGGAATGGGGGTTCGGAGGGGAGCTCGGCCTTGGGCCTGGGAACTGTGCCTGGGAGCCAGGGACGTCCTTGGTGTGCAGCTGGACACCTGGGCCTGAGAAAGCAAGGTTTCTTTAGAGAGAATTGGAAGCATCGTCACCTAGTGGCTGTGTCAGGGGGACGAGAGAAATGCACAGCATCTCTTGGTTCCCTGAAGTGCACGTGTCCTACGCCCTTGGATGTCTCCATGATAGAAAAAGGGACTGATTTTTACCCAAAACAGAGCTCCTTTCTCTCGGGAGCTTCTCATGCTGCGTGTCCTCCTCTCTTTCTTGTATTTGGCTATGACTTTAGGCTTGTTCTTGCTACTCCTTAAGCAGACTGAAGCTTCCCCGGAACATCACATTAACTGCTTTTCACTACCTCTAAGTGCCTTTCCTCCGCTTCTCATCTAATTAATTAGTGCTATCCTCTTCACGCCTGCTACAGAGGTATCTTTCCTACCTGGTACAAGCTAGAAGAGCTTAGCAGCATCCATACGTCTCTTTCCTTTAGTCCTCACAGTAGACTTGCTCGAGGTAATTTGTGTTGAGCAGTAATCAAGAGAAAGTGTCACCAAGCCAAGGCTGCATTTGCTTGTGCCTTATGGAATCCCTGCAGCTGTGTCCCCTCCCAGCTTCCTGTGTGCCCCAAGCATCCTCGCTTGCAGGGCAGTAGAAGATGCAGAAAAGTCCTGGCCTTAGTGGAAGCACTGCCCTGCAAGAGCTAAGACATCCCTCTTAGCAGCTCACTGTAGCCCCGAAATCCCAAAAAACGGCACGTGCCAGCTACTGGGAAGGAAATGAACTCTGTCATTGTGATATACCCGCTCAAGGCCCTGCTCTTTGGCCCAGGTGTCTATGAGGTGGTTTTGGAAATGAATCTTGTTGCGTGACTCCGTTCTTTCTGGGTGCTACTTTTCAGTTTAAAGCGGTTACTCCTTGTCCTGTCACTCCAGGCCCTGATAAAGACTCCCTCCCCAGCTTTCCTACAGGTTGCCTTTAAGTACAGGAAGGCTCTCCCTGGTGTCGCAGTAAGCTCACCTGTTACCCAGGTGTCACAGTTATTTCCTGTGATAGGAATAATGACCAGGGTTAATCTATTGCAGGTGATTTCATACAATTATAGAAAAGCTTTTGTTGGAAAGCACCTTAGAGGTCTCCAGATCACCCGCGTACTTCAAGCAGGGCCATTTTTAAAGCCCTGTCATATTGCTCAGGTGCTTGTACAGTCAAATTTTGAATGGCCCCAGCAAGAGACCCTACAGTCTCTCTGTGTGCCTTTGCCAGTGCCTAGGCAGAGTGTGCTTCCCCTGCTGGTCCTGGTGAGATGAACTGATACAAGTTTTGAGAAAACAGAAGTTTATGCTACTGCATGAAGTACCCTTTGTAACATTTTTTTTTTTTAACCTTTACTGTTTCATATCTGAAATTTGAAATTCATCAGGGAACTCAGCCTGGCACACAGTAAAACTGATGGCAGATACTTCACAATATTATTCGAATTTCACGTAAATAGAACAGACTAGCAACTTACTTAGGAGAAGTAATACGATTTCAGAAATATTCAAAACCAAAGGCATTCCAAACTAAGTTTAAGTTCAGAGGAAATCCAAAGGAAAAACTAATTTTGAAACTAATAATCAGAGAACATAATCTTCTACAAACGATAGATTTTCCTCCTGTATTGGGTAATTTTGATCTGTCTTTAATGATCATCTAGACATGGCTTTGACACCGAGTATTTTGCTTTGCCACTGCATTAAGTCTTCTTCTCATGTGTGGTAAATGTCCTGCTCTCATGGGATGGGCCTAGGAGACATACGCACTGTGTCTCATGATGCTTGGCTATCATCTTAAATCTGTGAGAAGAGGAAAGGTCTCGCTGCTTCCTGAACAGGGAATTGGATGTCTGCAGTTGAGAACCCTCTGTCTAATCTAGAAACGTGAAGGAAGGAGTTTGCTGGATTGCAAGTGACAGTGAAGAAAGCCACAGATGACATATCAAACTGATTAAAATGTTATTTAGCTCAGGGCATGGCTAATGATGTGGAGCTGGAATAGTTTGACGATTGTAATTACACTCACTATCATTGTTATTTGTTTACAGGATGGTAATGCCTAAAGGTCCCGCTGGAGCCTGAAACAAGGTTGTGCTGGGTGCTGCACGTGCATATATCAGTGGCGATTTGAGAGCTAGTGATACAAACAGACAAAACAGAGATTGAAAGGAGAAACAGAGGGATAGAGAGAAGAAGATCTCCCTGCAGGTCATTTAGGGGAACCAGCCATGAGTGCAGTGCATCCAGGTCTCCAGTGCTCTGCTGGCCCAGCCAGATGAATGGAAAACATTGCAGCTTTGGAAAAATAGTGTTTCTTCTAATTCTTTGGCCACAGTTTTGATGTTTTAGGACTGCTTTTTTTTTTTTTTTTTTTTCCTTCCTTTTTTTCTTTTCCCCATTTGTGCTAGAAAAGGTGAACTTTTCAAATACCTATTCTGAATTAAAATATCGTTTTCATTGTTATGTTTCTGTTTTGTTGGCACTATTCATAATGACTTCTACCCTTCAGTGGCAGCAAAAGCTTATCATACCGTACAATTGGAAAGATCACAGAAAACTTCAGAGCTTTTGAAGAAAGGTGAGGAAAATCCATTCCCTGTTCTAGGCAGAGAGAGTGGCTGATTTCCAGAAAGGTAAATGGGCAGGATAAGGCCACTTCATGTTCACTGATGGCCAGTTGTACGGACTGTGAAGATAATGGACTACCAGCACAAGAGACGGTGCCAATAATCTAATCCAATCCAATCTATTTCAAGTGGTAGAGACCTGATACTCTATGACAATGTGAGGAAGACCTAACTGTCAGGCAAACTTTGAGATGATCATGTTCAGGATCTAAAACTGTTATGACAAGTGTCAACACAGGAAGGGTGAAACAAAGGCATGAATGTCATACAAGTACTGATAAATCTCAGGAAGGCTGGAAACCAAGGCAAATGGATGGAATAAGATGGTGCTTTGTGTTAGCAAGAAGCAGAGGATGGAGAAATTAAATGTTATGGGTCAGCAAAAGAGTGGTTTTGTGCAAATCACTGCTAAAGATAGACAGCCTTGCTAGCCTGCTCTTTGCTCTTAGCTCCAGTCTAATAGTGAATTATCTCTGTACAGTTATCAGACACGTAAACAATAATGGGAATTATGGGAGACTTTAACTTCCCAGCAAAAGATTGAAAGATAATTACCACTTATGTTCACAGAGGTATACTATGTGATGGATTTCTTCCCAAAAGTGAAAAAATATAAGACCATTTTAGACTTGGCTCCTGTATGGGTTTAAATGTAGTAAAATTTGAATAAAGTGTGATCATGAGCTGACTTTTCTCATTTTACATTTCACGAAAGACAAAACCAGGTTTAGAATGAAGGTTTTGAGGCTTAGAAATGCAAACTTTGAAATCTAAGGAAATGAATAATTGAGTCTGACTAAGCAGCTCTGGGACTTGAGTGCAGAGAAGGCATAGTTAAAATTCAAAATTCAAAGAGGAAAAAAGCGATGAGAAAAGGCATGTTTCAGAGGTTAAAAACTGCAGAAATAAAGTAAGAATGACCGAAAACCTCCTTCACATAGGAAATTAAACAATAATAGTAAGTGGTACTTAAGCCACAGAAACCAGGGGGAACAAAGAGAACAAATTAGGACAGTTGCACGCTTGAGGCAAAAATAGATCAAAAGTTACTGATGTCTCAAATGCTGCAAATCTTATTTCCTGCATCTAACAGCAACAACAATGTGATATTAAGGGCAGTGACAGGACTCCCATTGAAAAGGAGGGTAGGGCACTAGGCGCAACATCATCTGAGGTGAAATAACAATCTATAGCGATTCAAGTGAAAAATGAAAAGCTGATATCTACCTAGCCTATTAACAGCATTGGCACACAGAACAACAAGTCAAGTAGGAAAAATGCATAACAATTGTGCAAATCAGGGATAGTCCCCAGAATGGGAGAGTAACAAATACACCTCTGTCCAGAAGAGGGTAAAGAGTCATCCAGACAAGTGTGGGCCTGTTAGTTTGACATCAACACCATGCAAAGTTTTGGAGCAAGAACAGCTAAGACCAGGGAAGGAGGGGGTAATGTGTAATTTACAAAATAATTTATCAGAGCTAAATTGTTTCCAGATAATTTAATAGCTTTCCTTTCTAGGACCAGTTCTTCCCTACACAGGGGATGAATTACATCTATTTCACTTTCTGTGAGCTTCTGATACATTATCTACGGATTTGGGCTTTGGGGCTGCAAGTGAATAAAGGGAATTTACAATTGTTCACACTGAAGAGGGACTTACCAGCAAAGGAGTCGTTACCTATGGTAATTCTCAGAGACAGTTCTGAAACTGCAGCTGCTAAGGAGGCAAAGACTCATGGAGAAATGTAGGCTGGAAGGGACCTCTGAAAACCCAACCTCCTATTCAGGGCAGAGCTGACTTCAAAGTTAGATATGTTCGGTATGGACATGGTGGCTGAAGATTAAAAATTACACATGAGCTTTGAGATTTGCAGGGGACATAAGGTTGGGAAGTACTACCAAGCCTGACAGAAGGCTATCGCTTGTGATTGAAATGGTTCAGGTGAAGTGACAGGTGATAATACAAAGCAGAGCCATTCTCAGAGCTTCTCAAAAAAGGGTGTTTTTTTGTCATGTTTGCTATATGGCAGTCAGGAGTTTAAAGCAAGCAAACAAACAAACAAACAAAAATGACAACAAAACCTCACGTTCATGCACTGTTAGCACAAGGAGGACTGAAAAAGTTTAGTGGTTATACAGTGTGTATGGCTATTCATTTTTTTTTCCCTCCAGTATGAATACACTGGACAAGGCAGCCCTGACACTCATTTGAGACATGAGGCACAGTTCTGCCACTTGTATTCACATTGAACTTAGGAGGAAGAGTTCACAAGACAGAAGGAACAAGTTGCCTATTGCCTGGAAGGGAATGAAAGGACATCATTCTGCCCAGCCAGATGCCAGTTGAGAGAAGAATATGTTGTCTCTACGTAAATGAATTTCTTGAGTAAATATCAAGGAGAAATAGGAAATGTGTAAGTTGGGAGACACATCTGAAATGATGACTGCAGTTGGCTTATGAGCAAGTTTGGACGGGAAATTGGTAGAAACTTCCCATTTTAAGAATAAAGTGCACCATAGATATGAAGTCAGCATTCACCTAAACAGTAATGGCCAACTCAAATCCCCCACAAGAAAGCAGTGGACAAACCAGAACACTAACAAACATGTTGGGGTCTAGAGTCAAATAGATATACCTAACTTTACTATGCCTAAACATCTGAGGGATTGCTTTTAGAGGCTGAGGGCTTGTACCCCATTTCCAATCACTTTCTCTGTGCCCCCTTCCCCAGAGAAGGAAGCTGCTTGGCTTCCCTGCCCTCTGATTCAGCTGCCCGCTGAGGCTGCCCGCCCCTCAGCACCTCTAAGCAGCAGCACCTTCACGTCTCCTCCTGCACCAGCAGCACATCAGCGCCTCTTGTTCCAGCAGCAGGACATCGGCGTCTCCCATTGCACCATGCAGACCTCCACGCCTCGAGTGCCACCAGCAGTACTCAATGCGAGCTGGACGCTCAGGGCACTTATGGCCACCCACCTTTGTGAGGTCAAAGGCTGACAGTGACTCTCTGCTGACCTCACACGGCTCTCGGGCGCCCCGATGGCAGAGGTTACGGCGCTAAGCTGACTGCCAGGAGAAAAGGCTGACATGAAATGGCTGCTCCACAATGCCAGGAGCAAGGTCTGCTGGAATGGGGGTTCGGAGGGGAGCTCGGCCTTGGGCCTGGGAACTGTGCCTGGGAGCCAGGGACGTTCTTGGTGTGCAGCTGGACACCTGGGCCTGAGAAAGCAAGGTTTCTTTAGAGAGAATTGGAAGCATCGTCACCTAGTGGCTGTGTCAGGGGGACGAGAGAAATGCACAGCATCTCTTGGTTCCCTGAAGTGCACGTGTCCTACGCCCTTGGATGTCTCCATGATAGAAAAAGGGACTGATTTTTACCCAAAACAGAGCTCCTTTCTCTCGGGAGCTTCTCATGCTGCGTGTCCTCCTCTCTTTCTTGTATTTGGCTATGACTTTAGGCTTGTTCTTGCTACTCCTTAAGCAGACTGAAGCTTCCCCGGAACATCACATTAACTGCTTTTCACTACCTCTAAGTGCCTTTCCTCCGCTTCTCATCTAATTAATTAGTGCTATCCTCTTCACGCCTGCTACAGAGGTATCTTTCCTACCTGGTACAAGCTAGAAGAGCTTAGCAGCATCCATACGTCTCTTTCCTTTAGTCCTCACAGTAGACTTGCTCGAGGTAATTTGTGTTGAGCAGTAATCAAGAGAAAGTGTCACCAAGCCAAGGCTGCATTTGCTTGTGCCTTATGGAATCCCTGCAGCTGTGTCCCCTCCCAGCTTCCTGTGTGCCCCAAGCATCCTCGCTTGCAGGGCAGTAGAAGATGCAGAAAAGTCCTGGCCTTAGTGGAAGCACTGCCCTGCAAGAGCTAAGACATCCCTCTTAGCAGCTCACTGTAGCCCCGAAATCCCAAAAAACGGCACGTGCCAGCTACTGGGAAGGAAATGAACTCTGTCATTGTGATATACCCGCTCAAGGCCCTGCTCTTTGGCCCAGGTGTCTATGAGGTGGTTTTGGAAATGAATCTTGTTGCGTGACTCCGTTCTTTCTGGGTGCTACTTTTCAGTTTAAAGCGGTTACTCCTTGTCCTGTCACTCCAGGCCCTGATAAAGACTCCCTCCCCAGCTTTCCTACAGGTTGCCTTTAAGTACAGGAAGGCTCTCCCTGGTGTCACAGTAAGCTCACCTGTTACCCAGGTGTCACAGTTATTTCCTGTGATAGGAATAATGACCAGGGTTAATCTATTGCAGGTGATTTCATACAATTATAGAAAAGCTTTTGTTGGAAAGCACCTTAGAGGTCTCCAGATCACCCGCGTACTTCAAGCAGGGCCATTTTTAAAGCCCTGTCATATTGCTCAGGGGCTTGTACAGTCAAATTTTGAATGGCCCCAGCAAGAGACCCTACACTCTCACTGTGTCCCTTTGCCAGTGCCTAGGCAGAGTGTGCTTCCCCTGCTGGTCCTGGTGAGATGAACTGATACAAGTTTTGAGAAAACAGAAGTTTATGCTACTGCATGAAGTACCCTTTGTAACATTTTTTTTTTTAACCTTTACTGTTTCATATCTGAAATTTGAAATTCATCAGGGAACTCAGCCTGGCACACAGTAAAACTGATGGCAGATACTTCAAAATATTATTCGAATTTCACGTAAATAGAACAGACTAGCAACTTACTTAGGAGAAGTAATACGATTTCAGAAATATTCAAAACCAAAGGCATTCCAAACTAAGTTTAAGTTCAGAGGAAATCCAAAGGAAAAACTAATTTTGAAACTAATAATCAGAGAACATAATCTTCTACAAACGATAGATTTTCCTCCTGTATTGGGTAATTTTGATCTGTCTTTAATGATCATCTAGACATGGCTTTGACACCGAGTATTTTGCTTTGCCACTGCATTAAGTCTTCTTCTCATGTGTGGTAAATGTCCTGCTCTCATGGGATGGGCCTAGGAGACATACGCACTGTGTCTCATGATGCTTGGCTATCATCTTAAATCTGTGAGAAGAGGAAAGGTCTCGCTGCTTCCTGAACAGGGAATTGGATGTCTGCAGTTGAGAACCCTCTGTCTAATCTAGAAACGTGAAGGAAGGAGTTTGCTGGATTGCAAGTGACAGTGAAGAAAGCCACAGATGACATATCAAACTGATTAAAATGTTATTTAGCTCAGGGCATGGCTAATGATGTGGAGCTGGAATAGTTTGACGATTGTAATTACACTCACTATCATTGTTATTTGTTTACAGGATGGTAATGCCTAAAGGTCCCGCTGGAGCCTGAAACAAGGTTGTGCTGGGTGCTGCACGTGCATATATCAGTGGCGATTTGAGAGCTAGTGATACAAACAGACAAAACAGAGATTGAAAGGAGAAACAGAGGGATAGAGAGAAGAAGATCTCCCTGCAGGTCATTTAGGGGAACCAGCCATGAGTACAGTGCATCCAGGTCTCCAGTGCTCTGCTGGCCCAGCCAGATGAATGGAAAACATTGCAGCTTTGGAAAAATAGTGTTTCTTCTAATTCTTTGGCCACAGTTTTGATGTTTTAGGACTGCTTTTTTTTTTTTTTTTCCTTCCTTTTTTTCTTTTCCCCATTTGTGCTAGAAAAGGTGAACTTTTCAAATACCTATTCTGAATTAAAATATCGTTTTCATTGTTATGTTTCTGTTTTGTTGGCACTATTCATAAGGACTTCTACCCTTCAGTGGCAGCAAAAGCTTATCATACCGTACAATTGGAAAGATCACAGAAAACTTCAGAGCTTTTGAAGAAAGGTGAGGAAAATCCATTCCCTGTTCTAGGCAGAGAGAGTGGCTGATTTCCAGAAAGGTAAATGGGCAGGATAAGGCCACTTCATGTTCACTGATGGCCAGTTGTACGGACTGTGAAGATAATGGACTACCAGCACAAGAGACGGTGCCAATAATCTAATCCAATCCAATCTATTTCAAGTGGTAGAGACCTGATACTCTATGACAATGTGAGGAAGACCTAACTGTCAGGCAAACTTTGAGATGATCATGTTCAGGATCTAAAACTGTTATGACAAGTGTCAACACAGGAAGGGTGAAACAAAGGCATGAATGTCATACAAGTACTGATAAATCTCAGGAAGGCTGGAAACCAAGGCAAATGGATGGAATAAGATGGTGCTTTGTGTTAGCAAGAAGCAGAGGATGGAGAAATTAAATGTTATGGGTCAGCAAAAGAGTGGTTTTGTGCAAATCACTGCTAAAGATAGACAGCCTTGCTAGCCTGCTCTTTGCTCTTAGCTCCAGTCTAATAGTGAATTATCTCTGTACAGTTATCAGACACGTAAACAATAATGGGAATTATGGGAGACTTTAACTTCCCAGCAAAAGATTGAAAGATAATTACCACTTATGTTCACAGAGGTATACTATGTGATGGATTTCTTCCCAAAAGTGAAAAAATATAAGACCATTTTAGACTTGGCTCCTGTATGGGTTTAAATGTAGTAAAATTTGAATAAAGTGTGATCATGAGCTGACTTTTCTCATTTTACATTTCACGACAGACAAAACCAGGTTTAGAATGAAGGTTTTGAGGCTTAGAAATGCAAACTTTGAAATCTAAGGAAATGAATAATTGAGTCTGACTAAGCAGCTCTGGGACTTGAGTGCAGAGAAGGCATAGTTAAAATTCAAAATTCAAAGAGGAAAAAAGCGATGAGAAAAGGCATGTTTCAGAGGTTAAAACCTGCAGAAATAAAGTAAGAATGACCAAAAACCTCCTTCACATAGGAAATTAAACAATAATAGTAAGTGGTACTTAAGCCACAGAAACCAGGGGGAACAAAGAGAACAAATTAGGACAGTTGCACGCTTGAGGCAAAAATAGATCAAAAGTTACTGATGTCTCAAATGCTGCAAATCTTATTTCCTGCATCTAACAGCAACAACAATGTGATATTAAGGGCAGTGACAGGACTCCCATTGAAAAGGAGGGTAGGGCACTAGGCGCAACATCATCTGAGGTGAAATAACAATCTATAGCGATTCAAGTGAAAAATGAAAAGCTGATATCTACCTAGCCTATTAACAGCATTGGCACACAGAACAACAAGTCAAGTAGGAAAAATGCATAACAATTGTGCAAATCAGGGATAGTCCCCAGAATGGGAGAGTAACAAATACACCTCTGTCCAGAAGAGGGTAAAGAGTCATCCAGACAAGTGTGGGCCTGTTAGTTTGACATCAACACCATGCAAAGTTTTGGAGCAAGAACAGCTAAGACCAGGGAAGGAGGGGGTAATGTGTAATTTACAAAATAATTTATCAGAGCTAAATTGTTTCCAGATAATTTAATAGCTTTCCTTTCTAGGACCAGTTCTTCCCTACACAGGGGATGAATTACATCTATTTCACTTTCTGTGAGCTTCTGATACATTATCTACGGATTTGGGCTTTGGGGCTGCAAGTGAATAAAGGGAATTTACAATTGTTCACACTGAAGAGGGACTTACCAGCAAAGGAGTCATTACCTATGGTAATTCTCAGAGACAGTTCTGAAACTGCAGCTGCTAAGGAGGCAAAGACTCATGGAGAAATGTAGGCTGGAAGGGACCTCTGAAAACCCAACCTCCTATTCAGGGCAGAGCTGACTTCAAAGTTAGATATGTTCGGTATGGACATGGTGGCTGAAGATTAAAAATTACACATGAGCTTTGAGATTTGCAGGGGACATAAGGTTGGGAAGTACTACCAAGCCTGACAGAAGGCTATCGCTTGTGATTGAAATGGTTCAGGTGAAGTGACAGGTGATAATACAAAGCAGAGCCATTCTCAGAGCTTCTCAAAAAAGGGTGTTTTTTTGTCATGTTTGCTATATGGCAGTCAGGAGTTTAAAGCAAGCAAACAAACAAACAAACAAAAATGACAACAAAACCTCACGTTCATGCACTGTTAGCACAAGGAGGACTGAAAAAGTTTAGTGGTTATATAGTGTGTATGGCTATTCATTTTTTTTTCCCTCCAGTATGAATACACTGGACAAGGCAGCCCTGACACTCATTTGAGACATGAGGCACAGTTCTGCCACTTGTATTCACATTGAACTTAGGAGGAAGAGTTCACAAGACAGAAGGAACAAGTTGCCTATTGCCTGGAAGGGAATGAAAGGACATCATTCTGCCCGGCCAGATGCCAGTTGAGAGAAGAATATGTTGTCTCTACGTAAATGAATTTCTTGAGTAAATATCAAGGAGAAATAGGAAATGTGTAAGTTGGGAGACACATCTGAAATGATGACTGCAGTTGGCTTATGAGCAAGTTTGGACGGGAAATTGGTAGAAACTTCCCATTTTAAGAATAAAGTGCACCATAGATATGAAGTCAGCATTCACCTAAAGAGTAATGGCCAACTCAAATCCCCCACAAGAAAGCAGTGGACAAACCAGAACACTAACAAACATGTTGGGGTCTAGAGTCAAATAGATATACCTAACTTTACTATGCCTAAACATCTGAGGGATTGCTTTTAGAGGCTGAGGGCTTGTACCCCATTTCCAATCACTTTCTCTGTGCCCCCTTCCCCAGAGAAGGAAGCTGCTTGGCTTCCCTGCCCTCTGATTCAGCTGCCCGCTGAGGCTGCCCGCTCCTCAGCACCTCTAAGCAGCAGCACCTTCACGTCTCCTCCTGCACCAGCAGCACATCAGCGCCTCTTGTTCCAGCAGCAGGACATCGGCGTCTCCCATTGCACCATGCAGACCTCCACGCCTCGAGTGCCACCAGCAGTACTCAATGCGAGCTGGACGCTCAGGGCACTTATGGCCACCCACCTTTGTGAGGTCAAAGGCTGACAGTGACTCTGCTGACCTCACACGGCTCTCGGGCGCCCCGATGGCAGAGGTTACGGCGCTAAGCTGACTGCCAGGAGAAAAGGCTGACATGAAATGGCTGCTCCACAATGCCAGGAGCAAGGTCTGCTGGAATGGGGGTTCGGAGGGGAGCTCGGCCTTGGGCCTGGGAACTGTGCCTGGGAGCCAGGGACGTTCTTGGTGTGCAGCTGGACACCTGGGCCTGAGAAAGCAAGGTTTCTTTAGAGAGAATTGGAAGCATCGTCACCTAGTGGCTGTGTCAGGGGGACGAGAGAAATGCACAGCATCTCTTGGTTCCCTGAAGTGCACGTGTCCTACGCCCTTGGATGTCTCCATGATAGAAAAAGGGACTGATTTTTACCCAAAACAGAGCTCCTTTCTCTCGGGAGCTTCTCATGCTGCGTGTCCTCCTCTCTTTCTTGTATTTGGCTATGACTTTAGGCTTGTTCTTGCTACTCCTTAAGCAGACTGAAGCTTCCCCGGAACATCACATTAACTGCTTTTCACTACCTCTAAGTGCCTTTCCTCCGCTTCTCATCTAATTAATTAGTGCTATCCTCTTCACGCCTGCTACAGAGGTATCTTTCCTACCTGGTACAAGCTAGAAGAGCTTAGCAGCATCCATACGTCTCTTTCCTTTAGTCCTCACAGTAGACTTGCTCGAGGTAATTTGTGTTGAGCAGTAATCAAGAGAAAGTGTCACCAAGCCAAGGCTGCATTTGCTTGTGCCTTATGGAATCCCTGCAGCTGTGTCCCCTCCCAGCTTCCTGTATGCCCCAAGCATCCTCGCTTGCAGGGCAGTAGAAGATGCAGAAAAGTCCTGGCCTTAGTGGAAGCACTGCCCTGCAAGAGCTAAGACATCCCTCTTAGCAGCTCACTGTAGCCCCGAAATCCCAAAAAACGGCACGTGCCAGCTACTGGGAAGGAAATGAACTCCGTCATTGTGATATACCCGCTCAAGGCCCTGCTCTTTGGCCCAGGTGTCTATGAGGTGGTTTTGGAAATGAATCTTGTTGCGTGACTCCGTTCTTTCTGGGTGCTACTTTTCAGTTTAAAGCGGTTACTCCTTGTCCTGTCACTCCAGGCCCTGATAAAGACTCCCTCCCCAGCTTTCCTACAGGTTGCCTTTAAGTACAGGAAGGCTCTCCCTGGTGTCGCAGTAAGCTCACCTGTTACCCAGGTGTCACAGTTATTTCCTGTGATAGGAATAATGACCAGGGTTAATCTATTGCAGGTGATTTCATACAATTATAGAAAAGCTTTTGTTGGAAAGCACCTTAGAGGTCTCCAGATCACCCGCGTACTTCAAGCAGGGCCATTTTTAAAGCCCTGTCATATTGCTCAGGGGCTTGTACAGTCAAATTTTGAATGGCCCCAGCAAGAGACCCTACACTCTCACTGTGTCCCTTTGCCAGTGCCTAGGCAGAGTGTGCTTCCCCTGCTGGTCCTGGTGAGATGAACTGATACAAGTTTTGAGAAAACAGAAGTTTATGCTACTGCATGAAGTACCCTTTGTAACATTTTTTTTTTTTAACCTTTACTGTTTCATATCTGAAATTTGAAATTCATCAGGGAACTCAGCCTGGCACACAGTAAAACTGATGGCAGATACTTCACAATATTATTCGAATTTCACGTAAATAGAACAGACTAGCAACTTACTTAGGAGAAGTAATACGATTTCAGAAATATTCAAAACCAAAGGCATTCCAAACTAAGTTTAAGTTCAGAGGAAATCCAAAGGAAAAACTAATTTTGAAACTAATAATCAGAGAACATAATCTTCTACAAACGATAGATTTTCCTCCTGTATTGGGTAATTTTGATCTGTCTTTAATGATCATCTAGACATGGCTTTGACACTGAGTATTTTGCTTTGCCACTGCATTAAGTCTTCTTCTCATGTGTGGTAAATGTCCTGCTCTCATGGGATGGGCCTAGGAGACATACGCACTGTGTCTCATGATGCTTGGCTATCATCTTAAATCTGTGAGAAGAGGAAAGGTCTCGCTGCTTCCTGAACAGGGAATTGGATGTCTGCAGTTGAGAACCCTCTGTCTAATCTAGAAACGTGAAGGAAGGAGTTTGCTGGATTGCAAGTGACAGTGAAGAAAGCCACAGATGACATATCAAACTGATTAAAATGTTATTTAGCTCAGGGCATGGCTAATGATGTGGAGCTGGAATAGTTTGACGATTGTAATTACACTCACTATCATTGTTATTTGTTTACAGGATGGTAATGCCTAAAGGTCCCGCTGGAGCCTGAAACAAGGTTGTGCTGGGTGCTGCACGTGCATATATCAGTGGCGATTTGAGAGCTAGTGATACAAACAGACAAAACAGAGATTGAAAGGAGAAACAGAGGGATAGAGAGAAGAAGATCTCCCTGCAGGTCATTTAGGGGAACCAGCCATGAGTACAGTGCATCCAGGTCTCCAGTGCTCTGCTGGCCCAGCCAGATGAATGGAAAACATTGCAGCTTTGGAAAAATAGTGTTTCTTCTAATTCTTTGGCCACACTTTTGATGTTTTAGGACTGCTTTTTTTTTTTTTTTTTCCTTCCTTTTTTTCTTTTCCCCATTTGTGCTAGAAAAGGTGAACTTTTCAAATACCTATTCTGAATTAAAATATCGTTTTCATTGTTATGTTTCTGTTTTGTTGGCACTATTCATAATGACTTCTACCCTTCAGTGGCAGCAAAAGCTTATCATACCGTACAATTGGAAAGATCACAGAAAACTTCAGAGCTTTTGAAGAAAGGTGAGGAAAATCCATTCCCTGTTCTAGGCAGAGAGAGTGGCTGATTTCCAGAAAGGTAAATGGGCAGGATAAGGCCACTTCATGTTCACTGATGGCCAGTTGTACGGACTGTGAAGATAATGGACTACCAGCACAAGAGACGGTGCCAATAATCTAATCCAATCCAATCTATTTCAAGTGGTAGAGACCTGATACTCTATGACAATGTGAGGAAGACCTAACTGTCAGGCAAACTTTGAGATGATCATGTTCAGGATCTAAAACTGTTATGACAAGTGTCAACACAGGAAGGGTGAAACAAAGGCATGAATGTCATACAAGTACTGATAAATCTCAGGAAGGCTGGAAACCAAGGCAAATGGATGGAATAAGATGGTGCTTTGTGTTAGCAAGAAGCAGAGGATGGAGAAATTAAATGTTATGGGTCAGCAAAAGAGTGGTTTTGTGCAAATCACTGCTAAAGATAGACAGCCTTGCTAGCCTGCTCTTTGCTCTTAGCTCCAGTCTAATAGTGAATTCTCTCTGTACAGTTATCAGACACGTAAACAATAATGGGAATTATGGGAGACTTTAACTTCCCAGCAAAAGATTGAAAGATAATTACCACTTATGTTCACAGAGGTGTACTATGTGATGGATTTCTTCCCAAAAGTGAAAAAATATAAGACCATTTTAGACTTGGCTCCTGTATGGGTTTAAATGTAGTAAAATTTGAATAAAGTGTGATCATGAGCTGACTTTTCTCATTTTACATTTCACGACAGACAAAACCAGGTTTAGAATGAAGGTTTTGAGGCTTAGAAATGCAAACTTTGAAATCTAAGGAAATGAATAATTGAGTCTGACTAAGCAGCTCTGGGACTTGAGTGCAGAGAAGGCATAGTTAAAATTCAAAATTCAAAGAGGAAAAAAGCGATGAGAAAAGGCATGTTTCAGAGGTTAAAAACTGCAGAAATAAAGTAAGAATGACCAAAAACCTCCTTCACATAGGAAATTAAACAATAATAGTAAGTGGTACTTAAGCCACAGAAACCAGGGGGAACAAAGAGAACAAATTAGGACAGTTGCACGCTTGAGGCAAAAATAGATCAAAAGTTACTGATGTCTCAAATGCTGCAAATCTTATTTCCTGCATCTAACAGCAACAACAATGTGATATTAAGGGCAGTGACAGGACTCCCATTGAAAAGGAGGGTAGGGCACTAGGCGCAACATCATCTGAGGTGAAATAACAATCTATAGCGATTCAAGTGAAAAATGAAAAGCTGATATCTACCTAGCCTATTAACAGCATTGGCACACAGAACAACAAGTCAAGTAGGAAAAATGCATAACAATTGTGCAAATCAGGGATAGTCCCCAGAATGGGAGAGTAACAAATACACCTCTGTCCAGAAGAGGGTAAAGAGTCATCCAGACAAGTGTGGGCCTGTTAGTTTGACATCAACACCATGCAAAGTTTTGGAGCAAGAACAGCTAAGACCAGGGAAGGAGGGGGTAATGTGTAATTTACAAAATAATTTATCAGAGCTAAATTGTTTCCAGATAATTTAATAGCTTTCCTTTCTAGGACCAGTTCTTCCCTACACAGGGGATGAATTACATCTATTTCACTTTCTGTGAGCTTCTGATACATTATCTACGGATTTGGGCTTTGGGGCTGCAAGTGAATAAAGGGAATTTACAATTGTTCACACTGAAGAGGGACTTACCAGCAAAGGAGTCGTTACCTATGGTAATTCTCAGAGACAGTTCTGAAACTGCAGCTGCTAAGGAGGCAAAGACTCATGGAGAAATGTAGGCTGGAAGGGACCTCTGAAAACCCAACCTCCTATTCAGGGCAGAGCTGACTTCAAAGTTAGATATGTTCGGTATGGACATGGTGGCTGAAGATTAAAAATTACACATGAGCTTTGAGATTTGCAGGGGACATAAGGTTGGGAAGTACTACCAAGCCTGACAGAAGGATATCGCTTGTGATTGAAATGGTTCAGGTGAAGTGACAGGTGATAATACAAAGCAGAGCCATTCTCAGAGATTCTCAAAAAAGGGTGTTTTTTTGTCATGTTTGCTATATGGCAGTCAGGAGTTTAAAGCAAGCAAACAAACAAACAAACAAAAATGACAACAAAACCTCACGTTCATGCACTGTTAGCACAAGGAGGACTGAAAAAGTTTAGTGGTTATATAGTGTGTATGGCTATTCATTTTTTTTTCCCTCCAGTATGAATACACTGGACAAGGCAGCCCTGACACTCATTTGAGACATGAGGCACAGTTCTGCCACTTGTATTCACATTGAACTTAGGAGGAAGAGTTCACAAGACAGAAGGAACAAGTTGCCTATTGCCTGGAAGGGAATGAAAGGACATCATTCTGCCCAGCCAGATGCCAGTTGAGAGAAGAATATGTTGTCTCTACGTAAATGAATTTCTTGAGTAAATATCAAGGAGAAATAGGAAATGTGTAAGTTGGGAGACACATCTGAAATGATGACTGCAGTTGGCTTATGAGCAAGTTTGGACGGGAAATTGGTAGAAACTTCCCATTTTAAGAATAAAGTGCACCATAGATATGAAGTCAGCATTCACCTAAACAGTAATGGCCAACTCAAATCCCCCACAAGAAAGCAGTGGACAAACCAGAACACTAACAAACATGTTGGGGTCTAGAGTCAAATAGATATACCTAACTTTACTATGCCTAAACATCTGAGGGATTGCTTTTAGAGGCTGAGGGCTTGTACCCCATTTCCAATCACTTTCTCTGTGCCCCCTTCCCCAGAGAAGGAAGCTGCTTGGCTTCCCTGCCCTCTGATTCAGCTGCCCGCTGAGGCTGCCCGCCCCTCAGCACCTCTAAGCAGCAGCACCTTCACGTCTCCTCCTGCACCAGCAGCACATCAGCGCCTCTTGTTCCAGCAGCAGGACATCGGCGTCTCCCATTGCACCATGCAGACCTCCACGCCTCGAGTGCCACCAGCAGTACTCAATGCGAGCTGGACGCTCAGGGCACTTATGGCCACCCACCTTTGTGAGGTCAAAGGCTGACAGTGACCCTCTGCTGACCTCACACGGCTCTCGGGCGCCCCGATGGCAGAGGTTACGGCGCTAAGCTGACTGCCAGGAGAAAAGGCTGACATGAAATGGCTGCTCCACAATGCCAGGAGCAAGGTCTGCTGGAATGGGGGTTCGGAGCGGAGCTCGGCCTTGGGCCTGGGAACTGTGCCTGGGAGCCAGGGACGTCCTTGGTGTGCAGCTGGACACCTGGGCCTGAGAAAGCAAGGTTTCTTTAGAGAGAATTGGAAGCATCGTCACCTAGTGGCTGTGTCAGGGGGACGAGAGAAATGCACAGCATCTCTTGGTTCCCTGAAGTGCACGTGTCCTACGCCCTTGGATGTCTCCATGATAGAAAAAGGGACTGATTTTTACCCAAAACAGAGCTCCTTTCTCTCGGGAGCTTCTCATGCTGCGTGTCCTCCTCTCTTTCTTGTATTTGGCTATGACTTTAGGCTTGTTCTTGCTACTCCTTAAGCAGACTGAAGCTTCCCCGGAACATCACATTAACTGCTTTTCACTACCTCTAAGTGCCTTTCCTCCGCTTCTCATCTAATTAATTAGTGCTATCCTCTTCACGCCTGCTACAGAGGTATCTTTCCTACCTGGTACAAGCTAGAAGAGCTTAGCAGCATCCATACGTCTCTTTCCTTTAGTCCTCACAGTAGACTTGCTCGAGGTAATTTGTGTTGAGCAGTAATCAAGAGAAAGTGTCACCAAGCCGAGGCTGCATTTGCTTGTGTCTTATGGAATCCCTGCAGCTGTGTCCCCTCCCAGCTTCCTGTGTGCCCCAAGCATCCTCGCTTGCAGGGCCGTAGAAGATGCAGAAAAGTCCTGGCCTTAGTGGAAGCACTGCCCTGCAAGAGCTAAGACATCCCTCTTAGCAGCTCACTGTAGCCCCGAAATCCCAAAAAACGGCACGTGCCAGCTACTGGGAAGGAAATGAACTCCGCCATTGTGATATACCCGCTCAAGGCCCTGCTCTTTGGCCCAGGTGTCTATGAGGTGGTTTTGGAAATGAATCCTGTTGCGTGACTCCGTTCTTTCTGGGTGCTACTTTTCAGTTTAAAGCGGTTACTCCTTGTCCTGTCACTCCAGGCCCTGATAAAGACTCCCTCCCCAGCTTTCCTACAGGTTGCCTTTAAGTACAGGAAGGCTCTCCCTGGTGTCGCAGTAAGCTCACCTGTTACCCAGGTGTCACAGTTATTTCCTGTGATAGGAATAATGACCAGGGTTAATCTATTGCAGGTGATTTCATACAATTATAGAAAAGCTTTTGTTGGAAAGCACCTTAGAGGTCTCCAGATCACCCGCGTACTTCAAGCAGGGCCATTTTTAAAGCCCTGTCATATTGCTCAGGGGCTTGTACAGTCAAATTTTGAATGGCCCCAGCAAGAGACCCTACACTCTCACTGTGTCCCTTTGCCAGTGCCTAGGCAGAGTGTGCTTCCCCTGCTGGTCCTGGTGAGATGAACTGATACAAGTTTTGAGAAAACAGAAGTTTATGCTACTGCATGAAGTACCCTTTGTAACATTTTTTTTTTTAACCTTTACTGTTTCATATCTGAAATTTGAAATTCATCAGGGAACTCAGCCTGGCACACAGTAAAACTGATGGCAGATACTTCACAATATTATTCGAATTTCACGTAAATAGAACAGACTAGCAACTTACTTAGGAGAAGTAATACGATTTCAGAAATATTCAAAACCAAAGGCATTCCAAACTAAGTTTAAGTTCAGAGGAAATCCAAAGGAAAAACTAATTTTGAAACTAATAATCAGAGAACATAATCTTCTACAAACGATAGATTTTCCTCCTGTATTGGGTAATTTTGATCTGTCTTTAATGATCATCTAGACATGGCTTTGACACTGAGTATTTTGCTTTGCCACTGCATTAAGTCTTCTTCTCATGTGTGGTAAATGTCCTGCTCTCATGGGATGGGCCTAGGAGACATACGCACTGTGTCTCATGATGCTTGGCTATCATCTTAAATCTGTGAGAAGAGGAAAGGTCTCGCTGCTTCCTGAACAGGGAATTGGATGTCTGCAGTTGAGAACCCTCTGTCTAATCTAGAAACGTGAAGGAAGGAGTTTGCTGGATTGCAAGTGACAGTGAAGAAAGCCACAGATGACATATCAAACTGATTAAAATGTTATTTAGCTCAGGGCATGGCTAATGATGTGGAGCTGGAATAGTTTGACGATTGTAATTACACTCACTATCATTGTTATTTGTTTACAGGATGGTAATGCCTAAAGGTCCCGCTGGAGCCTGAAACAAGGTTGTGCTGGGTGCTGCACGTGCATATATCAGTGGCGATTTGAGAGCTAGTGATACAAACAGACAAAACAGAGATTGAAAGGAGAAACAGAGGGATAGAGAGAAGAAGATCTCCCTGCAGGTCATTTAGGGGAACCAGCCATGAGTACAGTGCATCCAGGTCTCCAGTGCTCTGCTGGCCCAGCCAGATGAATGGAAAACATTGCAGCTTTGGAAAAATAGTGTTTCTTCTAATTCTTTGGCCACAGTTTTGATGTTTTAGGACTGCTTTTTTTTTTTTTTTTTTTTTCCTTCCTTTTTTTCTTTTCCCCATTTGTGCTAGAAAAGGTGAACTTTTCAAATACCTATTCTGAATTAAAATATCGTTTTCATTGTTATGTTTCTGTTTTGTTGGCACTATTCATAATGACTTCTACCCTTCAGTGGCAGCAAAAGCTTATCATACCGTACAATTGGAAAGATCACAGAAAACTTCAGAGCTTTTGAAGAAAGGTGAGGAAAATCCATTCCCTGTTCTAGGCAGAGAGAGTGGCTGATTTCCAGAAAGGTAAATGGGCAGGATAAGGCCACTTCATGTTCACTGATGGCCAGTTGTACGGACTGTGAAGATAATGGACTACCAGCACAAGAGACGGTGCCAATAATCTAATCCAATCCAATCTATTTCAAGTGGTAGAGACCTGATACTCTATGACAATGTGAGGAAGACCTAACTGTCAGGCAAACTTTGAGATGATCATGTTCAGGATCTAAAACTGTTATGACAAGTGTCAACACAGGAAGGGTGAAACAAAGGCATGAATGTCATACAAGTACTGATAAATCTCAGGAAGGCTGGAAACCAAGGCAAATGGATGGAATAAGATGGTGCTTTGTGTTAGCAAGAAGCAGAGGATGGAGAAATTAAATGTTATGGGTCAGCAAAAGAGTGGTTTTGTGCAAATCACTGCTAAAGATAGACAGCCTTGCTAGCCTGCTCTTTGCTCTTAGCTCCAGTCTAATAGTGAATTATCTCTGTACAGTTATCAGACATGTAAACAATAATGGGAATTATGGGAGACTTTAACTTCCCAGCAAAAGATTGAAAGATAATTACCACTTATGTTCACAGAGGTATACTATGTGATGGATTTCTTCCCAAAAGTGAAAAAATATAAGACCATTTTAGACTTGGCTCCTGTATGGGTTTAAATGTAGTAAAATTTGAATAAAGTGTGATCATGAGCTGACTTTTCTCATTTTACATTTCACGACAGACAAAACCAGGTTTAGAATGAAGGTTTTGAGGCTTAGAAATGCAAACTTTGAAATCTAAGGAAATGAATAATTGAGTCTGACTAAGCAGCTCTGGGACTTGAGTGCAGAGAAGGCATAGTTAAAATTCAAAATTCAAAGAGGAAAAAAGCGATGAGAAAAGGCATGTTTCAGAGGTTAAAAACTGCAGAAATAAAGTAAGAATGACCAAAAACCTCCTTCACATAGGAAATTAAACAATAATAGTAAGTGGTACTTAAGCCACAGAAACCAGGGGGAACAAAGAGAACAAATTAGGACAGTTGCACGCTTGAGGCAAAAATAGATCAAAAGTTACTGATGTCTCAAATGCTGCAAATCTTATTTCCTGCATCTAACAGCAACAACAATGTGATATTAAGGGCAGTGACAGGACTCCCATTGAAAAGGAGGGTAGGGCACTAGGCGCAACATCATCTGAGGTGAAATAACAATCTATAGCGATTCAAGTGAAAAATGAAAAGCTGATATCTACCTAGCCTATTAACAGCATTGGCACACAGAACAACAAGTCAAGTAGGAAAAATGCATAACAATTGTGCAAATCAGGGATAGTCCCCAGAATGGGAGAGTAACAAATACACCTCTGTCCAGAAGAGGGTAAAGAGTCATCCAGACAAGTGTGGGCCTGTTAGTTTGACATCAACACCATGCAAAGTTTTGGAGCAAGAACAGCTAAGACCAGGGAAGGAGGGGGTAATGTGTAATTTACAAAATAATTTATCAGAGCTAAATTGTTTCCAGATAATTTAATAGCTTTCCTTTCTAGGACCAGTTCTTCCCTACACAGGGGATGAATTACATCTATTTCACTTTCTGTGAGCTTCTGATACATTATCTACGGATTTGGGCTTTGGGGCTGCAAGTGAATAAAGGGAATTTACAATTGTTCACACTGAAGAGGGACTTACCAGCAAAGGAGTCGTTACCTATGGTAATTCTCAGAGACAGTTCTGAAACTGCAGCTGCTAAGGAGGCAAAGACTCATGGAGAAATGTAGGCTGGAAGGGACCTCTGAAAACCCAACCTCCTATTCAGGGCAGAGCTGACTTCAAAGTTAGATATGTTCGGTATGGACATGGTGGCTGAAGATTAAAAATTACACATGAGCTTTGAGATTTGCAGGGGACATAAGGTTGGGAAGTACTACCAAGCCTGACAGAAGGATATCGCTTGTGATTGAAATGGTTCAGGTGAAGTGACAGGTGATAATACAAAGCAGAGCCATTCTCAGAGCTTCTCAAAAAAGGGTGTTTTTTTGTCATGTTTGCTATATGGCAGTCAGGAGTTTAAAGCAAGCAAACAAACAAACAAACAAAAATGACAACAAAACCTCACGTTCATGCACTGTTAGCACAAGGAGGACTGAAAAAGTTTAGTGGTTATATAGTGTGTATGGCTATTCATTTTTTTTTCCCTCCAGTATGAATACACTGGACAAGGCAGCCCTGACACTCATTTGAGACATGAGGCACAGTTCTGCCACTTGTATTCACATTGAACTTAGGAGGAAGAGTTCACAAGACAGAAGGAACAAGTTGCCTATTGCCTGGAAGGGAATGAAAGGACATCATTCTGCCCAGCCAGATGCCAGTTGAGAGAAGAATATGTTGTCTCTACGTAAATGAATTTCTTGAGTAAATATCAAGGAGAAATAGGAAATGTGTAAGTTGGGAGACACATCTGAAATGATGACTGCAGTTGGCTTATGAGCAAGTTTGGACGGGAAATTGGTAGAAACTTCCCATTTTAAGAATAAAGTGCACCATAGATATGAAGTCAGCATTCACCTAAACAGTAATGGCCAACTCAAATCCCCCACAAGAAAGCAGTGGACAAACCAGAACACTAACAAACATGTTGGGGTCTAGAGTCAAATAGATATACCTAACTTTACTATGCCTAAACATCTGAGGGATTGCTTTTAGAGGCTGAGGGCTTGTACCCCATTTCCAATCACTTTCTCTGTGCCCCCTTCCCCAGAGAAGGAAGCTGCTTGGCTTCCCTGCCCTCTGATTCAGCTGCCCGCTGAGGCTGCCCGCCCCTCAGCACCTCTAAGCAGCAGCACCTTCACGTCTCCTCCTGCACCAGCAGCACATCAGCGCCTCTTGTTCCAGCAGCAGGACATCGGCGTCTCCCATTGCACCATGCAGACCTCCACGCCTCGAGTGCCACCAGCAGTACTCAATGCGAGCTGGACGCTCAGGGCACTTATGGCCACCCACCTTTGTGAGGTCAAAGGCTGACAGTGACCCTCTGCTGACCTCACACGGCTCTCGGGCGCCCCGATGGCAGAGGTTACGGCGCTAAGCTGACTGCCAGGAGAAAAGGCTGACATGAAATGGCTGCTCCACAATGCCAGGAGCAAGGTCTGCTGGAATGGGGGTTCGGAGCGGAGCTCGGCCTTGGGCCTGGGAACTGTGCCTGGGAGCCAGGGACGTCCTTGGTGTGCAGCTGGACACCTGGGCCTGAGAAAGCAAGGTTTCTTTAGAGAGAATTGGAAGCATCGTCACCTAGTGGCTGTGTCAGGGGGACGAGAGAAATGCACAGCATCTCTTGGTTCCCTGAAGTGCACGTGTCCTACGCCCTTGGATGTCTCCATGATAGAAAAAGGGACTGATTTTTACCCAAAACAGAGCTCCTTTCTCTCGGGAGCTTCTCATGCTGCGTGTCCTCCTCTCTTTCTTGTATTTGGCTATGACTTTAGGCTTGTTCTTGCTACTCCTTAAGCAGACTGAAGCTTCCCCGGAACATCACATTAACTGCTTTTCACTACCTCTAAGTGCCTTTCCTCCGCTTCTCATCTAATTAATTAGTGCTATCCTCTTCACGCCTGCTACAGAGGTATCTTTCCTACCTGGTACAAGCTAGAAGAGCTTAGCAGCATCCATACGTCTCTTTCCTTTAGTCCTCACAGTAGACTTGCTCGAGGTAATTTGTGTTGAGCAGTAATCAAGAGAAAGTGTCACCAAGCCGAGGCTGCATTTGCTTGTGTCTTATGGAATCCCTGCAGCTGTGTCCCCTCCCAGCTTCCTGTGTGCCCCAAGCATCCTCGCTTGCAGGGCCGTAGAAGATGCAGAAAAGTCCTGGCCTTAGTGGAAGCACTGCCCTGCAAGAGCTAAGACATCCCTCTTAGCAGCTCACTGTAGCCCCGAAATCCCAAAAAACGGCACGTGCCAGCTACTGGGAAGGAAATGAACTCCGCCATTGTGATATACCCGCTCAAGGCCCTGCTCTTTGGCCCAGGTGTCTATGAGGTGGTTTTGGAAATGAATCCTGTTGCGTGACTCCGTTCTTTCTGGGTGCTACTTTTCAGTTTAAAGCGGTTACTCCTTGTCCTGTCACTCCAGGCCCTGATAAAGACTCCCTCCCCAGCTTTCCTACAGGTTGCCTTTAAGTACAGGAAGGCTCTCCCTGGTGTCGCAGTAAGCTCACCTGTTACCCAGGTGTCACAGTTATTTCCTGTGATAGGAATAATGACCAGGGTTAATCTATTGCAGGTGATTTCATACAATTATAGAAAAGCTTTTGTTGGAAAGCACCTTAGAGGTCTCCAGATCACCCGCGTACTTCAAGCAGGGCCATTTTTAAAGCCCTGTCATATTGCTCAGGGGCTTGTACAGTCAAATTTTGAATGGCCCCAGCAAGAGACCCTACACTCTCACTGTGTCCCTTTGCCAGTGCCTAGGCAGAGTGTGCTTCCCCTGCTGGTCCTGGTGAGATGAACTGATACAAGTTTTGAGAAAACAGAAGTTTATGCTACTGCATGAAGTACCCTTTGTAACATTTTTTTTTTTAACCTTTACTGTTTCATATCTGAAATTTGAAATTCATCAGGGAACTCAGCCTGGCACACAGTAAAACTGATGGCAGATACTTCACAATATTATTCGAATTTCACGTAAATAGAACAGACTAGCAACTTACTTAGGAGAAGTAATACGATTTCAGAAATATTCAAAACCAAAGGCATTCCAAACTAAGTTTAAGTTCAGAGGAAATCCAAAGGAAAAACTAATTTTGAAACTAATAATCAGAGAACATAATCTTCTACAAACGATAGATTTTCCTCCTGTATTGGGTAATTTTGATCTGTCTTTAATGATCATCTAGACATGGCTTTGACACTGAGTATTTTGCTTTGCCACTGCATTAAGTCTTCTTCTCATGTGTGGTAAATGTCCTGCTCTCATGGGATGGGCCTAGGAGACATACGCACTGTGTCTCATGATGCTTGGCTATCATCTTAAATCTGTGAGAAGAGGAAAGGTCTCGCTGCTTCCTGAACAGGGAATTGGATGTCTGCAGTTGAGAACCCTCTGTCTAATCTAGAAACGTGAAGGAAGGAGTTTGCTGGATTGCAAGTGACAGTGAAGAAAGCCACAGATGACATATCAAACTGATTAAAATGTTATTTAGCTCAGGGCATGGCTAATGATGTGGAGCTGGAATAGTTTGACGATTGTAATTACACTCACTATCATTGTTATTTGTTTACAGGATGGTAATGCCTAAAGGTCCCGCTGGAGCCTGAAACAAGGTTGTGCTGGGTGCTGCACGTGCATATATCAGTGGCGATTTGAGAGCTAGTGATACAAACAGACAAAACAGAGATTGAAAGGAGAAACAGAGGGATAGAGAGAAGAAGATCTCCCTGCAGGTCATTTAGGGGAACCAGCCATGAGTACAGTGCATCCAGGTCTCCAGTGCTCTGCTGGCCCAGCCAGATGAATGGAAAACATTGCAGCTTTGGAAAAATAGTGTTTCTTCTAATTCTTTGGCCACAGTTTTGATGTTTTAGGACTGCTTTTTTTTTTTTTTTTTTTTTCCTTCCTTTTTTTCTTTTCCCCATTTGTGCTAGAAAAGGTGAACTTTTCAAATACCTATTCTGAATTAAAATATCGTTTTCATTGTTATGTTTCTGTTTTGTTGGCACTATTCATAATGACTTCTACCCTTCAGTGGCAGCAAAAGCTTATCATACCGTACAATTGGAAAGATCACAGAAAACTTCAGAGCTTTTGAAGAAAGGTGAGGAAAATCCATTCCCTGTTCTAGGCAGAGAGAGTGGCTGATTTCCAGAAAGGTAAATGGGCAGGATAAGGCCACTTCATGTTCACTGATGGCCAGTTGTACGGACTGTGAAGATAATGGACTACCAGCACAAGAGACGGTGCCAATAATCTAATCCAATCCAATCTATTTCAAGTGGTAGAGACCTGATACTCTATGACAATGTGAGGAAGACCTAACTGTCAGGCAAACTTTGAGATGATCATGTTCAGGATCTAAAACTGTTATGACAAGTGTCAACACAGGAAGGGTGAAACAAAGGCATGAATGTCATACAAGTACTGATAAATCTCAGGAAGGCTGGAAACCAAGGCAAATGGATGGAATAAGATGGTGCTTTGTGTTAGCAAGAAGCAGAGGATGGAGAAATTAAATGTTATGGGTCAGCAAAAGAGTGGTTTTGTGCAAATCACTGCTAAAGATAGACAGCCTTGCTAGCCTGCTCTTTGCTCTTAGCTCCAGTCTAATAGTGAATTATCTCTGTACAGTTATCAGACATGTAAACAATAATGGGAATTATGGGAGACTTTAACTTCCCAGCAAAAGATTGAAAGATAATTACCACTTATGTTCACAGAGGTATACTATGTGATGGATTTCTTCCCAAAAGTGAAAAAATATAAGACCATTTTAGACTTGGCTCCTGTATGGGTTTAAATGTAGTAAAATTTGAATAAAGTGTGATCATGAGCTGACTTTTCTCATTTTACATTTCACGACAGACAAAACCAGGTTTAGAATGAAGGTTTTGAGGCTTAGAAATGCAAACTTTGAAATCTAAGGAAATGAATAATTGAGTCTGACTAAGCAGCTCTGGGACTTGAGTGCAGAGAAGGCATAGTTAAAATTCAAAATTCAAAGAGGAAAAAAGCGATGAGAAAAGGCATGTTTCAGAGGTTAAAAACTGCAGAAATAAAGTAAGAATGACCAAAAACCTCCTTCACATAGGAAATTAAACAATAATAGTAAGTGGTACTTAAGCCACAGAAACCAGGGGGAACAAAGAGAACAAATTAGGACAGTTGCACGCTTGAGGCAAAAATAGATCAAAAGTTACTGATGTCTCAAATGCTGCAAATCTTATTTCCTGCATCTAACAGCAACAACAATGTGATATTAAGGGCAGTGACAGGACTCCCATTGAAAAGGAGGGTAGGGCACTAGGCGCAACATCATCTGAGGTGAAATAACAATCTATAGCGATTCAAGTGAAAAATGAAAAGCTGATATCTACCTAGCCTATTAACAGCATTGGCACACAGAACAACAAGTCAAGTAGGAAAAATGCATAACAATTGTGCAAATCAGGGATAGTCCCCAGAATGGGAGAGTAACAAATACACCTCTGTCCAGAAGAGGGTAAAGAGTCATCCAGACAAGTGTGGGCCTGTTAGTTTGACATCAACACCATGCAAAGTTTTGGAGCAAGAACAGCTAAGACCAGGGAAGGAGGGGGTAATGTGTAATTTACAAAATAATTTATCAGAGCTAAATTGTTTCCAGATAATTTAATAGCTTTCCTTTCTAGGACCAGTTCTTCCCTACACAGGGGATGAATTACATCTATTTCACTTTCTGTGAGCTTCTGATACATTATCTACGGATTTGGGCTTTGGGGCTGCAAGTGAATAAAGGGAATTTACAATTGTTCACACTGAAGAGGGACTTACCAGCAAAGGAGTCGTTACCTATGGTAATTCTCAGAGACAGTTCTGAAACTGCAGCTGCTAAGGAGGCAAAGACTCATGGAGAAATGTAGGCTGGAAGGGACCTCTGAAAACCCAACCTCCTATTCAGGGCAGAGCTGACTTCAAAGTTAGATATGTTCGGTATGGACATGGTGGCTGAAGATTAAAAATTACACATGAGCTTTGAGATTTGCAGGGGACATAAGGTTGGGAAGTACTACCAAGCCTGACAGAAGGATATCGCTTGTGATTGAAATGGTTCAGGTGAAGTGACAGGTGATAATACAAAGCAGAGCCATTCTCAGAGCTTCTCAAAAAAGGGTGTTTTTTTGTCATGTTTGCTATATGGCAGTCAGGAGTTTAAAGCAAGCAAACAAACAAACAAACAAAAATGACAACAAAACCTCACGTTCATGCACTGTTAGCACAAGGAGGACTGAAAAAGTTTAGTGGTTATATAGTGTGTATGGCTATGCATTTTTTTTTCCCTCCAGTATGAATACACTGGACAAGGCAGCCCTGACACTCATTTGAGACATGAGGCACAGTTCTGCCACTTGTATTCACATTGAACTTAGGAGGAAGAGTTCACAAGACAGAAGGAACAAGTTGCCTATTGCCTGGAAGGGAATGAAAGGACATCATTCTGCCCAGCCAGATGCCAGTTGAGAGAAGAATATGTTGTCTCTACGTAAATGAATTTCTTGAGTAAATATCAAGGAGAAATAGGAAATGTGTAAGTTGGGAGACACATCTGAAATGATGACTGCAGTTGGCTTATGAGCAAGTTTGGACGGGAAATTGGTAGAAACTTCCCATTTTAAGAATAAAGTGCACCATAGATATGAAGTCAGCATTCACCTAAAGAGTAATGGCCAACTCAAATCCCCCACAAGAAAGCAGTGGACAAACCAGAAAACTAACAAACATGTTGGGGTCTAGAGTCAAATAGATATACCTAACTTTACTATGCCTAAACATCTGAGGGATTGCTTTTAGAGGCTGAGGGCTTGTACCCCATTTCCAATCACTTTCTCTGTGCCCCCTTCCCCAGAGAAGGAAGCTGCTTGGCTTCCCTGCCCTCTGATTCAGCTGCCCGCTGAGGCTGCGCGCCCCTCAGCACCTCTAAGCAGCAGCACCTTCACGTCTCCTCCTGCACCAGCAGCACATCAGCGCCTCTTGTTCCAGCAGCAGGACATCGGCGTCTCCCATTGCACCATGCAGACCTCCACGCCTCGAGTGCCACCAGCAGTACTCAATGCGAGCTGGACGCTCAGGGCACTTATGGCCACCCACCTTTGTGAGGTCAAAGGCTGACAGTGACCCTCTGCTGACCTCACACGGCTCTCGGGCGCCCCGATGGCAGAGGTTACGGCGCTAAGCTGACTGCCAGGAGAAAAGGCTGACATGAAATGGCTGCTCCACAATGCCAGGAGCAAGGTCTGCTGGAATGGGGGTTCGGAGCGGAGCTCGGCCTTGGGCCTGGGAACTGTGCCTGGGAGCCAGGGACGTCCTTGGTGTGCAGCTGGACACCTGGGCCTGAGAAAGCAAGGTTTCTTTAGAGAGAATTGGAAGCATCGTCACCTAGTGGCTGTGTCAGGGGGACGAGAGAAATGCACAGCATCTCTTGGTTCCCTGAAGTGCACGTGTCCTACGCCCTTGGATGTCTCCATGATAGAAAAAGGGACTGATTTTTACCCAGAACAGAGCTCCTTTCTCTCGGGAGCTTCTCATGCTGCGTGTCCTCCTCTCTTTCTTGTATTTGGCTATGACTTTAGGCTTGTTCTTGCTACTCCTTAAGCAGACTGAAGCTTCCCCGGAACATCACATTAACTGCTTTTCACTACCTCTAAGTGCCTTTCCTCCGCTTCTCATCTAATTAATTAGTGCTATCCTCTTCACGCCTGCTACAGAGGTATCTTTCCTACCTGGTACAAGCTAGAAGAGCTTAGCAGCATCCATACGTCTCTTTCCTTTAGTCCTCACAGTAGACTTGCTCGAGGTAATTTGTGTTGAGCAGTAATCAAGAGAAAGTGTCACCAAGCCGAGGCTGCATTTGCTTGTGTCTTATGGAATCCCTGCAGCTGTGTCCCCTCCCAGCTTCCTGTGTGCCCCAAGCATCCTCGCTTGCAGGGCCGTAGAAGATGCAGAAAAGTCCTGGCCTTAGTGGAAGCACTGCCCTGCAAGAGCTAAGACATCCCTCTTAGCAGCTCACTGTAGCCCCGAAATCCCAAAAAACGGCACGTGCCAGCTACTGGGAAGGAAATGAACTCCGCCATTGTGATATACCCGCTCAAGGCCCTGCTCTTTGGCCCAGGTGTCTATGAGGTGGTTTTGGAAATGAATCCTGTTGCGTGACTCCGTTCTTTCTGGGTGCTACTTTTCAGTTTAAAGCGGTTACTCCTTGTCCTGTCACTCCAGGCCCTGATAAAGACTCCCTCCCCAGCTTTCCTACAGGTTGCCTTTAAGTACAGGAAGGCTCTCCCTGGTGTCGCAGTAAGCTCACCTGTTACCCAGGTGTCACAGTTATTTCCTGTGATAGGAATAATGACCAGGGTTAATCTATTGCAGGTGATTTCATACAATTATAGAAAAGCTTTTGTTGGAAAGCACCTTAGAGGTCTCCAGATCACCCGCGTACTTCAAGCAGGGCCATTTTTAAAGCCCTGTCATATTGCTCAGGGGCTTGTACAGTCAAATTTTGAATGGCCCCAGCAAGAGACCCTACACTCTCACTGTGTCCCTTTGCCAGTGCCTAGGCAGAGTGTGCTTCCCCTGCTGGTCCTGGTGAGATGAACTGATACAAGTTTTGAGAAAACAGAAGTTTATGCTACTGCATGAAGTACCCTTTGTAACATTTTTTTTTTTAACCTTTACTGTTTCATATCTGAAATTTGAAATTCATCAGGGAACTCAGCCTGGCACACAGTAAAACTGATGGCAGATACTTCACAATATTATTCGAATTTCACGTAAATAGAACAGACTAGCAACTTACTTAGGAGAAGTAATACGATTTCAGAAATATTCAAAACCAAAGGCATTCCAAACTAAGTTTAAGTTCAGAGGAAATCCAAAGGAAAAAATAATTTTGAAACTAATAATCAGAGAACATAATCTTCTACAAACGATAGATTTTCCTCCTGTATTGGGTAATTTTGATCTGTCTTTAATGATCATCTAGACATGGCTTTGACACCGAGTATTTTGCTTTGCCACTGCATTAAGTCTTCTTCTCATGTGTGGTAAATGTCCTGCTCTCATGGGATGGGCCTAGGAGACATACGCACTGTGTCTCATGATGCTTGGCTATCATCTTAAATCTGTGAGAAGAGGAAAGGTCTCGCTGCTTCCTGAACAGGGAATTGGATGTCTGCAGTTGAGAACCCTCTGTCTAATCTAGAAACGTGAAGGAAGGAGTTTGCTGGATTGCAAGTGACAGTGAAGAAAGCCACAGATGACATATCAAACTGATTAAAATGTTATTTAGCTCAGGGCATGGCTAATGATGTGGAGCTGGAATAGTTTGACGATTGTAATTACACTCACTATCATTGTTATTTGTTTACAGGATGGTAATGCCTAAAGGTCCCGCTGGAGCCTGAAACAAGGTTGTGCTGGGTGCTGCACGTGCATATATCAGTGGCGATTTGAGAGCTAGTGATACAAACAGACAAAACAGAGATTGAAAGGAGAAACAGAGGGATAGAGAGAAGAAGATCTCCCTGCAGGTCATTTAGGGGAACCAGCCATGAGTACAGTGCATCCAGGTCTCCAGTGCTCTGCTGGCCCAGCCAGATGAATGGAAAACATTGCAGCTTTGGAAAAATAGTGTTTCTTCTAATTCTTTGGCCACAGTTTTGATGTTTTAGGACTGCCTTTTTTTTTTTTTTTTCCTTCCTTTTTTTCTTTTCCCCATTTGTGCTAGAAAAGGTGAACTTTTCAAATACCTATTCTGAATTAAAATATCGTTTTCATTGTTATGTTTCTGTTTTGTTGGCACTATTCATAATGACTTCTACCCTTCAGTGGCAGCAAAAGCTTATCATACCGTACAATTGGAAAGATCACAGAAAACTTCAGAGCTTTTGAAGAAAGGTGAGGAAAATCCATTCCCTGTTCTAGGCAGACAGAGTGGCTGATTTCCAGAAAGGTAAATGGGCAGGATAAGGCCACTTCATGTTCACTGATGGCCAGTTGTACGGACTGTGAAGATAATGGACTACCAGCACAAGAGACGGTGCCAATAATCTAATCCAATCCCATCTATTTCAAGTGGTAGAGACCTGATACTCTATGACAATGTGAGGAAGACCTAACTGTCAGGCAAACTTTGAGATGATCATGTTCAGGATCTAAAACTGTTATGACAAGTGTCAACACAGGAAGGGTGAAACAAAGGCATGAATGTCATACAAGTACTGATAAATCTCAGGAAGGCTGGAAACCAAGGCAAATGGATGGAATAAGATGGTGCTTTGTGTTAGCAAGAAGCAGAGGATGGAGAAATTAAATGTTATGGGTCAGCAAAAGAGTGGTTTTGTGCAAATCACTGCTAAAGATAGACAGCCTTGCTAGCCTGCTCTTTGCTCTTAGCTCCAGTCTAATAGTGAATTATCTCTGTACAGTTATCAGACACGTAAACAATAATGGGAATTATGGGAGACTTTAACTTCCCAGCAAAAGATTGAAAGATAATTACCACTTATGTTCACAGAGGTGTACTATGTGATGGATTTCTTCCCAAAAGTGAAAAAATATAAGACCATTTTAGACTTGGCTCCTGTATGGGTTTAAATGTAGTAAAATTTGAATAAAGTGTGATCATGAGCTGACTTTTCTCATTTTACATTTCACGACAGACAAAACCAGGTTTAGAATGAAGGTTTTGAGGCTTAGAAATGCAAACTTTGAAATCTAAGGAAATGAATAATTGAGTCTGACTAAGCAGCTCTGGGACTTGAGTGCAGAGAAGGCATAGTTAAAATTCAAAATTCAAAGAGGAAAAAAGCGATGAGAAAAGGCATGTTTCAGAGGTTAAAAACTGCAGAAATAAAGTAAGAATGACCAAAAACCTCCTTCACATAGGAAATTAAACAATAATAGTAAGTGGTACTTAAGCCACAGAAACCAGGGGGAACAAAGAGAACAAATTAGGACAGTTGCACGCTTGAGGCAAAAATAGATCAAAAGTTACTGATGTCTCAAATGCTGCAAATCTTATTTCCTGCATCTAACAGCAACAACAATGTGATATTAAGGGCAGTGACAGGACTCCCATTGAAAAGGAGGGTAGGGCAC